>NC_072439.2:53223636-53545909 GCF_028878055.3 Symphalangus syndactylus | reverse complement strand
ATCAATCATACCCCAAACTTCAGCATCGTTCAATACATCCACGTAATAAACATGCACATGTACCCCCTAAATCTGAAATAAATGTCAAAGTTATAAAAAGTAAAAATAAAGTCTGGGTGCAGTGGTTTATGCCTGTAGTCCCAGCAGTTTGGGAGACCAAGGTAAGAGGTTTGCTTGAGCCCAGGAGTTCGAGCCCAGCCTTTGCAAGATGGTAAGACCCCCTCTCTACAAAAAATAACAAAATTAGCTAGATGTTTTGGTGCATGCCTGTGGTCCCAGCTACATGGGAGGCTGAGACAGAAAGATTGCTTGAGCCCAGGAGGATAAGACTGTAGTGAGCTGTCTTTGTCCCACTGCAATCCAGCCTGAGTGACAGAGCAAGACCTTGTCTCAAAAAACAAATTTTTAATGAGATAAAATAAAATAAATAAAAATAAAACGTTAAAATGGAAAACAAAACAAAACAGATTGCTAGGCACCAAACCCAGAGTTTCTAATTTAGTAGGTCTTTGGTGGGCCCCAAGATTATACAAGTTCCCAGGTATTTTTTATATATATATATTTATATATATATATATAAATAAATATAGATATATATATAAATAAATATAGATATATATATAAATAAATATATATATATAAAAACTCTGGATTAACCAGACTTCCCTAGGTTAGTTTGTGACCAGTTTGACTACTCTACTGGGCTCTTTGCTGACTCCAAACTGTAGTTGGTTGAATTGAATATCTAAATCAGAAATACCAAATGATGTAAAATTCAAATTTAAGACTTTCTTTTATTTAATATGATTTAATTCTGAAATTTTTCACACACAATATTATTTATCAGCCATCTTTTTTGTGTTTTGTAATTTTTTAATTAAAATGGAAGTGAACTTTCATGTTTATATGTTTAACAAAGGAAAGAGGATATTTTGATAATCTCTATGTTATCTCCCAACAGGATACTTATCATGTAGAAGAGGAAAATAGTGACTTTGTCATGGAGAAACCTAGCAGAGACCACAGTAAATTAAATTAAGGTGACTAAATTTAGTATCAACAGTAATGCATTAAGAAGGACCCAGAATCATTTCTGTGGCATTTCTGTAAAAAACACATAACTTGGATTTAATCATGAGGACACATCAGACAAATCCAAACACAAATCCACCAGCTTTTATTGTTCAAAGTGTTCCGGGTCATAAAAGACAAAGAAATATTAAAGGAATGTCTCAGATTAAAAGACATTTAAAAACTAAATGCATTGTATAATTTTGAATTGGTTATGACCAGAAAAGGACATTAATGGCACAACTTATTAAATTTGAATAGATCTGTAGATTAGTTAGCAGTATTGTCAGAGGTGTGTGAACCAAAGAAACTCCATCTTGAATAGGAGCTGGGTAAAATGAGGCTGAAACCTACTAGGTTGCATTTCCAGAAGGTTAAGGCATTCTAAGTCACAGGATGAGACAGGAGGTCAGCACAAGATACAGTTCGTGAAGATCTGGCTGATAAAACAGGCTGCAGTAAAGAAGCCAGCTAAATCTCACCAAACCAAGATGGCCATGAGACTGACCTCTGGTCATCCTCACTACTACTACACTTCAACCAGCGCCATGACAGTTTACAAATGCCATAGCAATGTCAGGAAGTTACGCTTTATGGTCTAAAAAAGGGAGGCATGAATAGTACACCCCTTGTTTAACCTATTATCAAGAACTAACTATAAAAATGGGCAAACAGCAGCCCTCGATGCTGCTCTGTGGAGTAGCCATTCTTTTATTCCTCTGTTTTCCTAATAAACTTGCTTTTACTTTGCACTGTGGACTCACCCTGAATTCTTTCTTGCATGAGATCCAAGAACCCTCTCCTGGGGTCTGGATCGGGACTCGTTTCTTCCAACAGTGTTATATTGTGAAAGTTGTCAGAAACAAAATGGAGTCACTTGTGTTAAAAGCCCTGATGAACATAGCCAGAAAAGGCCATAAAGAGAGGATTCTAATACATGAGTCCCTGATAGCAAGAACTATAACAAAAGAGTTCAAAACCCACAACCTTACACAAAGTCCATCACAACCTTACACAAAAAATTACTTCCATGAGGACATCTGCCCAGAAAATGCCTGTCTAGGCAACCTACAGAATGGGAGAAAATTTTTGCAATCGACTCATCTGACAAAGAGCTAATATCCAGAATCTACAAATAACTCAAACAAATTTACAAGAAAAAAACAAACAGCCCCATCAAAAAGTGAGCAAAGGATATGAACAGTCACTTCTCAAAAGAAGACATTTATGCAACCAACAGACACATGAAAAAAATGCTCATCATCACTGGCCATTAGAGAAATGCAAATCAAAACCACAATGAGATACCATCTCATGCCAGTTAGAACGGCGATCATTAAAAAGTCAGGAAACAACAGATGCTGGAGAGGATGTGGAGAAATAGGAACATTTTTACACTATTGGTGGGAGTGTAAACTAGTTCAACCATTGTGGAAGACAGTGTGGCCATTCCTCAAGGATCTAGAACTAGAAATACCATTTGACCCAGCAATCCCATTACTGGGTATATACCCAAAGGATTATAAATCATGCTACTATAAACACACATGCACACAAACGTTTATTGCAGCACTATTCACAATAGCAAAGACTTGGAACCAACCCAAATGTCCATCAATGATAGACTGGATTAAGAAAATGTGGCACATATATACCATGGAATACTATGCGGCCATAAAAAAGGATGAGTTCATGTCCTTTGCAGGGACATGGATGAAGTTGGAAACCATCATTCTCAGAAAACTATCACAAGGACAGAAAACCAAACACCGTGTGTTCTCACTCATAGTGGGAATTGAACAATGAGAACACATGGACACAGGATGGGGAACATCACACACACTGGGGCCTGTCCAGAGAAATACCTAATGTAAATGATGAGTTGAAGGATGCAGCAAGCCGACATGGCACATGTAACCTATGTAACAAACCTGTACATTGTGCACATGTACCCTAGACTTAAAGTATAATTTAAAAAAAAAAGAAAATACCTATCAAAATTTGGACTGGTGCCACTCTTGCTATTGATCCTTGTAACAAAGAATACATATTTCAAACTGATTATGTAATCAGTCTTATTTTAAAAAAAAATCTTTGTCTTCCTTTACCTCCCTGAGAACACACATAGTTTACTATGGCATACATATTCCCATCGCAATGCCTATTTCCGAATAAATACCATTTTGTTTTAGACAGTCTCCCTCCTATTTGTTATGTTAATATTAATTAACCTTGATGTTAATTTGCTGGGTTTTATAACTCTATTGTGGTTATGTAAAATGCTAATATTTGGGGATGCTTGGTGAATAACACTGTAATAGGAAATAAAATTTTTTAGGCTGGGCACAGTGGCTTATGCCTGTAATCCCAACACTTTGGGAGGCCGAGGCGGGTGGATCACAAGGTCAGGAGTTCAAGACCAGCTTGGCCAATACGGTGAAACCCTGTCTTTACAAAAATACAAAAATTAGCCAGGCATGGTGGCACATGCCTGTAATCCCAGCTACCCGGGAGGCTGGGGCAGAAGAATTGCTTGAACCCAGGAAGCAGAGGTTGCAGTGAGCCAAGATCACACCACTGCACTCCAGCCTGAGCAACAGAGTGAGACTCCATCTCAAAAAAGAAAAAAAAATTTAAATAGAAATTTTTTCTAGTGCAAAAAGGGAAGGACTCCCTTTCCCTATCCTTTCCCTTCAGAGCATTTTCTTTGGAAAACTTGTGAATTATTTTACTCTCCCTTTGAAATGTAGACAATCCTTTTTAAAACCTAAATACCTAAACAAGCTTTTTTCCAGCTTTATAACTCAGGAATGTCTTCATCAAATACCTGGGGTCATCTAGGAGCCTAACTTCAGCTGGAGGCACCTTGAGCATTACCAGCTGTCATAAAGATATGTTGTTTATTTTCTCTTTGGATAAAGCCAATTAGCTAGCATGGAGAGTAATTACAACGACCAGGTGAATTTAGTTTGAACTATATGCAACAAATGGTGCACTCAAGTCCTCTTACTTGAGTACCAGTTATTGCTTATCTTGAGAACGTGTAAATAATGAATTATATCTGGGTGAAAATTCTTTTTATCTTTGCAATCCTTTTATCAGATTGCCTATAATGCACATCACATTCTGTTGCTTATTCTATATAAAACTGTTTACTTTATCTTCTGTCATTGGGGAGAGGTTTTCTGAGTTGGGAGGAGGCTTTGTATTGAATTCAATTTTCCTAAAGATTCTGGCGAAGAGGGCAGAACATCTGACAGTTCCTGAATTGAGCAGACCAGCTGAAGGTCTGTGGCCACACAAAAGTCAGGTAAGAGACCATGAATTATAAAAGTCTTCATTCTAGGTCTCTGCTCTTTTGCGACAGTAGCCAGGTTGACCACCCTCTCCAAATTCAAGATTTTGCTGTTGAATAAGCCTGGGTAAATCATGAAGTATCTAAAATCCTATCAGGGTCACCATATGGTTGGAAAGTATAAGAAGCCAGGGATATTGCTTACAGATCTTCCTCTAAAGAACTTTTGTCACATTTGTAATGGGCACGGGAGAATCCAGTCTACTGGCCTGAGGGCAGATCTTCTGATGTGGTTAAATAAATAAATTTGCAAGGGTTCTTTGACAGGCATCATGCCAAGCAAATGAATTACTAGAATGAAAAACATCTTAAGAAAAATTTAAAACAATTTAGATAACGAAAAGACTCAGAAAAACAGAAGAAGAAACGTAAGAATTAAAGGCGTTTTCACTTTCATAGACCCTCCCTCCTCTCTTCTCTACTGCCCTGTTTCCTCTGCTCTCTCTGCAAACTCAGTCCTCCGTGACTCAACCTGACTCTGGGGAAGGTGAGGGAAGGAATGATCTTTAGACAGTGGTTTCTTTCATTAGTAGATTCCCCTGTAAAGAGTAACGAAGTCAAAGTCCCTCTAACTACTTTAGCTGGTAATGAATTACCGGCTGTGTTTGAGGACACAGGTTTGTGTGCCTGGCATTCTAACCCTGAGTCCATTTTATTTCTTAGTCCAGATTCCATCTCCAAGTGTTCCTTCTCATCACACACCATATAGCTGGGAAGCAGGCATGCTAAAGAGACCCGATCAGGAAATAATGCATAATTTGGACAAAAGATTGTGTCCCCATATGAAGGCGATGGAATGGATATTGGCTGCATTAGTCACTTGGAAAAAGGTAAACAAACAAGGTGTTAAGCTGGTGAATGTCAACACAGGAAGGGGGACCAAAGTGCCACATAAGTTACATTTTTCTTGTCTCAACTGAAGAAAATTGGCCCTTCCTAGTTAGGTTGCCTGCAAACCTGATATCAATAAGAAGCTATCAAGGACTCCTGAGTAATTCACGTGACTTTCTCATCAGCTGTTATTACTCATTTAAAGACTTCTTTATGTTTCTAAAGTTTGCAGAAAACAGCATGTCTTCAGTTTATAGCCCCACACAGAAAGCTGAGTACTGGCTACCGCATGAAATTCTGCAACCTGCAGACTGCTTCTTTGAGGCAGCAAGTACATCAAGGAGTATGGTGGCCAAGGGAAGCTGGCTCTCTACCACCTTCTTACTGCATGGAAGATGTGAGGGCACTAGAGACTCATCAGAACGGATTGCTGAGGACCACACTGACCATACTTGAAGTCTTTCAGCTAATGGTGAGTTGGAAAAAATTGCTACAGTGTATCTAGAAAATGGGTGAATACCCACTGATTTCCATCAGTGGTTTCTTGAGACTTTCTGAAAAATTACTGACATGGATGCAAGGGCAGATCAAAATCACTCTCTGGCCCTAATCACCTTTTTCTTGACTCTCTCGCTGATTTTCCAAACACAAGTTAGGGGAAAAGTGGTAGCATGAAAAAAACAGTCTATTACCCAAATCTTAACAATGGCTACTTAGTTTTGGGGGACAGAGATAGAGAAGAAAAAAATAAAATAATAAATTAAAAAGAATTAAAAGGGGCTGGGCACGGTGGCTCAAGCCTGTAATCCCAGCACTTTGGGAGGCCGAGGTGGGTGGATCACCTGAGGTCAGGAGTTCAAGACCAGCCTGGCCAACATGGTGAAACCCCGTCTCTACTAAAAATACAAAAGAATTAGCCGGGCGTGATGGCGGGCACCTGTAGTCCCAGCTACTGGGGAGGCTGAGGCAGGAGAATGGCGTGAACCAGGGAGGCGGAGCTTGCAGTGAGCCGAGATTGCGCCACTGCACTCTAGCCTGGGCGACAGGGCAAGACTCCGTTTCAAAAAAAAAAAAAAAAAAAAAAGAATTAAAAGGAACAACCCCTACTCTGGACAAACTGTTATGAGAAGAAAGAGATGAGAGAAAATACAGCATTATTGCAAGAAGCTAGGATATCAGAAGAGGATTCTGGAAGATGCAGGAATTGTAGGAATACAGGAAGCATGAAAGTCCAGAGACTAGGAAATAATTGTCAAACGGCTTAAAATGAACCGGCTTAGGGAATCTTGGAAGTAGGAACTGGTGTTACTTATTCTGCAATTTCCTAGGGCATTTCTTGCTTCTATTTGGTGATAAAGACAGGATGTTCGTATTTGGGATCCACCTTGTTCCTATTCCTGTATGGTTCCCCTACAGATAGGCTATATAACTGAAGAGCGTATTTTCTTACTTTTTTTCTGATTTCCTATATGCCCTGGGGAGAGACCCACTGTGCAATTTTTAAACTACCATATTCTGTACCTCCAGACAGAGTGTATATGGGGCTCCATGGGGGAAAAAAGGCATTTGATTTTATTACTATATGCCTTTGAAAGAAAAAGGGTATGGCAGAGGGGGCCAGTCTCAGACCACAGTGGAAAAACACACTGAGCTGAAACAGATCCATGCATTGCTTGGCCCTAGAGCTCAAATAAAATGGATAAAACCAGTTATAAAAGAATCAAAACAATAAGGGATAATTACAAAGGGCACTAATCCTGTGACACCCCCATACTTCCATTAAAGAAGTCAGGTAAATTGGATAAAGGTGGGTGATCTCTATATAGCTTTCCACAAAATTTCAGGAAATTAAATGATTTTGCTGTTCTATTAATCTCTATAGTCCCTAACATGGCAAATATTCTGACTTCTGACTTTGATACCATTGTCTGAAAATGTTTTCTCTAGAACTGGTCTACACTTTCCCTCCCTCCCTCCTTTCCTCCCTTCCTCCCTTCCTTCTCCTTCCTTTCTCTCTCTCTCTCAGGGTGACAAATAGGGCTTCTCTGAGCCAAAAATGCTCATTAAAGGAATCCTACATTCTGCAGAAATGGGACAACAGTAATCCTCCACTATGCTTAGTCCTCTGCTGGGAGCATTCCTAGAGAAGTGTAGTCATAACTAGAATATGGTGGTAGACGCACAGGGGCTGTAGCTGGTTCTGTTAAGGAGGTCTGAGTGGTACATTTCCATAGCTGCCACATAGTGAGATACTTTTTAACAATAAAAGGCATGAAATTCTAATCTACACAACCACATGAATAGGTCTCAAAAAGATTATGTTGTGCCAAAGAGGTCAGATACAAAAGAGTGCATAACACCATTTACATAACATGACACCATTTATATAAAATTCTAGATAATTCCTACAGTTCAATAGCAGATCAGTGGGTGCCTAGGGTCAGGGAAGAGGGGTAAGGATTAGCTGGACAGGGGCACAAGGAAACTGTCTGAAGTAATAGAAATGTTCTGTTAAATGTGGTGGTGGTTACACTGCTTTGTATATTTGCCAAATTCATAGAACTTAAAATGGATGCATTTTCCTATATGTGAATTACACTTTAATAAATCTGACTTCTTAAAACAACCTACCTTCTCAATAAGCTGTTGCTGCTACCCTGTTTTTAAACATTTTTTTGTAAAACTTAATTTTTTCCTAATGTTTCTACTGTTTTGGGCTTTTTTTCATTTTATTATGAAAGATGATTAACATTCAGAAGATTATGTAAAATGTGTACTTATTTAAAAATAATACTACTAATAATAAAGCAAACACTACATACCTACCACGCAAGATAAAAGGAGAAAGCATTGCTGATGCCCTAGAAGGTCCATGCACCTCCCCACTTCCTCCCCCTTCATGTAGATTCATATAACTCTCTTAGTTCTGTACCATACATGTTAGAAGCCCTGGAATTCTATCTCCTACTCAATTCTTCTGCTTAGAGCTTTCTGCATGATGTTGTCTAGCTTTTTGTTTTCAGAGATTATCTATATGCTGATCCATCTTCTAAAAATCCAAATATTTTATGGCAGAAGTAAATTTATTGTCACAACACGCAAGTATTGAAAAATGTAAGTCTATTTGCTTGCCATAGTGAAACTTCACATAGCCCTTATTTTGTCTTAAGTGCCCATGAGGGGAAGTTTCATTCCTGTTAATTCAGAGTAAACTGAGTTACTGGCAGCTTAAAATTCATTATCTTTTGGGTAACCACTCAGTCAAATTAGGATGTTCCTTCTCTGAATTTTCCTTCAAGCGATACTCTATGTTCTGTGTTAGCAGACAAGGTATTAACATCTGCTCCTGGCAACCTCTGCCAAGACTTACTTATTCCTAACATATTGATCCCTAGTGCCAAGAAATATATCTGCTAAAATAATCAATGCATTTCCTCTTTCCTACTCCTTTTCTTCAAAGCTTCCTATTTCTTGAAAAGTCTAGAACTTGTATGAAAGTGAGATTGTAAAAACTTAAATAAGATTATCTATTCAACACTATTACAAGCTTCCAGTTTAGTTTGTTTTAAAACTTCTAGTCATTGACAGTCTTGAATAAATTAGCCTATAAGATCATAAATCAATTATGCCTATTAATATTATCAATTTAAAAACTGAAGCACTTCTGAAAAACTTTAGACAGCAAATTGTGGGTCCTCACCCTATATACGGCAAACTCATAGATTTCAGAAACCTGTTTTTCTACTCTTTTCATCACTATTTTTGGCATAACATCTTACAGCAAATTATAAAGATACTACTACTAAAAGAAGAAATAGTTGACAGCTTTGATTATTCAATTCATCAACAAATGCTGAGTAATGTCAAGGGGACGAAAGTGGAGTATTCCCTTTTTGTTATAATGAATAATAATTTTTTTGATGATTGAAACCAAATTTTACTCAACTCTGTCATTCTGCAGGTTCTTGGAATAGCCCCCTGTTTATAGAAACACACACACATATACACACACACACACAAGTTGAACTAAGCCAACTTAACAGGTAGAGGTTTCAAAGTGAACTTTTAACTCTCTAATTTATAAGATTTATTCTTAGGATACCAAAATACAGATCAAAAAGCCACTTGGTGGCCGGGCAAGGTGGCTCACACCTGTAATCCCAGCTCCCTGGGAGGTGGAGGCAGGTCAATCACCTGAGGTCAGGAGTTCGAGACCAGCCTGGCCAACATGGTGAAACCCTGTCTCTACTAAAAATACAAAAAAAAGAAAAAATTAACTTGGTGTGGTGGCACATGCCTGTGATCCTGGCTACTTGGGAGGCTGGGGCAGGAGAATTGCTTGAACACAGGAGGTGGAGGTTGCAGTGAGCCAAGATCACACCACTGCTCTCCAGACTGGGTGGCAGAGAAAGGCTCCGTTTCAAAAAAAAAAAAAAAAAAGCCACTTGGTAATATCTGGAGTTATGAATTTTCATAACTCATAACAATGAACTTTTCAAGCTGATTATGCCCTTTACTCAGCCTGGTTTGGCACCTTCTCTTTCAGAATACATCAATGCCTCCTTTGCATATAGACTCATTCATTCCTTCTTTGGGGAAAGTAGACCTTGAAACTCTTTGTAACACATCATGGCGATTGGTGTCCAATCAGCGGGGGTAAGCAAACATATATCGCAAGATAATTCACATTACTGTTTTTCTTATGAACTAATCGAAGTAAAAACACTGAGAAATCTATTATTGAAAATTTTAGGTTTTTCATCTTATAAAATATTTTGTGATTGAAATAAATATTAAATGAACCACTGAGAGGCAGTATAGTCCCCAAAATTATTTTTTCTTCTCATGAAAAGACAGGCATACTTTGAAACCAAAGCATATCAATATTGCTGTCAAATATTTTAATGTACATAAGAGAAGAGAAAATCACCAGCCAAATCTCATTCTTCTCACTTGTTTTAACCAGCCAGAAAACTAGCCATTTTAGAAACTGAAACTTGAAAACTAGAAAATTGAAAACTACAGTATTAAGAAAAAATGGTTTCACAGCAAGATCATAAAGTGTGTTTATATTTTTAAGGGAACAGTAAGGAATGAATCTAAAGATCCATTTGTTAGGGATCTTATTTTAACCAAGTGTCTATTTTTGGTAAGTAATTTTACTAAAACAAATTCAATGGAAAAAATTTAGAAGCAAGGATTAAATGATCCACTGTGAAGGTATAAGACAGATTTGTAAAACTAAACAAAAGCAAACTCATAGTAAAATATTTCAGCTGAACCGACAGAACTTTTTTGGTTCCTGCTCCCTCTGCAGGTGATACTAGTCCCTCACTGTGCCACACATCATGTGGCCTCTGTGGAAAACAACAACAACAACAACAACAAAACAAAACAAAACAGGACACATGATGCATTTTACAAAAATAAATATTTTTCTCTTGCAATGTTTTGCAAAAAATGTCCAGGTTTCAGAATAACTGGCTATTTAAAAAAAAAACATATAGAAGGTACTTAAAGTAAAAACCCATAAAGAAACAAAAAATGTTACCAAAGTTAGTCTGTTCAAGGTTGGAAAATAAAAATTCATCCACTGGATTTTTATATCTGCAAGGGTCAAAGGTCATCATATATCTCTAGTTATCAGTATTTCAAAAGTCAGAAAGGTAGCAACTTAAGAAAGGGCTCAAGGCTTCACCTACTGAGGAATTAGTGCTCTGTGGGATGTTTTGCTCTTTAAAGTTTATCTGAGGATATAAAGTGTCTTTTTCCCAACTGTTATCTGAGGTGTGTAACCACAATGGCAGCAGGACAAGGTGTCCATTTTGCCCACTCAGTGTCTGTTTCTGCTCATTTCACCTCCAAACTGAAGATTTAACCACACGAATTTGTTTAGCTATTCTCTAATTCAGTATCACTAATTTGATGTTTTCTTTAGTTGGTTTTATTTATTTAAAAATGTCCTGGTTGATATGGTTAACAAACTAAATCCATAGGAAACTATAATTTCATATTTTATTTCTCTCTGGAGGATCTGTGTAGCTCCCAAGGTCATAGTCTTCTTGCCAGAAGTACTTTCATTACCCTTATAAACGTATGTATTCCAAGGCTAGTATTTAGGCAACACCCAATACACTCCTACTAAGTTTTGCCTGAAGTATTTATAAATGTAGAGATATTTTTCTTCTTTCAAGATTCCCCAAAGTGTCAATGTTACTGTCCTACCAGAAGTGATATTCTTTCCAACCTGGTAAGTCTGCGATCTATAAATCATAGAGCAGGCACCAGGGAGTACACAGAAGCCTCAAGAAGAATATCCCCTGTTCTTCAATATTGGACTTAGCATGCTTCATTTAATAAAATTTATCTGTAGCTGTGGCATTTCTGTAACATTCATGGTTATAAATTTGATTTGTTCAATTATATCCTGTAAAGAAGAAAGATTTATGTTGAAACTATGCAAATAACCACACTGTAATAAAAAGCAACAGGACACGTTGGAGGCATTTTGCCTAATGTTTAACTATTGTTCTGAGCAGTTTGGTCAACGCAACAATAATGTGTTTTTTAGTTTGGCAAAATCATCTTCCTTAAATTTTTCCGATAATTTATTAGTTATTTTGTATATTAAGATTTTTTTAAAACTTCTTTGAATTCTAACATGTCAATTGAAAAAGATAACATTTAAAGAGTTTTTCCAGTTTGTAGAAGTATACTTAGTCTGTTAACATCAACAGATCAAGAAAAAAAAGATGGGTGTTGTTATATTTCAATTAAAAACTAAAACATCAACTACAACTTAATTTTCTAATCAGTGTCATTCAGACTGAGGTAATTACTACTTATTCATTTTATCTTGAATTATTTCACAACATCATCTGTATTTGCACCAAGAGTGTTAGAAATTCTCAGTATGCTCACGGGAGGAGGAAGCCTGTGCACCTTAGGCTATTCCATGCAAAACCCATTAAGAGCATGCAGTAAAATCCTTTACTGAAGTCATCATTCTTTTGATATTTCTTCTAGAATACTCTGAATCTTGTAGCAGAGGACTTTATGCAAGTGTGAAGGAAAAGCAGAACCACTTTTTACTTACAGGACTAAAAATCTCTTGGTGATTTTATTATAGTAATGAAGAAAATCAGAATGGAGAACAGTGAAGTCCTGCGCTGAAGTTTCAGAAGAATAAATATTTTAAGAATTTAGTAAATGATTACTCTAAAAATAAGAATGTATTATGGATGAAGTTACTGATGAGTTTGTAAGGTCCTTTAATTTATCCTATAAAATGTGTGTTATGATTGTCACAATTGGCAAGCTATTTTAAACTTAAAAAGTAACTCTGTTTCAAGTCAACTTAGTTATTCTGGCAGTCTTTATGCATTACCTTAACTGTTCCTATTCATTTGTCCAAAAGTACACATTTATTGAAATATATTCATTTTGTATATAATTACCGTAAGAGAGGTCAGCTTTCCTTTTGGATTTGTCAGCCCTTCTTTTATCTTGAGTTTGGCAAACAGGACAGTTTTGACAGTAGTGTTAAGCTAATTAAAATTATGGCACAATCATATATACATATACAATCATTTTTCTTATCCCTCCTCATGAAGAGAAAGAGCAAAGTATTGGTGGTGTCTAGTAGTCTTTTGGGGTAAAAAACATATTGATAGTTTTTATTATTCTGGTTTTGAGGCGAATTTGTTGCTCAAAAGGAGGCCGTATATAAGTTCTAACAGTTTTAAAGATAATAAACGGTTATAGGAAACAGTTATAATTTTGACTTAGGTTGAAAATCCAACTTAGCAGTAAGTAATAAATATTAGAAACTTTAGCCTTTTGAGACTTCAAATTTCATTAGAAATGGATTCAAAAGCATGAAAAAATCACACACGCCCACACACAAACACATACACACACAAACAGGCTCTTGAGTGAGAGTGTTTTAATAATTATAACAACCTTTGCTATCCAAGAATAAAATCACATAGTGCTTCTTGTTAAGAGCGGACTATATATTCAAAGGTTAATTTTTCTTTCAACTATTTATCTTCTTTATCATCTGTAAGCTTCCTTTAACAATTTTAAAATCTTGATACATATTTTTAGCCATACATTAATGCACATATAGTTAAAGGTTAGTCTTAAATTATCTCAGAATGCAAATTGCTATTTTCCCCTCTCTGTGGCAAGTGATGCTTCATTAAAGTGGCTAAGAACAAGGGCAAGGTTTTTCTTCTCACCCTAGAGATGGAAAAGAAAGAGCCATCACAGAAGGAATCCAATATAATTTTTTGTCCTGGAAAGATCAAACTTAAAGTTCCTGGGTAAATGTAACTCCCCTTTCCAAAATGAATACAGCAGGCTTACATTTGTTTAATCGATCAGATGAAAAAACTGTGGCCTAAAGAAGATAAGTGCCACGTAGGCCAATTTTTTAAAAACATTCATCCTGTTTTAAAATGGTGAGAATCAAATGTTACATACATGTGCCTAGTAATAACCCGCTGTTTAATGAGCTGACAGTTAAGGAATTAATGATCTACTTAAATATCTCCAGGAAAAGATGAAGAACAATCGTTTAGAACAGTTCTTATACATCAAATCACATAAGCATTGGGTCCTTTGAAATCCTAAGAGGTAGAAAAAACTGAAATTAGCAAGTAAGTTTAAGAAGAATTAAAATAACTTTAAGAGTGGAAGTTTCAAACTTGCTATTTACAGGCTGTATACTTTGTTGACTAGCCATACCTTCTCTTAAAAACATCTCTACCATAATTTTTTTAAATGCTGAGGTTGAAAAGAAAAACAGGAGAAAAACATATAACTGATTTGTCTGATGCAGTTGGACATGCCCTATACATTTAGATTCCCGCCTATCTGCAACACCACAAGTATATATTTTAATATAAAAAATATGCCTGAAAGTTCCAGCAAATCATTCAGAATAACCTAGATTGTGTCAGAAATTAAAGTACATATATCACCATTTCATGGTAATTTTTAGGATATAAACAACATTCTATTCCTTAGGAGAAAAAAATGAGGAAGTAGGATCTTAACCATAGATTTGTTGAAAGGATGGTTATTCTGCAGAAAAGTCCTTTTAATGTGACTTGTTTTAGTAGAGAATATTTAAATAGCACCAAAATATTTGAAAGGCTACCCAAAAAGTTTTAATGCAAAAGAGAATGGTTTCTTTTCTTTTTTGAAAAAAAATCTGTTATTAATTACAGGATTAAGACTTGCACAATTGGAAACAAATGGCTTTATTTCATAAACCATCTTTTGAATAAACACACAACTCCAAAACAGAAAAATAAACCCAGGTTAAATATCTCATGATTTTGAGATAGGCCTAAGCCAAACTATCTTTCACCGAAAGAGCTTTACTTACAAAAGCAAAAACTATGTACTAGGTAGAAAGTAATAATCTCTGTGGCCCCCCAAATTATCCAATTTCTTTGTATATTACATTATTGTACATTGATAAAGTAGTGTTTTCAAAGTTGCATAGCTATTTTTAAGACACCCCTAAATCAGAGGGACCCTATAGGATACAAACAAAGCTGGATTCCTTTGAACAAAACAAGTAAATATTCTGTAATAAAGTGAGTTTCTCTCAAAGCATCTGGACTCTAAACACTCGTAATCTTAATTTGTAGTAGTCTTAATTAAATTCTAATTTAAGTAAATGTTGTTTTGCTGTTATGCAGATAGCAAAACTTGCAAACATCTATCTTTATGATTTTATACTTTCAGTTTAGGCTAGTTGGGAACCCAAGAAAAATCTTAATATGGGACTTTCAGGAGCATGAATAAAAACAGGGGGTCAGAGGATGCTCAGATGATCTCAACAGAACTTCATCATAGGAAATAAATAGTGTTAACTGTCCTGCTCTCAAGAAAAAAAAAAGCTCTTATAAAAGTATAATATATTTAATCCTTCAATATAACTCTGTGTGTGCCCACACATAAAACTTTCTAGCTTTGTCAACTTAAAAAGTCTAAAAGTGATTTACAATAACTAACTCATGAACAATTGAACATCCTTTGTATCTTAACTGTGATCTTGAAATATCATTTCAAAACCGTAAGTTCTTGAAAAATGGCTGTTTCCAATCCAAGTAATGTATTAGTTGAGCCAGAACACCTTGTCTTACTAGACAGTAAGGAAAATATTAAATACTACAAGGGTTATGTCAAAAAGACTCAGGAGCCAACTTAAAGAGGTTCACACTGATTAAAGATGAAACAGCTTAAGCTTTAATATGGTGAAGAATTGCAATGGATCAAAACCTATGAAAAAATGTTTAAATCGATGGGTTCATAATGATATTTAAAAGTAAACCAACAAAGCAGTCATCTTTAAGCTAGCAATTCATTATACTGAAAATTGTTTATAAAGGTAAATACTCAAGAGTCTGTCCTGACTTTTTCACATGAACTGTACCACTGGGCAACCTAGTAGATGAGAGGAAAAGGCTCTTTATAACATCATTACACCTAAAAAATAAAAAAGACATAATACAATTAGAATATCACCATTTTCAACCCCAACTGAAGTTAATGGGTCAAGGCACTGAGCATCAATAACTGCTAACAAAAAGGAACAAAACTAAATAGTATGGTGTTCTGATGAAAGAACACAATCCCCTCCAGTCTGAACAAATTGACAACCTGAGGCTGCAAGACATTTAAGCCTGCTACCAATTTGCAGCAAATACAGAAGACAGAGGGACATGTTGAACTTCATTATGAATGTGCAAGACAAATATATAAAAAGCAGTTGTATTTCTGCACACTAGTAACCAAAGGAATATGAAACATATTCTCTGAAAATTACAAAACATTATTGAAAGGAATTAAAGAAGATCTAAATAAAAGAAGATACATTAAATATTCATAGATCTGGCTGGGCACAGTGGCTCATGCATATAATCCCAGCACTTTGGGAGGCTGAGGTGGGCGGATCACTTGAAGTCAGGAGTTGGAGACCAGCCTGGCCAACCTGACGAAACCCCTTCTCTACCAAAAATACAAAAATTAGCCAGGCATGATGACGTATGCCTGTGATCCCAGCTACTCCAGAGGCTCAGGCATGAGAATCGCTTGAACCCAGGAGGCGGCGGCTGCAGTGAGCCAAGATCGCGCCACTGCAATCCAGCCTGGGTGAGAGAGCAAGACCCTGTCTCACACACACACACACACACACACACAAATTCATAGATCTCTTCTTCCCTACAGCCTAACCAAGAAAGTTCACAGTTTCGTTCTCTATCTTTGAGAACTTTTTTAAATATAAGAAAGAAAATATAAAAATAAGAGTTAATTCCTTATGAGTGCCTGCAAATAAAAACTTTTAAGATCTCAGATTTATAAACAAAAATTAAAATAATGAGACAAAGCATTTTGCCTGTCATAGAGAAAGACTTGTTTTAATTTAAGAATCACTGCTAATAGGAGTGTAATTAATCAGGAAAAAAATGATTGCTTGAATCAAGAAATTGATAAATATTTTATTCTTTGATCCAGTAATTTACATGTTCTTCTGGGTCTTCTAAATACAGAGAAGGTTTTTATATACAAAAATATTATAGTGCACAATATTTTTCATAGCCATATTTATAAAATGATAAAATTGGAAACAATTCAATAGTAGAGACTGCCAAAATAAAATATGATACAGCTACAGGACACAATTTTATATAGCCATCTACAAAGCAACTATCATCAAAAAATGTTTGGTAACATGGAAAATGTTTAGGTTAAAAAGTTAAGTGAAAATAATCTGAATAAAAATATCTTTGCAGAATCTCAGTGACATAAACATGTATAGAAAAATAGAAAAAATGTTAATCAAATTATTGATAATGGTTATCTTGTGGAAGACAGGAAGAGACCCAAGTGATCATGTTTTCTTCTTTCCAATAAAACATTTTTATTTATAAAACTATATATTATTAGCTCTTAGTTTTAAGAAAGCTAATTTTAAAGATAACAATTAACTCGTGAAAAATAACCTGCTAAATCAGAAAACAGGCAGTGCTTTTTAAGATGAAATTTCCTTGGCTGGGCGCGGTGGCTCACGCCTGTAATCCCAGCTCTCTGGGAGGCCGAGGCGGGCGGATCATGAGGTCAGGAGATCTAGACCATCCTGTCTAACACGGTGAAACCCCGTCGCTACTAAAAATACAAAAAAAAAAATTAGCTGGGCGTGGTGGTGGGCACTTGTAATCCCAGCTACTCTAGAGGCTGAGGCAGGCGAATGGCGGGAACGCGGGAGGCAGAGCTTGCAGTGAGCAGAGATCGCGCCACCGCACTCCAGCCTGGGCGACACAGCGACGAGATTCCGTCTCAAAAAAAAAAAAAAAAAAAGACATTTCCTTAACTAATATTTATGTTTGATCTGCTGGTTGAGTAAATGTATACATTTTCCCCAAGTTAATCTTTACAAGTTTATGCTCAAAGTGACCTTAAATTTATAATTTTGAAAACATCAGGAAGTAAACTCTGTTCTTCAAATATGATCACTAAAGATATGTGCATAATTCTTAGGCATAAGTCCAAAAGTTATTACAAAAATTCAAAATGTATTATTCTAGGCAAAATTTCATTACTGGGCAATCACATGCAATTTAAGTGAAATCAAGTCCAAATGTCATTGATTCATTTACGCTTACATCACGTTATTATCACTTTTAAGAGAGATTTGGTAATTTAGAAACTTTAAGTCTCTTTCTTTTTTTTTTTTTTGTATTAGGAGAGAGAGACTTTATTGCTAGGTTAAGTAATTTACATTTTTGAAGTTGTGGGAACATCTCATAACTCAATTACTAAAATGCAAACAGTTGCTGATGAATGTTCAGCAACGCTGTAAGTTTTCCAAAGCATATCCAAGAGAGATTCCATGTGGACTTCGAATAAGACTATCTCCTTTATACATCTACTCTTTTTTTTTTGTACTTTTCTTTATTTTTTTAATTTTATTATTATACTTTAAGTTTTAGGGTACATGTGCACAATGTGCAGGATTGTTACATATGTATCCATGTGCCATGTTGGTTTGCTGCACCCATTAACTCCTCATTTAGCATTAGGTATATCTCCTAATGCTGTCCCTCCCCCCTCCCCCCACCCCACAACAGTCCCCGGAGTGTGATGTTCCCCTTCCTGTGTCCATGAATTCTCATTGTTCAATTCCCACCTATGAGTGAGAACATGTGGTGTTTGGTTTTTTGTCCTTGCAATAGTTTACTGAGAATGATGTTTTCCACTTTCATCCATGTCCCTACAAAGGACATGAACTCATCATTTTTTATGGCTGCATAGTATTCCATGGTGTATATGTGCTACATTTTCTTAATCCAGTCTATCATTGTTGGACATTTGGGTTGGTTCCAAGCCTTTGCTATTGTGAATAGTTCCACAATAAACATACGTGTGCATGTGTCTTTATAGCAGCATGATTTATAATCCTTTGGGTATATACCCAGTAATGGGATGGCTGAGTCAAATGGTATTTCTAGTTCTAGATCCCTGAGGAATCGCCACACTGACTTCCACAATGGTTGAACTAGTTTACAGTCCCACCAACAGTATAAAAGTGTTCCTATTTCTCCACATCCTCTCCAGCACCTGTTGTTTCCTGACTTTTTAATGATGGCCATTCTGACTGGTGTGAGATGGTATCTCATTGTGGTTTTGATTTGCATTTCTCTGATGGCCAGTGATGATGAGCATTTTTTCATGTGTTTTTTGGCTGCATAAATGTCTTCTTTTGAGAAGTGTCTGTTCATGTCCTTTGCCCACTTGTTGATGGGGTTGTTTTTTTCTTGTAAATTTGTTTGAGTTCATTGTAGATTCTGGATATTAGCCCTTTGTCAGATGAGTAGGTTGCAAAAATTTTCTCCCATTCTGTAGGTTGCCTGTTCACTCTGATGGTAGTTTCTTTTGCTGTGCAGAAGCTCTTTAGTTTAATTAGATCCCATTTGTCAATTTTGGCTTTTGTTGCCATTGCTTTTGGTGTTTTACACATGAAATCTTTGCCCATGCCTATGTCCTGAATGGTATTGCCTATATTTTCTTCTAGGGTTTTTATGGTTTTAGGTCTAACATGTAAGTCTTTAATCCATCTTGAATTAATTTTTGTATAAGGTGTAAGGAAGTGATCCAGTTGCAGCTTTCTACATATGGCTAGCCAGTTTTCCCAGCACCATTTATTAAATGGGGAATCCTTTCCCCATTGCTTGTTTTTGTCAGGTTTGTCAAAGATCAGATAGTTGTAGATATGCGGCATTATTTCTGCAGGCTCTGTTCTGTTCCATTGATCTATGTCTCTGTTGTGGTACCAGTACCATGCTGTTTTGGTTACTGTAGCCTTGTAGTATAGTTTGAAGTCAGGTAGCGTGATGCCTCTGGCTTTGTTCTTTTGGCTTAGGATTGACTTGGCAATGCGGGCTCTTTTTTGGTTCCATATGAACTTCAAAGTAGATTTTTCCAATTCTGTGAAGAAAGTCATTGGTAGCTTGATGGGGATGGCATTGAATCTATAAATTACCTTTGGCAGTATGGCCATTTTCACCATATTGATTCTTCCAACCCATGAGCATGGAATGTTCTTTCATTTGTTTGTATCCTCTTTTATTTCATTGAGCAGTGGTTTGTAGTTCTCCTTGAAGAGATTCTTCACATCCCTTGTGAGTTGGATTCCTAGGTATTTTATTCTCTTTGAAGCAATTGTGAATGGAAGTTCACTCATGATTTGGCTCTCTGTTTGTCTGTGATTGGTGTACAAGAATGCTTCTGATTTTTCTACATTGATTTCGTATCCTGAGACTTTGCTGAAGTTGCCAATCAACTTAAGGAGATTTTGGGCTGAGACAATGGGGTTTTCTAGATATACAATCATGTCATCTGCAAACAGGGACAATTTGACTTTCTCTTTTCCTAATTGAATACCCTTTATTTCCTTCTCCTGCCTGATTGCCCTGGCCAGAACTTCCAGCACTATGTTGAATAGGAGTGGTGAGAGAGGGCATCCCTGTCTTGTGCCAGTTTTCAAAGGGAATGCTTCCAGTTTTTGCCCATTCAGTATGATATTGGCTGTGGGTTTGTCATAGATAGCTCTTATTATTTTGAGACATATCCCATCAATACCTAATTTATTGAAAGTTTTTAGCATGAAGGGTTGTTGAATTTTGTCAAAGGCCTTTTCTGCATCTTTTGAGATAATCATGTGGTTTTTGTCTTTGGTTCTGTTTTTATGTTGGATTACATTTATTGATTTGCATATGTTGAACCAGCCTTGCTTCCCAGGGATGAAGCCCACTTGATCATGGTGGATAAGCTTTTTGATGTGCTGCTGGATTCGATTTGCCAGTATTTTATTGAGGATTTTTGCATCAATGTTCATCAAGGATATTGGTCTGAAATTCTCTTTTTTGGTTATGTCTCTGCCAGGCTTTGGTATCAGGACGATGCTGGCCTCATAAAATGTGTTGGGGAGGATTCCCTCTTTTTCTATTGATAGGAATAGTTTCAGAAGGAATGGTACCAGTTCCTCCTTGTACCTCTGGTAGAATTCGGCTGTGAATCCATCAGGTCCTGGACTCTTTTTGGTTGGTAAGCTATTGATTATTGCCACAATTTCAAAGCCTGTTATTCTATTCAGAGATTCAACTTCTTCCTGGTTCAGTCTTGGGAGGGTGTATTTGTCGAGGAATTTATCCATTTCTTCTAGATTTTCTAGTTTATTTGCGTAGAGGTGTTTGTAGTATTGTCTGACGGTAGATTGTATTTCTGTGGGACCGGTGGTGATATCCCCTTTTTCATTTTTTATTGCATCTATTTGATTCTTCTCTCTTTTCTTTTTTATTAGTCTTGCTAGCAGTCTATCAATTTTGTTGATCTTTTCAAAAAACCAGCTCCTGGAATTCATTAATTTTTTGAAGGGTTTTTTGTGTCTCTATTTCCTTCAGTTCTGCTCTGATTTTAGTTGTTTCTAGCCTTCTGCTAGCTTTTGAATATGTTTGCTCTTGCTTTTCTAGTTCTTTTAATTGTGATGCTAGGATGTCAATTTTGGATCTTTCCTGCTTTCTCTTGTGGGCATTTAGTGCTGTAAATTTCCCTCTACACACTGCTTTGAATGTGTCCCAGAGATTCTGGTATGTTGTGTCTTTGTTCTCATTGGTTTCAAAGAACATCTTTATTTCTGCCTTCATTTCATTATGTACCCAATAGTCATTCAGGAGCAGGTTGTTCAGTTTCCATGTAGTTGAGCGGTTTTGAGTGAGTTTCTTAATCCTGAGTTCTAGTTTGATTGCACTGTGGTCTGAGAGACAGTTTGTTATAATTTCTGTTCTTTTACATTTGCTGAGGAGAGCTTTATTTCCAACTATGTGGTCAATTTTGGAATAGGTGTGGTGTGGTGCTGAAAAGAATGTATATTCTGTTGATTTGGGGTGGAGAGTTCTGTAGATGTCTATTAGGTCCACTTTGTGCAGAGCTGAGTTAAATTCCTGGAGATCCTTGTTAACTTTCTATCTCATTGATCTGTCTAATGTTGACAGTGGGGTGTTAAAATCTCCCATTATTATTGTGTGGGAGTTTAAGTCCCTTCGTAGGTCACTCAGGACTTGCTTTATGAATCTGGGTGCTCCTGTGTTGGGTGCATATATATTTAGGATAGTTAGCTCTTCTTGTTGAATTGATCCCTTTACCATTATGTAATGGCCTTCTTTGTCTCTTTTGATCTTTGTTGGTTTAAAGTCTATTTTAGCAGAGACTACGATTGCAACCCCTGCCTTTTTTTGTTTTCCATTTGCTTGATAGATCTTCCTCCATCCCTTTATTTTGAGTCTATGTGTGTCTCTGCACATGAGATGGGTTTCCTGAATACCGCATACTGATGGGTCTTGACTCCTTATCCAGTTTGCCAGTCTGTGTCTTTTAATTGGAGCATTTAGCCCATTTACATTTAAACTTACTATTGTTATGTGTGAATTTGATCCTGTCATTATGATGTTAGTTGGTTATTTTGCTCGTTAGTTGATGCAGTTTCTTCCTAGCCTCGCTGGTCTTTACAATTTGGCATGTTTTTGCAGTGGCTGGTACTGGTTGTTCCTTTCCATGTTTAGTGCTTCCTTCAGGAGCTCTTTTAGGGCAGGCCTGGTGGTGTCAAAATCACTCAACATTTGCTTGTCTGTAAAGTGTTTTATTTCTTCTTCATTTATGAAGCTTAGTTTGGCTGGATATGAAATTCTGGGTTGAAAATTCTTTTCTTTAAGAATGTTGAATATCGGCCCCCACTCTCTTCTGGCTTGTAGAGTTTCTGCCGAGAGATCAGCTGTTAGTCTGATGGGCTTCCCTTTGTGGGTAACCCGACCTTTCTCTCTGGCTGCCCTTAACATTTTTTCCTTCATTTCAACTTTGGTGAATCTGCCAATTATGTGTCTTGGAGTTGCTCTTCTCGAGGAGTATCTTTGTGGCGTTCTCTGTATTTCCTGAATCTGAATTTTGGCCTGCCTTGCTAGATTGGAGAAGTTCTCCTGGATAATATCTTGCAGAGTGTTTTCCAACTTGGTTCCATTCTCCCTGTCATTTTCAGATATGCCAGTCAGACGTAGATTTGGTCTTTTCACATACTCCCAAATTTCTTGGAGGCTTTGTTCGTTTCTTTTTATTCTTTTTTTCTCTAAACTTCCCTTCTCGCTTCATTTCATTCATTTCATCTTCCATCACTGATACCCTTTCTTCCAGTTGATCACCTCGGCTACTGAGGCTTCTGCAATCTTCGCGTAGTTCTCGATACTTGGCTTTCAGCTCCATCAGCTCCTTTAAGCCCTTCTCTTCATTGGTTATTCTAGTTATCCATTCATCTAATTTTTTTTCAAAGTTTTTAACTTCTTTGCTATTGTTTTGAATTTCCTCCCGTAGCTCGGAGTAGTTTGATCGTCTGAAGACTTCTTCTCTCAACTCGTCAAAGTCATTCTCCGTGCAGCTTTGTTCCATTGCTGATGAGGAACTGCGTTCCTTTGGAGGAGGAGAGGTGTTCTGCTTTTTAGAGTTTCCAGTTTTTCTGCTCTGTTTTTTCCCCATCTTTGTGGTTTTATCTACTTTTGGTCTTTGATGATGGTGATGTACAGATGGGTTTTTGGTATGGATGTCCTTTCTGTTTGTTAGTTTTCCTTCTACCAGACAGGACCCTCAGCTGCAGGTCTGTTGGAGTTTGCTAGAGGTCCACTCCAGATGCTGTTTGGCTGGGTGTCAGCAGCGGTGGCTGCAGAACAGTGGATATTCGTGAGACCATAAATTCAGCTTTCTGATAGTTCCTCTGGAAGTTTTGTCTCAGAGGAATACCTGGCCAAGTGAGGTGTCAGTCTGTCCCTGCTGGGTGGTGCCTCCCAGTTAGACTGCCCGAGGTTCAGGGACCCACTTGAGGAGGCAGTCTGTCCATTCTCAGATCTCTAGCTGCATGCTGTCAGTCAGACAGGGACATTTAAGTCTGCAGAGGTTCCTGCTGAATTTTTGTTTGTCTGTGCCCTGCCCCCAGAGGTGGAGCCTACAGAGGCAGGCAGGCCTCCTTGAGCTGTGGTGGGCTCCACCCAGTTCGAGCTTCCTGGCTGCTTTGTTTACCTAAGCAAGCCTGGGCAATGGCCGGCGCCCCTCCCCCAGCCTCGCTGCCACCTTGCAGTTTGATCTCAGACTGCTGTGCTAGCAATCAGCGAGACTCCGTGGGCATAGGACCCTCTGAGCCAGGTGCAGGACACAATCTCCTGGTGTGCCGTTTTCCAGGCCCGTTGGAAAAGCGCAGTATTAGGGTGAGACTGACCCGATTTTCCAGGTGCCGTCTGTTACCCCTTTCTTTGACTAGGAAAGGGAACTCCCTAATGCCTTGCGCTTCCCAAGTGAGGCAATGCCTCACCCTGCTTCGGCTCTCACACAGTGCACTGCACTGACTGTCCTGCACCCACTGTTTGGCACTCCCTAGTGAGATGAACCCAGTACCTCAAACGGAAATGCAGAAATCACCCATCTTCTGTGTTGCTCATGCTGGGAGCTGTAGACCAGAGCTGTTCCTATTCGGCCATCTTGGCTCCACCTACCTAGAAACTTTAAGTCTCTTTCATGAGCTTGTATTTTTCTCTTAGAATTGTTATATCATTTCCAAGTAACACTTTACTTGCTATCTCCTAGTTATGAAGAATTTGATTTACAGCTGAGAAACTCCCTCTCTAAGCATAATTTTCATTATTCAATCTTATTCATTTCAATGGGAAAGCCAAGTCAAAGATTAAAGTAAAAAAAAAATAGAAGTGCTACTAGCTACATTGGTATATGTGTATTATTATCATTATCATTATTAGGAGATGGAGTCTCACTGTGTCACCCAGGCTGGAGTGCAGTGGTGCAATCTCGGCTCACTGCAATGTCCACCTCCAGAGTTCAAGCCATTCTCCTGCCTCAGCCTCTCAAGTAGCTGGGATTACAGACACATGCCACCACACCCAGGATTTCACTATGTTGGCCAAGCTGGTCTCAAACTGCTGACCTCAGGTGATCCACCCACCTCAACCTCCCAAAGTGCTGGGATTACAGGTGTGGGTGACTGCAGCCAGACTATGTATATTATTAAAAATAAATATGGCTGGGCATAGTGACTCACACCTATAATCCCCACACGCAGGAGGATTGCTTAAGCCCAGGAGTTCAAGACCAGCTGGGCAACACAGCAAGACCCTATCTGCACAAAAAGGAAAAAAAGGATAAATATATAGCAACTGCATTTTAGGCAGAACCTCTCAGAATTTGAGACATAGCCTCTTTCCTTTTTTTGAGTCTGCCAAAATTTTGAAACATGAAGACCTGCCCAAACAAGTCTGTGAAAACTGAATTATATACAAATATTTACATTTAACACAAAATTTTTAATATAATTATGCTATTCCCAAGATGATTGGAAGATTTATAAAAATATTAATTCACCATATTAGAAGGGTATGTAGTCCACTATGAACACAAGGATGATGAAAGCTGTCTTCTCTCACACTGTTAGATTATCTTTAGAATTGCATGTAAAACTTAATGATACATTCAAAATTTACAGACACAATACTAGATTTTAACCCAGGATGCTTGGGTCCAAGGCTGTTGTACTTTTCATTCAGAGTGGACCCAGAAGACTTTCAGACGCTAAAGTTCTCTGATCAACATTGATATTGAAAATCTTTCTAAGACTCTCTTAATTATCTAGTCTAGTACCTGGAAGAACAATAGATATTACAGGGTCCATTCACCATGTTGGCCAGGCTGGTCTTCAACTCCTGACCTCAGGTGATCTGCCTGCCTCAGCCTCCCAAATTGCTGGGATTACAGGCATGAGCCATCGTGCCCAGCCATGAGTGACCATTTTAATTGCACAATAAAATTTGAGATATATGGCACCTTGACTTTGCTACTGAAAGTGTGGTCCTCAAATTAGTAGGATAGGCATTGCCTAGTAGAAATCTAGATTACAGACCATCCCAGATCTGCTGAATCAGATTCTACATTTAAACAAGATCCCAGATAATTCAGGTAACTCATAAGCACATTGAAGTTTGAAAAATGCTACACTAGATAGATACTCTTTCACTTTGTTTAATCGGTAGATGGATGGAATCATATAGATAACAAACTAAGGAATATTTTAGTCACAAACGTTCACAGCAATGTGATCAGCATTTACTTCTTTCCATAAACTGCAGTTTGGATTAGACTATTAAACATTTCACAATAAATAACTATTTGAGTTACTAAATCTATGTATTAAAAACTGTAGAAAAGTGTTCTATTTATTGAGAGTCCAGGGTAAGGTTAACATATGCTAAATGTTACAAGAAATATAAAAGAAAAATGAAAGCGTTATACCTTCAAAAATATGATTATCTTCATCAGAAAGTTGGAAATACCCAGAGAACACCATTTAGTAAGTTATCATATTTATATGTGAGTGTGCATGTGCGTGTGTGTGTGTGTGTGTGTGTGTGTGTTATCTTCCCATAACGAACCTTTCCTTCTCTCTTCTGAGAATGACTTCCCAAATTTCACCAGGATATTTATTTCTCCTTCACTCTCAGTCCAGCTAGTTCAAGTAAGGCTCCACTCTGGGCTGCTGTTACCAGTCTAGACTTAGTATTGGCTAAAAGACCAACACATGATCTAAGTTAATTCAGTTAAAACAAGTCCCAGGACAGATTCATAAGTTCCCAGGAAGGAATCTTTCTTCTCAAATTTACTTGAACATAGCGCCAAGTGAGTTTCAAACTGCTGAAGACCAACACACAGAGGGAGATAGTAAAAAATATTTCCCAACAGCAATACTTCCCAGCAGCAATTTGATTAATAACTACGATCAACTTCATGAGACCTTAAAAATAAGACTTGGGATGTATTTTGGGCATAATTATTATTTTGCTATATGTTTACAACTGTGAAGGAGTTACATCTTTTGTGTTTGCGTATTTATTTCCTTTTTCCCTGGTTTGTCTCTGGCAACCCAGGGACTTGTTCTTTTTTATTCTATTTTCTTATTCTTCTTTTTTTTTTAGTTCACGTAGAAGCAAAAACATAGACTTCAAAAAGAAACTAAGAAATTTCAGAAGCATACTAACAGTGAGAGTTTTTAAGAATACGTAAGCCACTGGGACTATATGAGAGGAGAAAGGAGGTAGCAGAAGGACCCCAAAAGAAAAAAAAAAAAAACATCAACAACAACAACAAAAAAAACAGAAAGATAAAGGAAAACTTTTTTTCCCCAAGAACAATGAGTAAAGTGCAAGTGGTGTCAGGGCTGAAATTTCTATCAACCACCAACCCTCAGTGAGATGTCCATTGACCTGAAATCTCTAGTGCTAGAAGGAGTAGAGGAGAATGAGCAGTCCCACCAACCTGCTAAAATCCATATTGGGATTTTCCAAAGAAACAGAACCAATAGTGTGTGTGTGTGTGTGTGTCTGTGTGTGTGTGTGTCTGCAGAGTAAGAGAGAGAGAGAGACTAATGGATTAATTTTAAGGAATTAGTTCTTGTAATTATAGGGGCTGGCAATTCAAAATCTGTAGGATAGGCCAGCAGGCTGGAGACCCAGGGAAGAGCTGGTGTTACAAAAATCTTGAGTCTGAAAGTTGTCTGAGGCAGAAATTCCCTCTTCTTCAGGACACCTCAATCTATTTCCTCTTAAAGCCTTCAATTGATTCGATGAGACTCAGTCATATTATGAAAGATAATCTGCTTTACTCGAAGTCTGCCAATTTAAATGTTAATCTCATCTGAATAATATACCTTCACAGCAACATCTAGACTTATGTTTGACCAAGTATCTGGGTATCATGGCCTAGCCAAGCTGGCATACAATTAACCCTCACAAGTTCACTCTGTCAATTTGGTAGTCATACACATCTTAAAATCCATATCTCTGAACAAAGAGTGAAAGACTAGAAAGGCTCCAATATTTTTAACATGAACAACACTGGGTAAGTGGGAAATACTGGAAAGGGTAAGCTGCTAGAGTGGTGCTACTGGGTGGAGTAGCAGAAAGGAGGAAAATACCTGTTTTAGACATGTTGAATTTGAGATACTTAATAGAATGGATATGCTAGATAGGGAACAGAATGCACAAGTCTAGAGTTCAGGTGAAAGATCAGAGTCGAAAATGTTAAGTTTAGAATTCATTGATATATGGATGATTATGTGAAGTCATGAGATAAATGTCTGATGGAGAGAGAGAAGGCTCCTAAGACCTGTTTTGGGCAGGTCCAACATTTAAAGAATAAACAGATGAAGAGGACCCAGTATAGGGGATGAGAGGGAGTGGCAGGAAGGGGAGCCAGGAGAGGATGGGGTCCCAAAAGCCAAGAAAACAAAGTGATTCATCAAGAAGGCACTAGTTGACTGATTCATTTATAACTGATCACATGGAGAAAATTGGTCTTGGAATTACTCTGGATTTTTTTCAAATTAATATACTACATTCTTGCAAAAAGAGAAGAAGCCAAGATAGTTCATGAATCTTATCTTTTCTTATGTGTTATAAGCCTCAGGAAAAGAGTCAGTGTGTTACCTTTTCTTACCTTTGCCTGTACCAAATTAGCTTCCCTGATAATTGTGATGATCACTTACAGGGAGCCTTTACTGCTTACAAGAATAAAAGAATAAATACTGGAAAATGTGGAAAGGTGCTCTACACACACATATAAATGTCCTGCCCTTTCTGAAGAGAATGATTTGCAGGTTCCCAAAGGCTCTAAAGAATAGCACTTGTTGATTTGGCTCTCAGCTTGGACCTTACTGGTGTGTGGAAATGTTGCTGATTTTTGTGTGTTGATTTTGTATCCTGAAACCTTACCGAAGTTGTTTATCAGCTCTAGGAGCTTTCCTCACAGCACTATTTACAATAACTAAGATATGGAATCAACCAAGATGCCCATCAATGGTAGACTGGATAAAGAAAATGTTGTACATATTCATCAATACTACACGGCCATTAAAAAAGAATGAAATCTTGCGTCCTTTGCAGCAACATGGATGCAGCTGGAGGCCATTATCCTAAGCAAATTAATTCAGGAACAGAAAACCAAATACTGAATGTTCTCACTCATAAGCGGGAGCTAAACATTGAAAACACATGGACACAAAGATGGGAACAATGGCCAGTAGGGACTACCGTAAGTGGGGAGGGTGTGAGGGGAGCATGGGTTAGAAGGCCACCTATCGGTTACTATACTAAGCAATAAATTATGGTCCAAGAAAAATTTCCAGAAAAAAATCATCTGAATCTATACATTGAAAAGTTTCTCCTGGTACCTGGCAAAAATTAACCCAAAATGATTAACTCTTTGACATTACTTTAGTAAAATTATTGTATTTCATAAATAAAGACAAGATCCTCAAGACTACCAAGCCAAAATCTAAAATAACTTAAAAAGTCAAAAGAATTAGATTGCCATTACACTTTTCGAAACCAAATACCAAACAAGACAACTATGAATCAATCTTTATAAAAATACTCAGTGAAAGAAAATGTGAAACAAGGATTGTATATCCAATCAAGCTGTTCTTCAAATAGCAAGAATAGTAAAAATATTTTCAACATATAAGAGCATAGGAGATTCCACACATGGCAGCCCTTCTTGAGGAATTTGCTAGAGCATGAATTTCACATAAGTGATGACTGAGAAAGCTCTACTAGAAGAACTAATAAAGAGCTTTTTGTTTTTTTTGACAGAATCTTGCTCTATTGCTCAGGTTGGAGTGTAGTGGCACAATCATAGCTCACTGCAGCCTTGAACTCCTGGGATCAAAGGATCCTCCCACCTCAGTCTCCCAAGTAGCTGGGATTACAGGCACAAGCCACCAAGCCTGGTTAATTAAAACACATTTTTGTAGAGACAGGTTCTCGCTATGTTGTCAAGGCTGGTCTCAAACTCCTGGCCTCAAGCAATCCTCCCTCTTTAGCCTCCCAAAGTACTAGCCTTACAGGCATGAACCACCACACCCAGCTGCATTTTAAAATATATAAATGTACACATAAGACTGAAAAAAATGTAGGATAAGGGTAGAAAATTAAGGTATAAATATTATATCCTGTGAAAAGTAGAAATTAAGCAACTAAAAAACAACAAAGTACAATTAAGGAAAGAGAAAAATAGGAAAACCTTGGTGCTATATAAGCAACATATGGGCACTAAAGGATACTGGAGGGAAAAATGGTATCAACCAGATAGTTAAAGGGTAGATGAGAAAATAGAGACTAAAGATACTTTTAAAAATAATAAATACAAGGGTAACCACTAGAATAAAAACACAAACCTTCCTAGACTGTACAAATAATAAATAGCACAAAGAATGTACATCTCATACAGAAAAAAACAAACAAATACAAAATACACATAATTACAAAGTATCAAGACAAAGCAGATTAGTTATATTGATAAATGTGAATACGCTTAAATTCCCATTTAAAGAAATCAATTTTCAATTTGGTTTACAAAACGAGACCCAAATATATGCATTAAAGAAGAGGCAATTTGAAAGCAAAGTAATTCAATGAGGTTAAAACTAGAAGAATGGATACTTTACCCTATTTCTCTCATTCAGTATAAATTAAAATTCTGAATGTTTTGTTTTGTTTGTTTGTTTGTTTTTTGAGATGGAGTCTTGCTCTGTTGCCAGGCTGGAGTGCAGTGGCACAATCTCGGCTCACTGCAACCTCTGCCTCCCTCATTCAAGTGATTCTCCTGCCTCATCCTCCCGAGTAGCTGTGACTACAGGCATGCGCCACCACGCCTGGCTAATTTTTTGTATTTTTAGTAAAGACAGAGTTTCACCATGTTGGCCAGGATGGTCTCAATCTCTTGACCTCGTGATCCACCTGCCTCAGCCTCCCAAAGTGCTGGGATTACAGGTGTGAGCCACCACGCCCGGCCAAAAAATTCTGAATGCTATATGTAAAATGAACATAATAAAGATGGTAAAGAAGGCAGCAGACCAGCTAGGGAGCTAAAGACCTGAGGAACAACACGGTGGTGAGTCCCTTGAGTTTTCTTTTTTTCTCATATATCTCACACTTGGATCTGAAAAAGCCAGCAATGTAGAAAAGTCAAGAGGTACTGACACTGTGGTCCACACCTATCCATGGCCAAGTGGGGGGCCTAGACTTCCATCTTCATGAGACTTCAACTCAACAGAAAAGCTGGAAAACTATTTCAAAAAATAGAAGAATTAATTACGGTGACAGGATACAAAATAAATATACACAAATCAATGGACCTTATATATCAAACAAGAAAGTGTGAAAATTCGAATTAAATAGACTATAAAATTTATATTACATTATGATATAAAATATCAAGGAATAAATTTAAGAAATATTTGTAGAAAACTTTACAGTGCTACTGAGAGACCAAAAGCAGACTTGAACACATAGAAAGTTCAGAGGAAAATAAGAAAGATGTGAGAGGACTCCAACAGCCACGACTTCAGGGGGCATACAGGAATTAGTGAGATTGAGGTAAGATCCAGAGGAGGTGAGTGGGGGCTTCCCAAAATGTTTGAGGCTATGAATCTTGCTAATGATGAACCATCAATTGCAAAGAGCAAAGTGTAAAGACTTCAGGGGTTGGGAAGGTGGACAATAGAGAATAGGGGATCTACAGAGCTTGGCACGGTGTGAAAATAAAGACTGACCCTGGTATCTGGTGCTTCTTGTGATAACTGACAAAAACAATAAGAGGCATAATGAGATTAGTCTTAGTGGACTCAAGGCAGATAGTTTTGGAGAGTCTGTGAACAGAGAGAATAGGGACTAGTTGATGGATATATCAGACTCTTTCTTCACCCCTGCCAATGGATGATTTCTTAGGCCAAAATACCTTGGGATCATTTATTTTTTGGTTTATCAAACTCCTCTTATAGTCTTTATCCAAATTCAAACACGTATTATGGACTGAGAGAAGATTTTTGCAATACACATAGTATGCAACGAGAATAGTATTTGAAATACATATGGAACTCCTAATATTCTTTAAGACAATCTACAAAAATGAGACAAAACTGAAATGCTAATAAACATATTAAAATTTGTACAAATATGTACAAAATCATTATTAATCAGATAAATGAGAAATAAAATAACCAGACACTTTGGCTTATCAATAGATAAGCCAAAATTTTAAAATGTGGTAACAGCAAGTATAGAGAGGTAACTGGGAAACAGGAACTCTCAGTCACTTCTGTGACAATGTTTTTTATGATATCTAGTACTCTTGACACCGAATGTAGTCTGAAACCCAGAAAATCCACTTCTAAGTATAAATCTGAGAAATTTTCTTGTCTCTATAAGAAGACATGTGTGGGATATCTATGTGGTCAAGTTTATAATAAACAAAAACTAGAAACAAAGTAAATGTCGAACTGAGAATGAATGACAAAATCAGTTATGTTACATGACTATAATAGAACACTAAATAATAGAGAAAACAAATGAACTGATTCTTTATGTGTCAAAATTATGTACTGTTGAGAGTGAAAACACAAGTATCAAAGAAGATATGTATAATGTAATACTATCTTTCTACAGCTTACAAATACAAAACAAAACAAAAGACCTTGTGTATTCTTTATGGGCACATGCATATAAGTGTAAAAGTATAAAAACATGGACTAGAGGGATATACACCAACTTCAAGACAGTGCCAGTCTGGGGATGGAGGGAGGAAATGGGATAGGAAAGGTCATACTAAATCTTTATTTTATTTAAACAGAACATCTTGCAACAAATACAGTACAATGATATTTTTTGTTCATTCTGAGAGGTAAGCACGTAAGTGTCTGTTATATAGTCCTAGATACTTTCTGTATCTAGGTTTATTTCACTTTTCAAATTTTAGTTTCTATTTGGATTTCAGAAAGAGTAGGAATCTACAAAAAATATTTTGTATGTCGTCCCTTAAAAGCAGATATTTTGGCATTCATCTTAATATCCCAAGTGCCTTCAAACAGGCTATTCAATTAATATTATGTAACTAGGTAAATAATAAATGAAGAAATGAATGAATGAATCCTACTTCTAAATGCCTCTACTTTTCCACATATATCAAAAAACATAAAAGAAATGAAGAGCAATTAATATATATAGGGTAATATACATATAATACAACTCAATCTTCATTTTTGCTTTTTGTCAATGCTGTTTGTGACTGGGCCTTTAATGCTCTGGACTTTTTGCCTACTTGTGCCTCTGTCCACCTAGTGAACTTGACTTTTGCACTACATCCGTGGATGGGACAGATGTCTCCCATTAAGGAGATAGCCAGTTTCAGATCCTGTTCTCCAAACCTGCCTTGATGTCTTCCACATTCCAAAATGATATGCAAAATTATACGAAGTCTCTTAATGGCTTTAAATTTTTATTTCCCATTTGTTTTTAAAGTTGTTGATACAATACCATTCTTACTAGACTACTTGTTAAAAGGGAGGAGAAAAAACAGAAAAGAAATAAATGCTAATTCTTAACATGTTTAAAAACCATTGCCACTAAATTTTTAAGAGTTATTTGCTTATGTAAGGGAAATTTTAGCCAAGCTACTGCAAAGAATTTGCCAATTATATTGCATAATAATATTACCAAAAATTGGGAATTAGAGTAAAATACTGATTTTTCTGGGCGTGTGAGATTTCTCAAGGAGGTAGACACAAAATAATGTCTCTTCAGGAAAGGTTGTATTAAAAGATATTTTTATAGTTCTCAAAAATATCAAAGTCCACTTTGGGAGCCCAAGGTGGGTGGATCATGAGGTCAGGAGTTCAAGACCAGCCTGGCCAAGATGGTGAAACCCCGTCTCTACTAAAAATACAAAAATTAGCCAGGCGTGGTGGTGGGTGCCTGTAATCCCAGCTACTCAGGAGGCTGAGGCAGAGAATTGCTTGAACCCAGGAGGTAGAGGTTGTAGTGAGCCGAGATCACGCCACTGCACTCCAGTCTGGGTGACAGAGCGAGACTCTGTCTCAAAAAAAAACAAAGTCATATTTTCCATCTGATAAAGTACCTCTTGAATTTGAAAATTATGCTATATTTGTATTATCTGCTCAACTACAAGATGACTTTGGGATTATATCTTTATAAAAAGAAAACTGATTTATGCCATTAAATGCCCTATCATTTTATCTTTCCAATATTCTTTAACTAGGATAGGGTTTAGGCACTAATCTTCTCCTGAGTCCTACATTTAGTTCACTTTTATTTTTACTCTGGTTTCCTCATCAATATGATTTATTCATGTCTTTTAACCATTGGTTACGTACATAGGATTTTGACGCCAGTATTTCTAGCCCACTTCACTCCGACAATCTGACTTGTCTAACGGCTTACTGGATGTATCACAAATACTGTAAACTCAGTAGGTCCCCCAAACATTTAATTTACCCGTAATTTACTTCTTAATCTATTTTCTCTGTCTTGGTTTTTTTTTTTTTTTTCTTTTTTTGAGACTGAGTCTCACTCTGTTGCCCAGTCTGGAGTGCAGTGGTGTAATCTCAGCTCACTGCAACCTCCGCCTCCTGAGTTCAAGGGATTCTTCTGCCTCAGCCTCCCAAGAAGCTGGAATTACAGGCACCAACCACCATGCCTAGCTAATTTTTGTATTTTTAGTAGAGAAGCAGTTTCACCATCTTGACCAGGCTGGTCTCGAACTCCTGACCTCAAGTGATCAAGTCATCTGCCCGTCTTGGCCTCCCAAAGTGCTGAGACTACAGGTGTGAGCTACCACGCCCGGCCTGTCTTGATTTCTAATACCTTATCTATTATGCCTTAAGTCTAAAATTCTTTCCTTTCCCTTTCCAAAATCCTGTTGATTCTACCTCTAATTGTATGCCAAACAACTTACCTTCATTTCAACTGTCCCTTGGCCGTAATTCTCTCACTTGACTTGAAATGTTCCCAAAATGAGCTCTATGTCTTTTACTTCTCCCCATTTCATGTGAACTATCATCCAAACTGTTTCCACTATAATCTTCTAAGAATCCAGTTATGTCCTATATCACCTAATCAGTCCCATCAATGACTTTTTATCCCTATCAGGATAAGAATCCAGATTTCTTAGAAGGGTACTTTTTACTTTTCCATGCATATCTCTTACTGCCTTCCCCCTCCAGGACATGAGTCTTCTTTATTATATTATCTTTATATCCCTTAACATAATGTTTAGCAAAAGCAGACATTTGATAAATATTTTTCAAGTAAAAAAATAAAAGAATGAATGAATATTTACCTTAACACATAACATTGTTTCATGCCTTTTAGTCTTTCTTCACACCCCACACCAGCACCATGGTGCTGCTTCCCACTATCCCTATATCTGTCAAACAGTTACCTATTTATTAATATCTTTCCATACCCAGATCAAGTGTCACTTCCTCCAATGCCTTCACTCACTCCCTCCCTACCAAATAGAGTAAAACAGTTCCTTCTTTCTAATACCAAAATACTTTATCATAGTAATGTTCTTACACTACACAACAAGCAATTATCATTAACTTGTTTACATATCTTCTTACTTAATAGGCTTAAGGGTAGGAACTGTATTCCATGCAACTTACACATTCCCAAAGCTTAGCTTAACTTAGCATAGAAATTGACTGAAGCCACTGTCATCATATCGTGCTCCTTTGAATGTTGAAGTTTCATTGTAGAAATTTAGAAGCTCTATGTTTATCTAAGTTGATGTTTTGAGGAAGCATATTAATGTTATATACTTGGCTGACTTTGAAGGTTGTGTTGTAGCATGAGGAACACTAATAAAACAATCCTAAATGCAACATTAATTTAAAAACAATTTTAAGGGATTTAGAGTAGGGAAAATATGTACAGATACTGGAACTTTTATTGCTGAGTAGGAATTTGTGCAGCTGTATTGCTGAACAAAAAACTATGTCCGTAGGTGAAATTTTTTATTATTTATTTTATTTTATTTTATTTTTTTGAGACAGGGATTCACTCTGTCGCCCAGGCGGGAGTGCAGTGACATGATCTCAGTTGACTGCAACCTCCGCCTCCCGGGCTCAAGCGATACTCCTGCCTCAGCCTCCCAAGTAGCTGGGATTACAGGCGTGTACCACCACACTTGGCTAATTTTTTTTTTTTTTTTTTTTTTTTTAAGTAGAGACAGAGTTTCACCATGCTGGCCAGGCTGGTCTCAAACTCCTGACCTCAAGTGATCTGCCCACCTCACCCTCCCAAGGTGCTGGGATTACAGGCGTGAGCCACCATGCCCGGCCTGTTCATAGGTGAAATTCTTTTGAAAAGCAGTTCTATTATAGCAGATTCTATATTTAAGCAACGAGCTGAACAACCTGGGTTTCCTTTTTGTTTTCACATAAAATCTGCTTGTAAATACAAAAACCATATCGCGATCATCAATATAAAGAAATGCAAACAAATTCTCAGAACATAAAATCAACACATTAATTAAAAACAAACGGAAAAAAAGAAAGTTAACAGAGCATGTTGCTGAGACTTTGTTTATATCTATACCTCAAGATTGTATTATTGGTGGTTTCTTTTTACAAAAGAAGGAAGGAAAGAAGGATGGAAGGAAGGGAAGGAGGGAGAAAGAAGGGAGAGGAAAACTATTTTTTTATAATCTGGACTTTTGTGCACATATTTAATGTTCAAAATCCATGGATTTCCTATTTTACAGTTATTTCTAATACCAATTTGCCAGGACTTAGTATTTTTAGCTTATGTTTTCTTAATTTAAAATTATGTTCTTGTGTAGAAGGTCTGAGAATTACCTATGAAACTGTATAAAATATAGATCTTCAGAACTCATCCAGGCTTACTAAATCTCCAAGTGCAGGAATCAAGCATTTATATATTTCTCTAATTACAGGTAATTCAGATACACATCTTGGTTAAAAACCCAGTGCTCCAAAAAAAAAAAAAGAAAAACCAAAAGAAAAAGTAATAACAAAAAAATTCAGCCAAGTAACTGAATATAAAATTAACATATGGAAATCAAAAGAATTCACATACAAAAACAAGAACCAGTTAGAAATACAGTGTTAGGAAATAGCCTCAATTACAACGTCAGCAAAAATATTAAACCCATAGTAATAAAATTAAATACAAGCATGCACCATCTCTCTGGAATAAACTTTAAAATACTTCTGAGGGACATGAGAGAAAATGAGAACAAATGTAAAATCTGTGTCCTCAGGAACGCTTACCACCATAAAAATACCCAGCAGGTTATTTCAAGAAGAAAGATACAAAAATGAGAAAGAAACATCAGTAGAAAAATGCTGGAAAGGAAGAGTATTGAGGGATTCAGTGTATTGGAAGTCAAAATACATTATGAAATCATAATAATTAAGCCAAACATGAATATTGCAAAGGTACAAAATTATACAAATTACAATTACTTATAATTATGAAAACTGATAATTGGAAAAGGAAAGAAAAATCAAGAAATAGATCTAATACATTAAGAGTTTTGTTATTTAATAAAAGTGGCATTTCAAATGAATGACAAAATGTGATGAATATATGTCATCATAAACAACATAAAATTTTAAATTTATAGATACAAACATGGAAGGTAGGATTTTACGATAAACGTGGAGTGAAGAATAGTTTTTTAAAGTTTGACACAAAGCCCAGAAGCCAAATAAAAGTTTAGTCAATTCAACTACCAAAAACATTTGTCAAGTCTAAGAAAAAAATCTATAAAAGACAAAATAAAACTAGAGGAAATATTTATAACAAACATCACAGACAACATGTTAACTTTATTAACAAATAATGAACTATTATAAATCTATAAGAAATCTATTTGTTCCCATTTTTTCTCATGTCCTGCAGAAGTTAGGTCAACAACCCAACTGAAATTTCAGCAAGGGCCATTAACAGCAGCATCGGAAGGAATGTAAATTAACAACAAAATAAATAAAACCTCAAATAGCTCTTAACTACTTGCAGCTAGAGATATTTTCCACTGATCAGATTGGCAATGATCAGAGTTTTATTTTTTTTTTTAATTCTGGCAAAGATGTAGAAAAGCAGGTATTTTCATACATTCCCAGGGGAAGTGGAAATTGAAAGAATGGAAAATTAAATTACCTCTAAGGAAGGTAATTTAGCAATAAAACTACTCAAATTTAAAATGTGCATGCCTTTCAACCCAGAAAAACTACTTCCATAAAGTTAACCTCTTTTATATTGGGAACTAATGTATATTGAAGTTATTCATTTTAGCATTGTTTATAAGATCAAAAGAGTGAAAACAACCTAAATGACTGTCTAGTTAAATAAATTGTGAGTTCTCATCTATGCAATAGAATTGGTCACTGTTTAAAATAATAAGATATACCTATGCTTACTGCCATAATGAAAAATCAAGGTGCAGAATACTGTTTTTATTCTGGTGACATATTGATACCTAGAATATATACTTGTTTACATGTGAAATGGATTATCTCCACTAAAATAAACATGAATCTTGTACTAGTGATTTCCTCTTGGGAAGAAGACGTGGTGTCTACAGATAAAGACTGGGATGAATATTTACTTTTTATTTTATATGGTTTTTCATATTTTTATGACACTTTATTCAGTTTTTAAAAAATGTGTCAGGACTCTAAAAATCAACACCCTACCTCCTGCCAGAGGATTTACCATTTTATTTTTCAGACACAGCTCATTTAAAACAAGGCGACAACACCTAAGGGAGAGCTGGCCAGGAAATACCAAATTGGCTTGTTTGAACAATAACATTGAGTTACACAGCTACTGTGCCTGACTGGTTCCATTACTGACTGGACCTCTTTCAGCTCTCAGGGCTGAAATAACTTCCAATGCTTCTGGCTTCTTGACTGCTTTAAGCAGGCATGTCATGGCTCCCTAAGTCTTCTTGTTTGATCTCTCCAATGAGAGCATCTTTCTCATCTGCATCCATGAAGGACACATGCACCTCGCCTCACCATCTTCTTTGGATTTCTAATTATAGGGTCCAGTCCCTTTGATCCAGCACTAGATCAGCTCCCCACCTTCTACTCCCAGCTCACCCATACCTACAGATTAGTTAGCCATATCTAGTAGGCAACCCACCTGCATTCCCCCAATTTAATTACTAGCCTTGCCTCAGTATTCTCTCCACTTGGGATAGATGTCTACTCTTCCATTCAAAAATGATTCATTTTCATGAGATCCAGAGCCGTAATAGCATCTTGAGGATACCAAGGCATTCATTCATTCATGCATTCATTCTAACACTATTTATTGAATGGATACTATTTGCTAGGCATGATGTTAGATACTAAGACTACAATAGTGAACAAAACTGACATGGTCCCTGACCTTCTATGTCGCACATAAATCAACAGACAATACACATAAATGTGAAATAAACAAAAGAATTCCTGAAGGGAATGTATTGGGAGATGCAATAGAAAATAATGAGGCTGGAATGGATGGTCTTAGGTAGTGGGGCCAGGAAAATCTTCACTAAGAGGTAACCTCAAAGCTTATTCATGAAGAATGAAAATGATCAAGATGTATGAAGAACTAGGGAAAGAATGTTTAGGCTTAGAAACTCGAAGGCCTTTAATGGAAAGGAGTTGGAGTTCTTCTAAGAACCAGCAGGGAAGTGCCACAGGAGCAAACTGAGCAAAACGGTGGAAGCGATAGATGCCATTCTCAAGGTGGGCAAGGGCTAGACCACCCAGAACATTTCCACCGTTGAAAGAAGGTAAACTTTGATATAAGTGAGATAGGAATCCACTGAAGAACTTAAGCAGGGAGATGGCATGCTTAAATGTCCATATGTGCAGTATGGACAATGAATTGAAAGCAGCAGCAGGGTTGCAGGGAGGACAGTAGGTAAAAGAGGAGGCAGTGGGGTCAGTTAGAAGTCTTCTCCAATGGTCCAGAGAGTAGCAAACAAGTGCTTGGTTAAAGGATTGGAAGTGAAAATAAAGAGGAGTGAATTCTTGCAGTTTTGGAAAACTAAGAGAATTTACTGATATCTAGAATATTGGGACAAAGATGAAGGTGGTCGAGGTGATGTATTTCGGCTATAATTGTGAATGCTGATATCCTGAACGATCAAAATCCTTAAAATATAATTCCGGACAAATTTTTTTTTTTATTTTAGAGAAATTTACTTTTTTTTCTTTTAGATAGAGTTTCGCTCTTGTTGCCCAGGCTGGAGTGCAATGGTGCAATCTCAGCTCACCACAACCTCTGCCTCCTGGGTTCAAACGATTCTCCTGCCTCAGCCTCACGAGTACAGGCATGTGCCACCACGCCCGGCTAATTTTATATTTTTTAGTAGAGACAGGGTTTCTCCATGTTGGTCAGACTGGTCTCAAAATCCCGACCTCAGGTAATCTGCCTGCCTCTGCATCCCAAAGTGCTGGGATTACAGGCGTGAGACATTTAAATTTTTAAAAGGGGATTTGTTTGAAAAATATGTAAAAACATGACAGAACTCTTCATATGCTGCTTTACAAAATAAAACTATCAACAATAACATATTTTTGCAAGCATAAACACTCAGGTGTACTAACAACAGTCACACAAGTATAACAATTATAAGCAGATGAACCATATTCATAAAGAAATAGGTCAAAAAGCAAATATATAAACACATATCTCTATGGTTGGTAATTGTCTGCACCCAGCTTTATATTAATAATTGCAGTCATCTGAAATACTATAATGAAAAACCTAAGTCTTGTGATGAGTTTGATCAAAAACCTCAATGGATCATGACTGCATATGCAGTCACACAAGAGTCAAGATCTTGAGAAATTTTATCTTTCACAAATGCAGATATAGAACAAAAACATCTTTTACTTATTGAAGAAGTTTCCATGTTTTTCATACATGCACAATGGTTATGCACAGTCAACCTTGTGATAATGCACTTTGTGAAGTCAAATTTGAAACAAATGAACAAAATGAATTAGAACTCTCTAAAAGTCTTTACACAATTTATACCTGCAGTATTAGAAATGATGTGAGGATGAAATGCATAGCCCAGAAAATTGGTCTACTGTGAAGCAGCAGAAGTTGTACATGGTTGAACAATTTGGCAGAGAAGATTTCTTGTACTTTTTGCCTGTGTTTTCACTGTGCAACAGTCACTGCACTTGTATTTGGAGAGCGGTTGTGGTCTACAAATTTTTTAAGTGTATGCTATCCATTTGAAAATGTGGTTATTGCTTAGCCATTGCAATTAAGCAATTTTCTGCTTTTGCAGAACTGATAGCAATTAACTTTTAAACTTTTACTTTTCACCACTTACTAGCCTTGTATATTTAACTTATCACAGCCTTTTTGCCAGGAGACAATTTCACAGATTTCTTCTATTGTGTTGTAAGAAATACTGTAAAAAAAAAAAGTGATATTTGCCTTCCTCAGTACAAATCTGTATTAGTCAGGCTTCTCCAGAGAGAAAGAAACAATAGAATATGTATATGGATATATTAGAGGAAGATTATTAGGAAAATTGGCTTATGCGATTATGATGGCTGAGAAGTCCCATGACATGTCGTTTCCAAGGTGGAGACTCTGGGATGCCAACAGCCTGGTTCAGTCCAAGTCTGAAGGCCTCAGAACAAGGGAAGCCCATGGTGTAACTCTCAGTCTGAGGCTGAAAGCCTCGGGACCCAAGGGGCTGCTGGGGTAAGTCCTGGAGTCCAAAGGCCAACAGGGTTGGAGTTCTGATGTCTAAGGAAGTAGGCGAAAACTCTGTCCCAGCTCTCAGAGACAGTCCAGTTTACCTTTTGTATTTGTTCTCTCTGGGCCCCCAGTGGACGAGATGGTGCCTGCCAACACTAAAGGCAGATCTTCCACCTAGTCCACTCAGACTCACACTCATCTCCCTGGAAACATCCTCACAAGCACACCCCAAATAATGCTTTATTCAGTTTTTAGATATTTCTTAATTTAGTCAAGTTGACACCTAAAATTAAATCCATGAGTCCACCACTCATGAACTTGGCACCCATACACATCACCTCAAATCATACTTCGTTTCCAAATAAGGACAACAGCAAGGGAATAATTCCCTCCAACATAATGCAGCTAACATGACTCAACTATTTTGCATACAACCAAAAACACAGAATTCGGCTTCTAGCATTTCAACATGTGCATTTCAATCTCTCAAAATTCTGATTTGAGGGATTTTAGACTTTAAGAATTTTGATCTCTTGGGATTTTCACACTTGGGATTATGGCATTAGGGATTGTGCTTTTCAGGATTATGATCAACACTGCTAAAGGATTATCTTTGGCTTCTGGTTTGAATAATTACATGGAGGTTGGTGCTTTCCTGATATGGAAAAGAGTAAAACACAAAAGGGTAGAAGAGCAATAAGAATTTTAAGATACTTTGATATAAACTGGCAAAGATGCAGCCTAGGCATTTTGGTATACCAGCTAATAGTTTATTGATGACTCACCATACTCCAGATCTAAGAGCTTTATGTTATTATGGACTGAATGTTTCCCCGCAATGAAAAATTTATACGTTGAAATCCCAACTCCCAATGTGATGGCATGAGAAGGTGAGGCCTTTGGGAGGTGATTAAGTGGTGAGGATGGAGCCCTCGTGAATGAGATTAGTGTGCCCTTAAAGAAAAGAGACATGAGAGTTTGCCTTCATTGTTTGCTCTCCACCATGTGAGGATATAACAAGAAGACAGCCCTCTGCAAAGTGTCAAGTAATGAGTTGGAGTTTTGATTATTTTTCACATGAAAGGCTGTATGTCTAGCATAAATCCAGTGATCATATTTTCCAAATTATGGTTGAACTTATGGGGACAACTGAGTTGAAGGGTATTCCAAAAACTTCAGAGCACCAAGTGGCCATTGTCACATAGGGAATAATGTATTCAGCTCCTTAAAGGAAGGGCTCTGCATTTCACCTTTCATTTCTATTTCCTGGAATGCACCCAAAAAGGGTTAAATATATTAAACACAGCATAGAAAAATTTTTTGATGGAAATTAATTTTGAGGAAAAGATATGATTTTACTCTTATTTTTAATGTCACTAGGTTTGCTAAGTTTGCAGTCTCAGAGTTAGACTAGTCTTACAAAGTTTTCCTCATTTGTTTTTTCCCCATCAAATAAAATAAACCTTCAGTTTTGATAATGCAGCATGAAACACTGGGTTTAGGTCTCATTAGTTACAGAGCAGAGTTGAGCCTTTGAAAGCTCAAAAGAGAATTACTACTACATCATGCAGTAATAAATGTGCAGTAGAGGTTGACATTTAGGAAGCTAGTGTTTAGACCTGTAAAATTCAGATTTCTAAGGGACAAATTCGATTTTTAAATTATAACAATTAAATCCAAGATGTGTATTCAGCTACATAGAAAGAAGCCTTTTTTTACAAGAAGTTTATTTGGCCATCACAAAGAAACAAGTAGAAATTATCACAATCTTCTTTAAATGGAAATTTTAAGTCTCTAAAAGAGAGAGAATACCATCTCTTAACTTTCTAAAATACAGAAAAATTTTACTGATTTTCCACAAAATGTTTTCATTAGGGTAAAGAGAAACTTGGATTTCTCATCTGTCTTTTTTTTTAAGTGGTGGGGAAAATGTTTAATGTAAGACCACTAAAGACCAGGCGCGGTGGCTCTCGCCTATAATTCCAGCACTTCGGGAGGCTGAGGCAGGCAGATCACCTGAGGTCAGGAGTTCGAGACCAGCCTGGCCAACATGGTGAAACCCCATCTCTACTAAAAATACAAAAATTAGCCGGGCATGGTGGCGGGCACCTGTAATCCCAGATACTTGGGAGGCTGAGGCAGGAGAATCACTTGAACACGGGAGGCAGAGGTTGCAGTGAGCCAAGATCATGCCATCCATTGCACTCTAGCCTGGGGGACAAGAGGAAGACTTCATCTCAAAGAAAAAAAAACACTAAAAATTTTTCAAAGCTCTCCACTGATGTTTAAATAATTTTAAACTGTCATTTATATTTTCATAAAATTTTATACCTCTTTTTTTCTATGGGGAAAAGGAAGTGGCAGAATGCTGACAGTGATGAAAGGAAATAGATGGAAGCTGTGCCTAGTTGATCCCCAGATTGTCAGGTTGAGGTGTGAGCCCAGAGTCCTTAAGAAGCCAATCCCTGTGTGGGTCCTCAATACACTACCTGTGCCCAAGAGAAGAGAAAGAATAAATATTTATGAGGAAATAGAGAAATGTGTAATTGACATTTTTCCCCAAAGTAACAATTCTAGTGAATACAGTAAATAAAGGTGGTTTTTCTCTACTCTTTTCCTTGGGGCCCACTGAAAACATCAAAATAATTTTTTTTTAATAGGGGAGGGAACACTATCTTCAGTAATTTAGAGAAATAACCATGTTTTCTATGTCTGTCTTGGGACACACACCTGCTGAATAGTGAAGGACCATGAAAGAAAATAGATACTACATCAGACTGCAAGAAAGATACATTTCTCTCCCAAAAGGAGCGTCATGGCCCCATATGGCATATCCAACAATTCTTTGATTAGGAAAATAAGCTATAAGGGCATGGGCAAGCCATGAAGACAAAAAGAGCCACAGATTGACACTGCAGAAATGTGGAACAGAGCCAAAGAAGCAAGCTTGCTGACCCGCCATTTTGTTTTTTTCTCAGTGGACCTCTCGGCTAACGAAGATGAGCAGAGGGAAAGCAGCGTGGGATGGAGTGGGAACAAGGGGAGAGAATGGACAGCCTGTGCCTTAGAAAGGTTTTGTTGTGTACATACACAAACCTCCTAAATAGGGGGCTACTCCCAGCATAAAGGAAGTAAAACATTTGGTGAGAGTATTTGCAACTACACATCTAAGTATTAAAGTAAGAATTATTTTTATAATTTTTATTAAGTACATAAAAAGACTTAGTTTAGAATTAACTGCTCTAATTGAGAACTGGCTGACTTATAAGTAGCCTCTGGAGAATGCTGCTTCTCAAGGCTGTTAAGTGATATTTTTCTGATATAAGCAAGTTTAGGGGTAACAGGGAAGGAGCCATAAACAAGGTGACTTAATCATCCTGGTTTTCCCAGGATTCCCCAGGTTTTAGCACTGAGAGTCCTGGATCCTAGAAAACTCCTCGATGCTGGGAAAATGAGAATGGTTGGTCACCCAGGGAAGGAACCACAATTCCTCCAAGATTCCTCAGTGAAGCGGTTCCTAAAGATAGGATTCTAACTATCGTCTGGGCACTGCATCTGGAAAACAATTAATCAAGAATACAGGCTGCGGAGAGTTGAGGTGTGGGTAAATGACCAGAAACACCAAGGAGGCAGTAATCTGTAACCTTACTGAGCCCCTTACCACTGGTAGGCAATTCGGGCCCTGAGAAGCCTCATACCTATAGTAAAATGATTACTTGATTTCTAAGGAGATTTGTAAGTAGGATCCTATTGCTCAAAAGAAGCAACAATGACATAAGGAACTAGAGAAGGCTACAGTTCTCTGATCAGGGTCCAGAAAGCCAGCTGTCACATTCCTGCGTGGTAGCAGGAGAAAGTCTGGCAATGAAAACAGTGAGCTTTATTGAATTGTCCAAAAACGTCATGGCTCGTGTGACTAATTTTATTGTTCCATTAGCTGCTTTTGTAGAATTCTCCTCTGAAGAAGTATTAGCCATCATTAAATAAAGGAAGTCCTGCTGCTACTCCCTTGTGGCACACGATGTGGAGCAACTCACATGAGTGACTGAAGTCCATGCCCCTATTTATTCACTGTCAAGGGCTCACCCATAACTGTAAATCACAAATGTGTGATGACACTATCTAACTCACTTGTGTGCTTTCTTCAGCACGTGGCAATCCAGGGAGAAAGGGTTGTTCTGTAGGCCCTGGTTTGGTGGTAGTTGTGAGAAAGTGCTTGAGGAGTTGTGAGGGTTGGTGGTAGTTGTGAGAAAGTGCTTGAGGAGTTGTGAGGGTTGGTGGTAGTTGTGAGAAAGTGCTTGAGGAGTTGTGAGGGTTGGTGGTAGTTGTGAGAAAGTGCTTGAGGAGTTACTGAGAAGGAGGTTAAAATGATTAACTAGAGAGTTCTGGGTGGATAGAGAAAGACAGGAGAGAGCCAAGAAAATGGGAGTGCAGATAACAATCAAAGCCACAATGAGATGAAAGAGCAAGTAAAGTGGGTCAAAAGTTATGATCAAAGGATGGAATGTCAAAGTTCAAGATTTCAGAGATAAAACAATTACAGTTAATTGAAGGTCCAGAGTATTGGCATAAAAGTGGGTTGCTAAAATGAGGTGAGGAAAATGTCCTTGAAACGAATGACTGAAGGAATTCCTAGAGGGCTGGATAGGTCAGTGTGGACACTGAAGTTTGCCCAGAATTATGTCAGAAGTTGCAGTGAGCCATGGGGAGCCCCATGGGATTGGGAGAGCCCATTAAGACAGGCCTATCCATGCCACATATCCTCACTGTTGTTCACAGATCTTATCAGAGCAACCCTTCGTTTTCTTTTGGGGGAAGTAACACACAGATTTGTACAGGGAACATAAATTTGGGTTCAAATCATATAGCCCAAATCATATTACAGTAATGTAGTGCTCAGAAAACTGCATTCATATCCTAAATTCTGAAAAAATTACTACAACACAATGTGGAAGCTTTCTTGGCTTTGGGTTGATTGAGCAAAGGCCTCAGGGATACGATAGCTAAATAATTTCTAAGCTGCTTAAATGTCAACAAACCTGATCTTGAAGTGAAGCCGGTCACTTCAACTGTAGGATAAAAGGCAAGTTTATGGAAGAAATGACTAAATGACCACCATATGAACAACTTGGATGCAAAAGGCAGAATCTTTCATGAGCGAGAGAGATTGAGAGAGGGAGAGAGAGAGAAAGAGAGAGAGAGAGTATGTGTGTGTGTGTGTGTGTGTGTGTGTGTGTTGTTCTACCATTGTTAACATGAGCTGGGGAGCTAGGGAGTGGGGAAGGGAGGCAAATTCTGTCTACTTAAACTTTGCTGTCCCAACTTTTTCCCTGACTATGAATGGTTGTCCACATAGCTGACTTCTCCTTAAGTTTTCTACCACTCATCTTGTTTCATGCAATTTGTTCATATTTCCCATTATGCCCTCAATATAAACCTTAACCAAAATTGCAGACATTAAAATGAGACTTTTTTCCAGAAACTGAGAATCATTGTAACTATTTTCAAGAAAAATTGTCTTAATAAGAACAGTAAACATATATATAAACATATATATATATACATATATACACACTATGCACCTACCTCTGTTCTAAGTACTTTATATTCATTCATTTACCTAATCCTTACAATAAACTCATGAAATACATATTATAATTATCCTTATTCTATCTATTTGGAGACCAGGCACAGAGAGGTTAAGAAACTTGCCCAGGATGAAGGCTTAATTTGAACCTGGGTAGTCTGGCTCCAGGGCCAGTGTTCTTAACAACTAAACCAGTGGCTTTCCAGGGCTGGTCACCAGGCCAGCAGCAGTAGCAGCAGCATTTGGGAGCTTGTTAGAAATGCATAGCCCTGAGCTCCACACCAAGCCTGCAGAATCAAAACTTTGGAGGTGGCGTTAGGAATTTTTGTGTTTTAATGAGCTCTCCCAGGAAGTCTGATGTTGTCTCAAGTTTGAGGCACACAGCAATATGCCACATTGCCCAAAGCAGCCACGTAGTAACAAAGCTGGCCTCAGCGTCAAGAGACTACACTGATCACTTCTCTACCCACATTGGGAGCTCAGAATAACTGCTGTTTTAGAATTTCTAGATTGAATTTTTACAATCACGATTTGAATTCTACTAAAAGGAATTTACTTGAGAACCCACAACAGGGTAATGAACATGGCACAAGTTGTCAACATGCTGGTTAGGGTAGAAAAAGTATGCTACCTCTTTGTCCAGGGTTGTTTCCACATCTGCCCATTTTCAGCTTCAATTGGAAAGGATGTGGCCAAGAGACTGTTTTGAATCACTGAGTCTGGTCCAAGTTAAAAAGTCATCCAACTTCTTCAGAGTGGCAACTGTAGACACAGCCAAATCTGTGTGGCGGAACATCTGCAACACAACTCCAGGTGACACTCTGCCAGATCATTTAAAATTCTGTATGTCTATTACTATGAAAAAGTGACTCTCCATCATTCTCAAGTTTCAGCAATGCCTTTTTAATCAAATTAAGAGATAAAATGTCATTGCCTCTACCTAAGGTCATAATTTTTTTGAATATTCCCATGCTCAAAGAACACACCTACATAAAAAGACTGGTAGGAAGTAACCAGCAAGTTAAGTGTCTGTCTCTAGAAAGTGGGATTGTGAAAGTATTTTTTCTTCTTACACTTTTATATCTCGTGGCTTGACCTCTGCCCTGAACCCTACACTCCACTTGAACTCCTTACTCAACACTCATTTAAATGCTTGATATGCAACTGAAACTTAACATGTAAAGAAATAGCAGCTTAATTTCTACCATTCTCCCAATAAAATCTTTCCCCTTTTTTTCATCTCAGTTAAGAAAAAATTCGTACAAGTTCTTGAACCAAATCTTGTAGTCAATCTTTATTCTTTTTCTTTCACAAATTATATCTAATTTGTCAGAAATTCTGTTTGACTAACTACATCCAGAAGGGACTATTTTTTACCAACATTACAAAACCACTCTGATCTAAACTACCACAATTTCTCACCTGGATTATTGTAGTTTTCTCCTTGCTGGTCTTCATGTTTCCACCATCTCCCTCTAGGTCTGTTCTCCACAGAGTTGCCAGAGTGACCCTTTTAAAACATGAGGCAAATCATGTCATTTTATTAATCAAAATTTTACAATGGCTGCCAAGAACTGTGAAGAGTGTGAGATTTATATTACCCTACTTAAAAGTTAGTAAATTAGCCTATTAGTGTTTCAGGGATGCTAGCAAAGACAAAAAGACTCCTAGGTCCAACATAAAGGATTTTGTTACTCAGAGCCCAGCAGGCAGCATGAGCATCAGCTGCAAACATCAGTTCTCCATACTCTCCAGGTCCCTTAACAGCAAGGCAATGGGCCAAAATAAGTATGTGTGTATGCAGTGGGGTACATTCTAAGAGAGGGACAATGAGTTCATGGAATGCATCATTTTATAGCAAGCACTAAGCAAGCCTGCTCTTTGTTCTGGAAGAAGGCATCCCTCCAGGTTGCTCATTACAAACAGGACTCTGAGAAATGGCCTGGATAAAGAGTGCTCAGGGACTTGCATCCTTGGCATACTTAGCAATGAAGTATGAAGGTGCATAAGACATCCATGGAGAACAATCTGCTCCAACAATGACTTCCCATGTTAATTAGAATAAAAGCAATGGTCTTTATAATAATCTACAAGGCCCCACACTATCTGCTTTCCTTCACCGCCTTTTGTTTCTGTCTTTATCACTCATCACTCTACTGATCACCACTCTGCCTTAGCCATACTGGCTGCCATGCTGTTCCTCACATATGTGAGTCATGATCCTGCCTCAGAACTCTTGGTGTTACATTCTTCTGCCTGGAATGCTCTTCCTCCAGTTATACTCACAGCATTATAGATTGAACACTTACGTCCCCCAAAATTAATATGTTTAAATCCTAACCCCCAGGGTGATGGATAGTTTTAGAAGGTGGGTTTTTGGGGAGGTGATTAGGTTATGAGGGCAGAGCCCTCATGACTGAAATTAGTGCCCTTATAAAAGAGATCCCACAAAGCTAGCCCTCCCCTTCCACCATGTGAGGACACAGCCAGAGGTGCTCTCTGTGAGGAAACATGTCTTCACCAGACACCAAATCTGCTGGTGCCATGATCATGGGTTTCTCAGCCTCTAGAACTGTGAGAAATAAATCTTTCTGGTTTATAAGCCATTCCGTTTACAGTATTTTTGAAAAAGCAGCCTGAATGAAGACACATGATTTATTTCCTTATTTCCTTCAAGAACTTGTTCAAATGTCACCTTTTCTGTGAGGTCTCTTCTGGCCACTATATTTAAAACTCCTATCTCTAAACCTCCTGGCGCTCCATATGCCCCATGCCCTGACTTATTTTTCTGTTTGTACTTATCACCATCTGACATACCATATAAACACCTATGTTAAATATATATATACACACACACACACACACACACACACACATATGTATACACACACAAATATATACACGCACAGAGGTATATGCGTATATGTGAAAATATATATGATATACTATAATAGATATGTGTATCATTTATTGTATGTCTGTCCTCCAAGAGGACAGAGACTTTACTGGTTTTGTTCACTACTGGATCATCAATGTCTAAAACCCGTCCTACAGCACATAGCAGGTACTCAAAAAAATATTTGTTGAGGCCGGGTGTGGTGGCTCATGCTTGTAATCCCAGCACTTTGGCAGGCCGAGGTGGCCAGATCACCTGAGGTCAGGAGTTTGAGACCAGCCTGGCCAACATGGTGAAACCCCGTCTCCACTAAAAGTACAAAAATTAGCCGAGCGTGGTGGCAGGCTCCTGTAATCCCAGCTACACAGGACGCTGAAGCAGGAGAATTGCTTGAACCCAGGAGACGGAGGTTGCAGTGAGCCAAGATCGCACCATTGCACTCCAGCCTGGGGGACAAGAGTGAGACTTTGCCTGAGAAAAAAAAAAAAAAAAAATATATATATATATATATATATATATATATATATATATATTTGTTCAATAAGTTGAATGAGTTAATGCTTTTGTATAGTTTTCAAGTTTCCTAAAACAAACATCATTTTTATAATCAGAAACAAATAGTGTAAGGTTACTTTTAATGCCATTACTTTTAATGGCAAAAACCACAATTACTTTTGCACCAACCTAATACTTTCTATATAGAAGAATTTGCCCAAATGCAACAAGATGTTTATAGACCCAAACAACCCAGGCAGACCCCACCCACATCCCTGGCTGACGTATGAGTAGCTAGCAGTAGCTAAACTTACCAAGCATTACTATGCTGGACACTTTATAAATTAGCTCATATAATTTTTGCAACTTTGTAAGACATAATCCCCATTTTATCTATAAAGAAACCGAGGCTCAGTTAAATAACTTTTTCAAGATCACAAAGTTTATAGCTGGAATTGTGATTATGAATCCAGACAGCAGTACTGCCCTGAGAGCTGGGTAAGGAGGGCCCCATGTTTGAGACTTCGTATTTTTGTATGACTTCTTCAGCACTTTCTAAGTACCCTCAGTTGCCTGACCTCAATCAGGTCTAGCAATGCTGCCTGGGCACGATGTCCTGATCTTAAACCCCATTTCTTCTCTTCCAAATGCTCTCCAACCTTCTCCTCTGCACAAGACCCTGAAGAGCATCAGAACTCATGCTAACAGGCTCCAGGAGAATGGTTCAGATACAGGTTCTGGGACAGTGGCCTGACAAGTGGATCACTCCTGCTGACTCTTGCAGTATTTCTTTCGTGGGATTATGTGAGATGGGACCATCAGAATGGCTAACTTGGGTGGCTCTTACCCCACTGAAAAGATAAGTTCTGGGCTCCAAGCTACTGAGGACCATTGCTGGTACCTAGGTTTGAGCCAGATGTGTGGTCCCATGCATCAGCTCTTGCCTATCTGTATCTCAACCCTGATGCCACATACTGTCTACAGCACCTAAGGATGGTGGGAAGAGTGATCTCTCAGCTTATGTGTCTCTCACCCACTGGCACTCAAAGCAGTCATTCCACCCATCTTCAGGGTCCATACCCTGCATCCAGCAGTGCTCTGGGGACTCTGTTGCTCTGCAATGCCAGTGGACCCTTCTCATCATTGTCTTCTCTTGGCTGATTGGTAAAATGATAGAGGTCTCTCCTGGGTCAGTTTTAGTCCATGACAGATGAGAAATGGACATTTCTTGTGCAAATGGGACTGCTCTTTTTGCCCTGCCCTTGGGCTCTCACATCTTCTCCCCAAGAGCGGCAGTGAATGGAAAGCACAGGTGGGTGCCACATAGAAAGGGATCACATTCTCAGAATCCATCATTACAATTTAACAAATTAAAGGGAAAGCATGGCTGGTTGTCGCATTGCTCTAGTTTATGCTCTAACATTCCAGTCTGTAAACTTAACATGAATAGCAAATGAATTATTGTTCTCTATTTTTTCTGAATACTCTGCATACAATTTGCATTTGTAGTCATCACAAGTACATATGTGGCACTTAACTCAGCACAATAATAACCTTTGAGTGTCATTGGAAGCCAATATTCATGGGGTCACAATGAATAATGCAGCATCACGAGTAATGGTGTAACCAGCAATTAAATAAATGGTATTAGGAAACTGCAAAATCAAGATAATCTCTGTTGCTTCAACACAAACAGGTTCCAGTGAGCCATGGCATTGTCCGTAACGTCATTGCTCTCTTTTCATTGTGATAAGAAAATAAACACGAAGAGATATTTTCCAGAACACAATTGGCAGAGATGGTGCCAGAACACAACAAAAAACTTTCTGAGGCCAAACTTTTATTTAATATCCAAATAAACTATCAGCACAATCTATCCAACCTCCCTTTTTGTCATCAGTCACTGTTCTCTACTATATTTGTAAAAGGATGCTTTATCTTGGCATAGCTGCAGCCCATTTCTGTGTTAAGATTTTTACATTACATAGTATTATTGCTATTTTCTCATACTGTGTACCTTCCTGTGCAAATCTGCCTCCCAAACGCTGACAATCAGCAGCTTATCTTCTTGATACCTAGATTGCTACTGGCCAACACCTCTCAATTCCTCTCTCAGCTACTTCTGTTTTCCTTTGTCCTACACTGTTTACCAACCCTTTCTCTTCCTCATTTTCTCCTTCTGCAAATAAAAACCTAAAAAAGAAACAGAAATTCCATTACTTTCTATCCTCCCTAATCTAGTGTTTATCAATGCATAATCTTCTGATGATCTTAATCAAAATCACTAGAGGGCTTTTAAAAACACTATACAGGTTCCCAGGCCCCACCTAGATCAACTGAATCATGCCTTTGGGAATATGGCCCGGGTCACCCATGTTTAATCAATCAGGTTGATTCATTCACAGGCTAAAGCTTGAGATCACCAACTTAACCACAAGGAAAAAAAGAAAAAACAAGAACAACAAAAAAATTGCGCTACTGTTGTCAAGCTTCATGATTTATAAAGTCAAGTACAAAAGCATATTGTACAGACTGATGACACAACATACAACTGTGCTAGATACGGTGTCATACATATGTTGTGATATTAGAATATGAGGTACAGGCTTGCACACATTGCCCTTCAACCTGGAACTTCTTTTGCTTACTTATCTAATTTCTATGTCTTTCAAAACCAAATTCCTCCATGAAGCCTTCCCTGGCTCCTCCTACCTTTCCTTTCAAAAGCCAGGTTCACACGTTGTTCACACCTCTCTTTATATTAATGATCAGACTGTATTTCTTATTGTTTCTTCATGGGGCTGTCTCCTCCTTCAAGTATGAAGTTCATCAGAGCTATCTGTTTATCTCCAACAATTTATGAATATATGTGTCCCTATGCTATATGGCAAGTGCACAATAAACAGTTGTTGAATTAATGAACAGGAAAAAATAAGAAGAACAAGAACACATCCAAGTGATTTTGCAAAGTTTAAAATGAGACACTATAAATTATCTAGGTGAGTGCTGCATTAGAAATGAAATATATTATTCAAGTTCTACTCTCAGATTTTATTGATTTCCTTATGGAAAACATATGCTGTGTTCAAAGTCAAAGTAGCTTTAATGCAAGTCAGATCTTCCTTCATAATCCTTTGGAAATAGCCTTTGACAATGAGGAGAGAGTGAAATGTTGTTACATTATAAATAAGGCTAAAAATACACACTTGATGTCATCTAGTGTTTGGTCTTCCAAGAACCAAAACTAGTCATTGCAACATTTCAGCTTAACATCTGCTTTTTCAACCTGTTCAGCTGGTTGTTTGTAAAACATTCCAGCTTATTTCTTCAAAGTAACGTGAGTGGGAGTAGGAACCCTTTGTTGAGAATATTTTTTAAGTAAGATTCTAGAGGGCCAGTTATTTGTGGAAACCAGCTGATGGATGGGGGCAGCTGGAGGAGCCAGAGATAGGTGAAGAGAATAATTTGATCCTCCTGTGACTTTTCCTAGTGCTGACTTCCATCTCCCCAGCTGAGAACTCCTGTGATAGCTTCCTGTCTACCCCCCCACCTCCACCGCTGGCTCATTCCTCCCTCCAGTCTAGTCTCTCCCCAAGTCCCACCACAGCAGACAACTTCAGCTGAAGCACATTTTGGTTTGAGGTATCCTAAAAATGGAGACATCTCTTTCTTGGATTTCTTTAATTGATATATCATACTTGTATGTATTTGGAGTTATATGTTATATTTTGATACATGTATACAACATGCAATGATTAAATCATGGTAATTGGATATCTGTCATCTCAAACATTTATCTTTTATCTTTTCTTTGTGTTGGGAACATTACACTTCTTCTCTTTTAGCTATTTTGAAATATATAATAAGTTATTATTAACTATAATTTCCCTTCTGTACTATTAAGTACTGGAACTTATTCCTTCTATCTAACTGAATTTTTGTACCCATTAACCCAATTCTAAACATTCTATAACTATAAATCACTGGCAAGGAAAAAAATGATAAATCGAAACAAAATATCAGAACTTAAAAACAGCTGGATTTTCTTCCAGGTGGAGTTGACAGCCTCTGAATTTTCTTGTAAGTTGTATACTTTCTTCAGAGAAGATCAGAATATTATCCTCTAGGATTAGGGCAACCTTTTCTAGGAAGAACTGACACTCTCCAAATTCTCCCTCAACCAGCTTCTTAGTGCCCCACATTCCACAATTAGATGCTCATTTGTTGGTTTAAAACTTCTGTAGCTTTGCTTGTTTATTTTTCACTCCCTCATCGTGTTTATACATCATGACCTTAACATGGATACCTCAGAGCGAAGATATTTGTCAGATCTATTTCTAAGACCAAAAGACACTGGGGATGATGCTGTTGTGAGGGTGGGGGCTGGGGAGTAACTGGGAGTGCCAGGGCCCACTTGGGCTGCCAGGAGTGAGGGAATCACAGGACGTCTTCAGGCCTATCTCGTTTTCTTCACAATTTCCCCTGCACCGTCCTACTCAGAATGTGAAAAAGCACAGCTTTTTGCCATATGTTCTTTGATTCCCCTGGTTAGCAATAGCCCTGAAATATCAAAATGCTTTTGCTATTTAAGACCTTAATGCTCTTTAAAGACTTTTTTAATTAACTGTAGCACGTAAGTCCAAGTTATGGCAAGAGACTTAAAGTTGTTCGGGGCATTGTCAGTAATTCAGGATAGGATAACAAAAGCAATAAAAATGGGAGAAAGAAAAAGATGATGATGCATTGCTGATGCAGTACCTGAGATTTTCATGTCACAAGCTGAACATAGGTACAAGTTTTCCCACAGAAATAAACGCTACCAAGTGTTATGTATCCGCAGCATAGAAGGAAGGTATGATTCAGAAATTAATTTCTATCAAATTGTTTATAGCTCTGTTTTGATTATCCACACTTTCATATTTATAATATTATGTTGATGCAAAAGTAATCGCGGTTTTTGCCATTGAAAGTAATGGCAAAAACCGCGATTACTTTTGCGCCAACCTAATATCTGAAAAAGATTTAGCGAATAAAAACCTGAAAATGTGCTATGCAGCCCTTTCTAACACCTTTCCACAGCTCATCCTTTCTTCCAGCCATTAGGTCCAGCATCAAATTCTTTCCTTCTGCCTCTCCATTACCAGGACTAGTTAGCGCTTTAATGTTCCTTATTATTCACAAATTATCTGACCAAAGTAACCTGGTCATTGTTAAAATTAATTCCTCTGAAACAGTTTAAAAATACGGCACATAAAATTTAATTAGGCTAATAAATACTTGGAATATTGTTACGATATTACAAATGAAGGATACGGGAAATTATGGTCTAGTGGAGAATTTACAATCTAGATCAAAACGATAGCCGCTAAGGGAAAAAGAGAAAGCAAATGCAGTTTTGCCATTGAAGAGGCACAGAGCTCTGTTGGAGCACCAAGGAGGGAGATATTATTTCTGTCTGAAAGGAGAAGGGAAATGCTCATTAAGGAGGAAGATGGTAGCTAATTGAGATAACCACCGATTTGTGAACACCACTTCTTTGAATGATCGTTATGAAAAAATATGAACTAGATTCTTCTCTACATAGAATTTTGAACAAAGCATTAAATGTTGAAGGCAGGAAGTTACCTAAACTACTAAATAAAAATAATTTATTTTTGTTATACCCTGACATCTGTTAATAACAGATAACACTTCCCTGAAAGTCAGAGTCCCAGTTAAATACCAGGTAGAAAGTGAATTAAAAAGCAACAAACAAGTAACCCTTGTATACTCACATAACATCATCTTTAAAAAGAGTATCCAATACCAAAGTCAAGTGCCAAGGCTAAAGGAGGCAGCCTGGTGCCCTGGAAAGGGCATACATAGGCTTTGCCTATGGAGAGACCTATGTTCAATTGCCAGCTCTACCATTTGTTAGCTCTGTGTGCTTTGATTTGGGCACTTCATCTTTTTCTCAAAGTTTTCAATTCTTTTCCTATAAAAGAGAAATGTTTTTAGACCTTACTAATGCACACACCTAAAAACTTAAATTCAGTGTCTGAAAAAAAATCACAGTTTAGCCTAATAATTTTGTTAATTTATTTCATTTTCTTGAATTGTGGTGGCTGATGCCAACTTTGGAAGGCCAAGGTGGGAGGATTGCTTGAGCACAGGAGTTCAAGACCAGCCTGGGCAACATAGTGGGATCCTGTCTCTACAAAAAAACAAAAAATTAGCGGGAGTGGTGGCATGTACCTGTAGTACCAGCTACTAGGGAGGCTGAGGTGGGAGGATTGCTAGAGCTCAGCAGGTCGAGGCTGCAGTGAGCCGATTACAGCACTGCACTCCAGCCTGGGCGACATGAGATCTTGTCTCAAAATAAAATAAAATAAAATAAAATAAAATTAAATTAAATTAAGTTAAATTAAATTAAAATAAAGTAAAATAAAATAATTTAAAAAATGAAACAAATCACTCCCTCTTTCTCTCTTCCTTGCTTCCGTATCTCCCCTCCCCACTCTCTCACTGTATTATATATGCTGCAATTCTATCCACAGGTAGACTAGCTTGTAATCCTAGTTAGTGAAAATTTTACTAATAAATGTCTCACATAATAATAAAAATAAGGATAATAAAGAACACCAAAAAATTAATACTATCCCCGGTAATGAAGAGACAGAAGGAAGCAATCCATGTCCCATCTGAGGGTTTGAGGAAAGAAGAGGAGGTATGGAAGCCTTTGGATGGGGCAGCAAGGTACATTTTTCACAGATCCTCTAAGGTTTTTAAGAGCACATATTTTTCCTAGAGATTCTCCAAGACACACCTGCCAAATACAAATTTCAAATTGCTCTCTATATGCTAGTGTTCTTGATTTGTATGGCTCATAATTGCCTTTTAAAGGGGCTTCATATTTAGGATCACGCCTTACCTTCTCCACACCATGACGAACCTGGGGCAGTAAATATCACCACCCCATGTAGCATTTCGTCAGCACACAAAATCCATCCTACGCTAAGTTTTCCTTGGTGCCCAGCTAACTAGTGTTAGAGCCCAGCCTTAACTCAGATGTTGAGTAATTCCAGTTGGTAGGCATTCTGACCTCAAGCTTGTGGGGTGCCCTTCCTGATCTTTCTTAATAATGAGAATATCACCTACCTTGTCCCAGACAAAATGCCAAGTGCTTAGCATGCACTCTTGATTACCCGTAACCTCAATGCACATTAAGAAAGACGGTGCTTGCTTTACAGATGAAGAAATGATGAGGCTCAGATCGGTTAAGAAACTCACCTTAGACTGGGTATGATGGCTTCTGCCTGTAATCCCAGCATTTGGGGAAGCCAAGGCAGGAGGATAGCTTGAGGCCAGGAGTTTGAAGCCAGGAGTTTGAGACTAGCCCAGGCAACGTAGTGAGACACTCTACAAAAAATAAATTTAAAAAATTAGCCAGGCATGATGGTGTGCCTGTAAGTCCCATCTACTTGAGAGGCTAAGTAGGGAGGATTGCTTGAGCCCAAGAGTTTGAGGCTTCAGTGAGTCATGATCATACCACTGCACTCCAGTGAGAGAAATTTGCCTGAAATCACATCGTTAGTGAATTCCAGAAGCAAACCGCAAACCCAGGCACATTCTACATATTTCTCAAATGTCTTTTTCAAATCAATGTCACTGCAAAATAAGAAAAAATAAAAAAACAAATGTCACTGCAGCCTTCCTTTCCATTGAACTTCCATTGCTTTCTGTCTGAGTCTTATTTAGAAGGAAGTCTGCAAACTTCCTCACTTCTCCACTCACCATTTCACTGTAAGGTCTTTATGACCAATAAATGACTTGCTGTATTTTTTCTACCATGCCTAGCATACAAATTAGTAGAATGCTTAAATTTCCATATGAGGCAAATAAGTAACCCCATTTTTATTTGACAATGAAGTAAAAAATGTGATCACTTACATGCCCATTGATGCCCACTCTTACCAAAATCTTTGAGGTGGCCCATCCATTTACGAAGACACAGTCTAGTGTGAGTAGACATCTGCAGAAACTTCTAGATGATGGTATTTTCCAATCCTGATTATTTGATAAAGAAGTTTAAAGCAACTCACAAGGCCGGGCGCGGTGGCTCACGCTTGTAATCCCAGCACTTTGGGAGGCCGAGGCGGGCGGATCACGAGGTCAGGAGATCGAGACCACGGTGAAACCCCGTCTCTACCAAAAATACAAAAAATTAGCCGGGCGTGGTGGCGGGCGCCTGTAGTCCCAGCTACTCGGAGAGGCTGAGGCAGGAGAATGGCGTGAACCCGGGAGGCGGAGCTTGCAGTGAGCCGAGATCACGCCACTGCACTCCAGCCTGGGTGACAGAGCAAGACTCCGTCTCAAAAAAAAAAAAAAAAAAAAAAAAAATAAAGCAACTCACAGTTAAAAACTCTTTGCTATTGTGAATAGTGTTGCAACGAACATACATGTTCATGTATCTTTATAATAGAATGATATATATTCCTTTGGGTTGCAGCAACATAAAACTGAACATCACATGTTCTCACTTATAAGTGGGAGCTGAACAATAAGAACACATGGACACAGGGAGGAGAACAACACAGACCAGGGAGTGAGGGTTGGGAGAGCATCAAGAAAAATAGCTAATGCACAGTGGGCTTAATACCTAGGTGATGGGTTGATAGGTGCAGCAAACCACCTGTCAAACCATGGCACATGTTTACTGATGTAACAAACCTGCACATCCTGCACATGTATCTGCACATGTATCCCAGAACTTCAAACAAACAAACAAAAAAATTCTTGACATGCATTGAATCAGTTCAGTCTCTTCAGTAGCTTTCAACCAGCTGCTGTGCTGGTTATGGCAGATCTCTCTCTGAATGTAACCTCCACGTGTTGCTGTTGTTGTTGTTTTCATTAATGTTCTTAGGAGTCTGCTGTTCTTCCTGGAAGCTCAGAGCAGGAATACACAGAGCCTCAGAGTTGGCAAAGTTTATTATTTGACTATCCTTTTTCAAGGGGGGAGGTAGACTCAGGCAAACATACAATACCCTGTATCATAAAGTTCCAAATAGTAAGTTCCAAAACCAAATGAGAAGTTTTCGTTGTTTCTTGAAGAAAAAAATAAGACCACAAAACAGCCAGCTTAATATTTTGTTGATTGTATTTAAGGTAACATATTAATATAAATTCATCTCAAATATTTAATAATCCTTAGACACCAGAAACAGAATAATCTCTTCTTTTGATGGAGAGGGGCTGATATTTGGGTTGTGATTCACTGTCTTGGACCAGCAGACCACCAAAATGAATTTCTAATCTATAATAAATAGTGACAATGGAGTCTAAAAACTGGAGAAACATTTACTACTAACTACTGTTCCCTAAATATCAAGATGTGCCCAATTCCTCTCTGGAAATATTACAGATGAAAATTACATCAATCCTTATTCACGTCCTCAGTTCCAGGAAAATATAAGCTCTCAGTCACTTGGGCAATTTTCTGGGAGAGAAGGAAATTAGTTTCAAATGGTTTGGTAATCATCTGAAAGGCATATCTGTCAGCGTGAATCAGCCTGAAGGTTTAGAGAAACATTTATGTTGTTGCTGCTTTGTTCAACTGAACGGAACCCTCTCAAGAAATCTGAAGAGGTAGCTTCCTCACATTCTCCAAGGCTTTTCTGAAATCACCTTCCCAATGAGGCCTTCCCCACAACCCTTTCTAAAGCTGTTAACTCTCCTCCTAACAATTTTCTACCTTCCTTTCCTATTTGCTTTTCTCCAAAGCACTTATCACCAGGTGACAAACTATATATTCTACTATTTTATTTATATATTGCATATCTTCTTCAACTAAAATGTGAGCTTCATGAAAACAGAAATTGTTTTCCTGCCATGTCCCCTTCACCTAAAATAGGCAGATACAGGTGCTCAGAAAATACTAACTAAATGACCAAGATAATCAATAAATAAATAATCTAAGATAGCACTCTTATTGAAATTAAAGCCATACATTCAGAGCTGCCAAGAAATAATAGTTTTTTCTATAATTTTTATGAGCCAGATTTATTTTCAGCAAAGCTACAGATTTTTAAAGAAAGTATGTGTGTGTCCTCAAACCACATACTTGGAAAGCGTTAAACTACACTGAGTGTTTCAGGAGTGAAAACATGGCTTGTGAAGCATATTTTTTCATTAGCACTGTCTCTCAAGCAGTTACAAAAGGTGAATGACTTGAATATTCAAACACATGGTGCTTTCTGCACTGAGGCTAAAGGAAAGAAGCACCAAGCTAAGAACCAGGATAAGTAGGGTTTTGGTGTTGTGTGTGTGTGTGTGTGTGTGTGTGTTACTACTACTAGAGCGCTTTTTCTCTACTTGCATTGAAAAAAAAATGTGGCTGGGTGCAGTGGCTCACACCTGTAATCCCAGCATTCTAGCACTTTCGGAGGCCAAGGTGGGCGGGTCACGAGGTCAGGAGATCGAGACCATCCTGGCTAACACGGTGAAACCCCATCTCTACTAAAAATACAAAGAATTAGCCGGGCGTGGTGGCGGGCGCCTGTAGTCCCAGCTACTTGGGAGGCTGACGCAGGAGAATGGTGTGAACCTGGGAGGCGGAGCTTGCAGTGAGCCAAGATTGCACCATTGCACTCCAGCCTGGTGACAGAGCAAGACTCCGTCTCAAAAAAAAAAAAAAAAAAAAAAAAAGCAACAACAACAACAAAATGTGTGGGCTGGAAAGTGACTCCAGAGTTCTGTGCCTCAGTTTCCCATGCCTCAGTTTCCCAGGCTATAAAGCCCTTTCACCCTTTCTAGGGAAAGAATATACTGTGACAGTAAAATGGTAAAGTAAAATCAATTTGAAAAATATAAATACAGTGTTATTATTGCCAAATATTGATAATATTTATTGACATATATTTACTGATAATAAAGATGGATGCTTTGGCACTATGTTATACTTAACTTTAAATTTAGAAAAATGTTGGATCATATTGAACACAAAAGTGTTTGCAAATATATCAAAGATAGATATGCTTCCTTGACTGTGCCATAAAGAGAAGATGGGAAAAGGAAATCTTGACTTTCCTATGGTTTGATTTTCTGAAAACAAGTTGTCTAGTCTACAGATACAAAAAGAACATATTATATGCGCCATCAAAATGAATAATAAACTTAGGGATTAATTTAAGATTTAGTTGTCTATTAATTTGGTAATACAGTAATCAAGTTACACAGATTTTTATGTGAACATTTTGAAATAATAGTAAGATCTGCATTTACTTATTTAATTTCCTAAATAAAAAATTTAAAATTATAAATTGTAGCATACCTATGTCATGAAATAGGAGAACTGATAACACAAATATGTTCACTCAGCCATGCTATGGTGAAAAGTTGAGCCAACTCTTTGGTAGATAAATATTTTGGAATGCCTGTCTTCAGTTAAATGGCTGGCTCTCAGACACACTCTAAGAAATAACAAAACGAGCTGTGAATTTAGCATTGTGCCTTCCAGTTTGTTTATGCTGCCAATTAACTACCATGTATAGTCTTGACCAATGTTTATTCTCTGGGACTCAGTTTCCTTCTCTGTGAAAGGAAGTAATTGAATTAAATTATCACAGGAGCATCACAGAATGTTAGAACTAAAGGAGCTTTGGGGATTGTTTTACCTAACTCCTCTGTGTTATAGAAGAAGCCAATGCTAAAGTGCCTCTATCTGTTGGATACTATGATTCTATTACTACTCTTCCAAGTTAGATATCTTACAGTAACATCCCCATATCCCACAAAGGAAATAAAATTGAATTAAAGCCTTCTATTCAAAAAGCATAGTAAAGGATATTATCCAAAGTAAAAAAAAAAAATGTGTCAGAAGTAAATTTCTAACCTATGACTAGCAATGCTATTTCTAAATACCCCCCCCACCACCACCAATTTGAAATAGATCTACTCATTCACACAGAGTTAAAACTAGAGTTATTTCTCTTCTTGGAACATGGAGAACCCATATTGATACATAACTGCTGTAGTTGCTGAAACAGCATTTGGTAAAAGTTAATATCCATTATGGATTAAAATCATTCATAAAATAGCAACAGATGGACATTTTCTGGTTATTTATAAATATATTTGTAACTAAAAGATCTAGCACCAAGCTTAATAAGAATACAGGTGATACAGATGATAAACAGCTTCTAATTAACTTTAAAACTCTAAGACAAAAACAGAAGGGGAGAAAGGCAGTGAAGGGGAAAGGAGGAGAAGAAAAAAGATGGGAAGGAGGAGGTGCGGGGGAAGGATAACAGAAAGAAAAAACAGTATGTTATCGAACTTGCAGAAAAAGAAGCAAAATTAACATTATTTTCAAATGATAGGATTGTAGAGATTGAAAAAACAAGAGACTCAAGTAAAAGAGATTTAAAGGCAAAACCACTACAAACTATAAGAGATCTGGTATAAACATAAACATGCTTCAATAAAAGCAATAACCATTTTTCAAATATTATATAAGAGATCATATGTAATATTTCTAGGCAAAGGTAGTATAGCTACAGAATAACTAGCAAGGAGGTGATGAACTTCTAAGAAAAATGTTTTATAATGCTTCTGAAAGACAGAAAAATACTTGCTCAAAACAAAAGGCTACCTTGCTCTTGGACAAGATTTATCATTACAAATCACAAACCAGCATCACAAACTGCAAAGAAGGAGAGGAAAGCTCAGAGTTCTGTTTTATTAATGTAAAAAAAAAAAAAAGCTTTCCACAAAATGCCTAGCTGATTTCTCTTCATCCTTGGTAATATGAATGTGATTTACATATGGATCCATTTCTTTTACACAAAATTACTGAATTAATCTACAGATCTAAAGCTTTCCCAACAAAAATGACACCTGATAATTTTAGAATTAAACAAATTGATTCTAAAGTTTATATGAAGCCATGAATAAGTGGTAATAAACAACAAATCATAATATTTGATTATTCAATAGTTTGGCCTCTTGACCTCCAACCCCCTTTGACTTAAGCAGCATTAATTAAACAGATATTCATTGAAAACCTAATAAGAGCAATATCTTGGCTGCTGATTGATTATTTCAGTAAGAAATGCCTTTTTTTCCTGAAAGTTGTACAGGACCTGACAAACATGGTTTACACAATTTAATAACCTTCCATAAGGAGAAGTCTAGAGCTAAGAAGCACAAAGATAGCAAAGCAACTCAATAAAGTAAGTCATCAAGGAAATGGCTTGCTTATATCCTCATGCTCAGCCATCTTTAGCTTATAGCCTTTATGCTTTTGCATATGCCTTTTTTTTAAATCTGCAATTCCCTTCTGTTCTCTCCCTCTCTTCCTCCTTATTCTTTGAAACTCAGATCAAGGATTAGCTTCTATATAAAATCTTATCCAACCACCCCATATCCTAATAGACTTCACTGTTTCCTCCTCGTGCTTTATGTACCCTCTGTATAATATTTCAACAGCATCTTACAAATTCTTGCATGTATTTCTTTGTATGCTTGTCTTATCCAAGATCATGCTCATTCGACTTTTTGTACCTGTCACCTGGCACAATGCTGCAAACATAAGAGATCAATTGATTAAGTGAATAAAATGATGGGAGTTTGACTATTAAAAAAGGAAATAGAGGCTGGGCATGGTGGCTTATACCTATAATCTCAGCACTTTAGGAGGCTGAGGTGGGAGGGTCACTTGAGGCCAGGAGTTCAAGACCAGCTTGGGCAACATAATAATACTCTGTCTTTATTAATAAAATTTTAAAAACAAAATTAAAAGGAGATAGACTATAATGTTGTATGGAACAAAAAAATTAGAGGAGCGCAATTGTGTTGTCCTTGGATTCGTTTTAAACTTCTTAAAATAAGAAATGAACCCAATTTACTTTACTTATCCTGGGATAGAAAGTTCAAGGACCAAAGATATTTTCCTGTTTCTGCGCTAAACAAAACTGGAACTAGGCAAAAGTCACTTAGCTACTTGCTGCAGTAAATACATGCTCTGGAAAATAAAACTGTGAAACAACAAAAATAGCTCAGTGTTTAAGACTAATAGCTCATTTCTGGGCTCTTTCCTTGCCATGCCCACCAAACCAAAGTTATTATACCCCAAACCCTGACCAATCCCAAACAGCTCCATCTTGCAAAATCTGCCTTAAAACCACCCAAAGCCCTGTATATTTTTCTTCCTGTAACTTCCTTCTTTAGAGAATTTATTGACAATCTCTAACACATTGATGTTCTCCCTTAGTGTAATAAGTCTAATTAACTGAGCTTTGCTTGATCAATATGTTTATCTAGTGGTCTTTGATGGCATTAAGGGCCAATAGTAGCCTTAAAATGAATTTATATATATATTCCCCAGTTTTGAAGAACAGTATATCTATAATGGGGAAGCTAATTTTGTGTTATTTACCTTAGATTCTGTTATCCCCAAAAAGGAGGAAGCATGAACTAATTTATAAAAACACAAAGTATTTTTATTCACTTTTTAAATGACAGCTAAAGTTATGTATTTTTTAACTCACTTCCTCTTTTAACAATATTTCCTCATATTTATAACTTCATTGAATGGCATTACCTAAAAGATAACCACTTATTTTATTTTTAACAGTTTTATTAAAGTATAATTTTGTCTTCACTTGTTTGCTGCTGCTATAACTGAATGCCAGAGATTGGATAATTTATAAAGAAAAGAAATTTATTTCTTACGGTTCTGGAGGCTGAGAATTCCAATGTCACATGACTACCTCTGGAGAACCTTCTGCCAGTGGCGACTCTCTGGAGAGTCCTGAGATGGCACAATGCATCCCATGGTGAGGGGACTTAGAGAGACAGCCAAACTGACTATACAACAGACTCACTCACTCTCATAACTCACCCACTCCTGTTATAACCCATTAACCTATTAACCCATTAACCTATCAACCCATTAATATAGTAATCCATGAATGGATCAATCAATTCATGAGGGCAGAGTCCACATAACCCAATCACCTCCCAAATATTCCACCTCTCAACTCTGTCGAATTGGGGATCAAGCCTCTAAAAATAAACTTTTCAAGGATACGTTTAAACCATATCAAATTTACATACCCACTTATTTTTATAGTAATATTTGGGGTTAATCATAAAATGCATATTCATTATTAAAAACTGGAAAAAGTACAAACAAATATAAATTCTCAACTCTCTGATACATCTATCTTAAAATTTTGGTCTATTACCATGAATTTGTTTTTCCGCTACATACATACGCACACAAACACACACACATTAAAAGTAATTGAAATACTATTTCACATGCCATTTTATAATTTGCTTTTTCTCTTGTTATATTATAAAAAATGTTCAGCTTTTATCATAAATACTTCAAAAACCTTACATTCATATTTATGGTGAAGTAATACGATGCTTGAGATTTCCTTCAAAATAATCAAGGTGGAAGCAGGGGGAGGCCAATGGATAAGCGAATAATAAAAATAAGCTAGTGTTTAGTTGATGTCTGTTCAAGCTGAATGATGCCTACATGTGAGATCTTTATATGTTTATTCTCCATACTTTTGTATGTTTGGTATTTTCTATGAATAAATTTTTAAAAAGTCAAAAAAAAAAAAATTTAAAATCTTGATTTTTAGTATTTACATTATATTTTATTTATATATTTACTTCATTTTATGTAACTATTTATTAATTTTCATTAGAGATTTAGATTATTTATAGTTTCTTACTATTGTAAACACCACTGTGATAGGGTCTTTGTACATAAATATTTGTATTTCTTTGTATGAGACTTTCAGTGATAGCTGAAAGTTCAGAAATCTTCACATCTGTTTATTTATTTACAAAACATATGAAAAAAAACCCTGCTCTTGTACTTGCCTCCTGGCATACATAGTAAAACAGTATAAACATTTTTATTTTTATTTATTTATTTTTTATTTTATTTTATTTATTTATTTATTTATTTTGAGATGGAGTCTCACTCTGTCACCCAGGCTGGAGTGCAGTGGCGCTACCTCGGCTCACTGCAAGCCCCGCCTCCCGGATTCATGCCATTCTCCTGCCTCAGCCTCCCGAGTAGCTGGGACTACAGGCGCCCACCACCACGCCCGGCTAATTTTTTGTATTTTTAGTAGAGACGGGGTTTCACTGTGTTAGCCAGGATGGTCTCGATCTCCTGACCTCATGATCCACCCGCCTCGGCCTCCCAAAGTGCTGGGATTACAAGAGTGAGCCACCGCGCCCGGCAAACAGTATAAACATTTTAAAACTTCTTTATGTCCATTACTAAATAGTTTTATGGGAAAGCTGTTTCAAAGAAATTTTAAAACATTTTAGCGTCTTAATCAGTTTGGGTGGCTGTAACAAATATAACATAGACTGGGTGGTTAAAACAATAGAAATGTATTTCCTAACATTCTGGAGACTGAGATGTCCAAGAACAAGGTGCCAGTGCTTCAGTTACTGGTGACGACTCTCTTCCTGGTTTGCTGATGGCCACCTTCCTGCTGTATCCTCACATAGTGAGAGAGAGAGATCATCTCTTTTGTGTCTCTTCTTACAAGGTCACTGATTCCATTAATGAGGGTTTCATTACCTAGTTAACCTAATTAACTCCCAAAGGCCCCACCTCCTCATCACACTGGGGATTAGGTTTAAATCTCTGAATATGAGGGAACATGAACATTCAGTCTATAACAGACATGTCTATTTATTTTCTGAATTGTTTATACTTGTCCTTGACCATTTATTCGATGCAGGATGTTTCATGATGAGGGGGCTAGAGCATGCTAAAGTGGCTTTTATAACATAATCACTCTTGTGATAACTAACCCTCTCCCATGATAACCTATTAATTCATTAACCTATTTATCCATTCCTGAGGGCAGAACCCTCATGACCCAATCGCTTTTAAAAGGCCCCACCTCTTAAAACTGTTACACTGGGGATTAAGTTTCAACAAAAGTTTCAAAGGGGACAAATATTCAAACTATAACACTTTGCTCCTGGCCCCCCAAAACTCATATTCTTCCCGTATACAAGTAGATTCATTCTACCCTCACATCCCCAAAGTCTTAATTCACTTCAGCACCAACTCAAAAGTTCAAAGTCCAGAGTTTCATCTGCATCAGATATGGGTGATACTCGAGTGACAATTCATCTTGAAGTAAATTCTCCTTCGGTTATGAACCTTTGAAATTAAACAAGTTACCTACTTCCAAAAATACAGTTGTGAGACAGGAATAGAACAAACATTCCCTTTCCTTTAGGGAGAAATAGCCATCCCCCCAACCAAAAAAAAAGAAGATGAAGAAAGAGAAGAAGAGGGAGAAGAAGGAGAAGGAGAAGGAGGAGGGGGAGAAGAAGAAGAGGAGGAGGAGAAGGAGAGGAGGAGGAAGAAGAAGAAGAAGAGGAGGAGGAGGAGAAAGAGGAGGAGGAAGAAGAGGAGGAGGAGGAAAGAAGGAGGAGGAGGCAGAGGAGGAGGAAGAGAGGGGAGGGGGAGGGGGAGAAGAAGAAGAGGAGGAGAAGAAAGTAGTATCAAGTCCCAAGTAAGTCTAAACCCCAACAGGGAAAACTACTTTAAATCTTAAAGCTGGAGAATAATCTCCTTTGACTCCATATCCAGCATCCTGGGCTCATCAGTGCAGGCATTGGGCCCTAAAGGCTTCAGGCAGCCTTGCCTTCTCACTGTGTGATGTCCTGTGCCACCCTGAAACTCTACAGAGGGTCCTTACCTGTAAGAAGGCCCTTACCAGATGCCACCCCTCAACCTTGAACTTCCCAGTCTCCAGAATTGTAAAAAATATTTTTTCTTTATAACTTACCCAGTCTCAGATATTCAGTTATAGCAACAGAAAACAGAATAAGACACATTTCGTAGAGGTTTATATAGATGATACATAGATGCATGAATGGATAGATAGATGCTCTTTATAAATTAGAATATTAATCAATCATTTAACTTATTTGTGGAAAGCATTTTTACTCAGCTTGTCAATAATGAATTTAAATATTTTAATGTAGAAAAGGTTTTTGTTTAACTTTTATGTGCCCAAATATATTAGTCTTTTGCATTGATATTCTGCCTTTTCTATGTTTAAAATATCCTTTAAAGGGGCCTAAGTATTTATTTTGGAAGTATGTGTTTTCTATGAAAGAATTCTCCAGGATACAAAACCACTCTCTCCTTTAAGAGATGTTTTTACTTAATGAATGTCCATAAAAAAGAAAGGGATATAATAACACCATTCTATGTTTTTATATAAATGTTATATTTTAGTTAATTCTATACATTGTTACACTTAATTGGCATTATTTTTGAAGACTGAAATATATGTTGGATGAATGAAACAAAATAGAAAATAAAAGAGTAGTAACTAAATATTTGGTAAGTGGATAAATACATAAACGATTCCCTATAAATTCACATAACTCCAAGTTGTCACAGTTGATAGTTAAATGCTTAACTGAATATTTTGCCATTTTAAGAATTACTGTTAATATTTTTCTATCTTTATCCTAAAAAGGATTCTTCTCGACCTTTGTATGCTATTTTAATCACTCCCTTAAAGCTCTATTTTAATCACTCCCTTAAAGCTCATATTTTTTATCTGCCCTTGCTTTTTATAGTTTACTTTCAGCACTTCATATTTGCTTCCCTTTGTAGTTTATTTGATCCATAAAGAGCGTACTTAAAATTTTTACTACTTCCACACTGTTAGGTTCTCATTAAGCTTATTTCATATGCCCAGCATAATTTGAACGTCTTATTTGCCCATTAGTGCAAATTTCTTCACATATTCAGAGTTCTCTAATTTATTTTAAGTAAAAGAAGAGTAAAGTAATTAAGACACAGCATACATGAAATGATATAGGAGAAAAGTAGTTCTTTTTAGGTACTAGCTTTTAATATGTAATAAGAGAAATTTAAAATGAAAATTGTCTGTATTTATATGGTGAAATAAATATAAAAATTGTTTAAGAAAATTATAAATTAAAAATAGTGATAGAGACATTAAAGATGAAAAAACACACCATCAGTTTGGGTAAATTACTTTTCATAGCTATAACTCACAAAAAAACCTTGACATTCAATCTTCAAAATAAAGTAGCTTTCAGTTATAATGTATATTTTAATCAAATGTAACATTAGAGGGTAGAACATTGTCTGACCCAAAATAGAGGTTTCATGCATATTTTTTCAAATGTAAATGTGTAAACAAAACTTACCAAAAAATGTGACGTTAAAATTTTTCTGACCTTAGCAAATGCTTTTAAACATATTTTAGAAGTTCATAGGCTTTCCAAAGTCATTTATCATTACAAGAAGAGCTGTCATTGCTTTTAGTAAAAGTTTCAATTTTCATTGATATCACCATAATTATTACATTACAGGCTCCTTTTTTTTTTTTTTTTTTTTTTTTACTGTTTCTGTTACCTCACTTCCAATTCCTATACTTCACTTTACCTTTTTTTATTTTTTATTTTATTATTATTTTACTTTAAGTTTTAGGGTACATGTGCACAATGTGCAGGTTTGTTACATATGTATCCATGTGCCATGTTGGTGTGCTGCACCCATTAACTCGTCATTTAGCATTAGGTATATCTCCTAATGCTATCCCTCCCCCCTCCCCCCACCCCACAGCAGGCCCCAGTGTGTAATGTTCCCCTTCCTGTGTCCATGTGTTCTCATTGTTCAATTCCCACCTATGAGTGAGAACATGTGGTGTTTGGTTTTTTGTCCTTGCGATAGTTTGCTGAGAGTGATGGTTTCCAGATTCATCCATGTCCCTACAAAGTACATGAACTCATCATTTTTTATGGCTGCATAGTATTCCATGGTGTATATGTGCCACATTTTCTTAATCCAGTCTATCGTTGTTGGACATTTGGGTTGGTTCCAAGTCTTTGCTATTGTGAATAGTGCCACTATAAACATACGTGTGCATATGTCTTTATAGCAGCATGATTTATAATCCTTTGGGTATATACCCAGTAATGGGATGGCTGGGTCAAATGGTATTTCTAGTTCTAGATCCCTGAGGAATCGCCACACTGACTTCCACAATGGTGGAACTAGTTTACAGTCCCACCAACAGTATAAAAGTGTTCCTATTTCTCCACATCCTCTCCAGCACCTGTTGTTTCCTGACTTTTTAATGATGGCCATTCTAACTGGTGTGAGATGGTATCTCATTGTGGTTTTGATTTGCATTTCTCTGATGGCCAGTGATGATGAGCATTTTTTCATGTGTCTTTTGGCTGCATAAATGTCTTCTTTTGAGAAGTGTCTGTTCATATCTTTCACCCACTTTTTGATGGAGTTGTTTGTTTTTTTACTTGTAAATTTGTTTGAGTTCATTGTAGATTCTGGATATTAGCCCTTTGTCAGATGAGTAGGTTGCAAAAATTTTCTCCCATTTTGTAGGTTGCCTGTTCACTCTGATGGTAGTTTCTTTTGCTGTGCAGAAGCTCTTTAGTTTAATTAGATCCCATTTGTCAATTTTGGCTTTTATTGCCATTGCTTTTGGTGTTTTAGACATGAAGTCCTTGCCCATGCCTATGTCCTGAATGGTATTGCCTAGGTTTTCTTCTAGGGTTTTTATGGTTTTAGGTCTAACTTGTAAGTCTTTAATCCATCTTGAATTAATTTTAGTATAAGGTGTAAGGAAGGGATCCAGTTTCAGCTTTCTACATATGGCTAGCCAGTTTTCCCAGCACCATTTATTAAATAGGGAATCCTTTCCCCATTTCTTGTTTTTGTAAGGTTTGTCAAAGATCAGATAGTTATAGATATGCAGCATTATTTCTGAGGGCTCTGTTCTGTTCCATTGATCTATATCTCTGTTTTGATACCAGTACCATGCTGTTTTGGTTACTGTAGCCTTGTAGTATAGTTTGAAGTCAGGTAGCGTGATGCGTCCGGCTTTGTTCTTTTGGCTTAGGATTGACTTGGCAATGTGGGCTCTTTTTTGGTTCCATATGAACTTCAAAGTAGTTTTTTCCAATTCTGTGAAGAAAGTCATTGGTAGCTTGATGGGGATGGCATTGAATCTATAAATTACCTTTGGCAGTATGGCCATTTTCACGATATTGATTCTTCCTACCCATGAGCATGGAACATTCTTCCATTTGTTCATTGAGCAGTGGTTTGTAGTTCTCCTTGAAGAGGTCCTTCACGTCCCTTGTAAGTTGGATTCCTAGGTATTTTATTCTCTTTGAAGCAATTGTGAATGGTAGTTCACTCATAATTTGGCTCTCTGTTTGTCTCTTATTGGTGTATAAGAATACTTGTGATTTTTGCACATTGATTTTGTATCCTGAGGCTTAGCTATTTGAAGAATTGCCACACAGCTTTACACAAAAGTTGAACTAATTTACACTTCTACCAACAGTATAAAAGCAGATGATAGTATCTGACTGTTGTTTTGATTTGCATTTCTCTAATGATCAGTGATGTTGAGCTTGTTTTCATATGCTTTTTGGCAGCATGTGTGTCTTCTTTTCAAAAGTATCTGACCTTTGCCCACAAATTTCTAGGTCTTGATACCAGGTCTTCAACACTCATTGAGAATTTTTGGTCTTTATCTGATAGCTTAAAGTCCAAATTTAAATATAAACTTATTACAGTCTGTATGCCCATATCTCTAATTGTTTTACCTTTGTTTGTATCATATAAGGAAATCACTCTCTTTTAATTGAATTATGAGCAATAAGTTGGCTGTAGATATCTATTACATGGGAATGGGTTCTTTAGGGAGTGGAGAGCATCTTCTTTTCTACTTCTATACTCTTATTGCTCTATCCCTCTGACTTCTTTGAAGGGAAACAATTATACAGGCCATTCTGACCTTTTGCTATTAAAGAAAACTTGGAGGCTAATCACCACCTGTAAAAGTATTTTCCATGATGCTGAAATAATCACTGGTTCTGTGGTATGTGTGTGTCACACAATGAGACATCCTTTATGATTAGAACAGCCTAGGATTGTACTATGAAATCATCTTATTCACACTCTGTGTGAACCACATCCAAAGGGCTTGAATAAGACAGGAAATGTTTTTCAATTCATTTTCAAGAGTTTTCTTGGTGTACTGAGATTTCAGCAAGTTTGGGAAGGAGAATAAGGGAGTGCTATGAGAACTTGATACGAAGTGCAATGCCACATGCAAGAGCAAAAGAAAAGAAATTGCAAGATGGATCCTGCCACAAAAGAAACTTGAAACATTCATTTGGGGACAGGGAAACGGGAAGACCAAAGAGAAAAGAAATAGTCCTATTATCAATTTTGTTGGCTTCCCTATTGCTGGTCAAATTATCTGAGCTCTACAACTTTCCACATGTAATTGATTTTCCTATTTATTGGCAAAATGACTTAAGACTGAAGGTGAGTCAGTGGCTCAACCTAGAAGGAAATTCAAACATAGTTCTTGGTCAATTAGTTAATATTTCTTTTTTAGTTCAGTGCTTAGTATAGTTTCCAAGTAATAAATCTTAATAATTCTTGAAAAAGGAAGGAAAGAAGTCAGGTTAAAATACAAGAGGCAAAATAAATATATGATTTAAGCTGCTTTTCTACATATAGCTAAACTTTTAGAGGTAGAGTTTGTTTTTATTGGGCTAACACACATCATGTCAGGAGGTCTTAATAATGCTGGCAAGCAAGAAAGCTGATGGAAAGTTTCTCTGGCTAACGAAAATCCTTTTTTAAGAACACATGGAAGATATCCATTTCAGAGAATTTAGAAATCCATGAGGAAAAAGAAATACTGAAAGACATTATTTTTGTTCTGGCTCTCATGTTTTCTCTTTCTCCCCTTTTCCTCTACTTACAGAAAGAAAATCAAGGATTTCTTACTTCATAGGTCAATGAATCAAGATACCGAATCTCTGCACACTCACAACTGTATGCATTGCCCATGTGGCCTCAGGCAAAAGTAGCTGGCCTTCACGTTCAAATTGTACAAATAATAAATGGCCATATTTTAGTACTTTAAGATTTGGAAACTGAAGATAAACATTTCGTGAGTTTTCAGTGAAAACATTAAAATATGTTTTCCAGGTGTTATTTTATAGGGATATTATCATTTATAAGGTTTCTTTGAATATATGTGAATTTTTGCATATGACAAGCTAAATTAGAAAATGTGTATTCTCAGTTGTTTCTTCCCAGCTTGATTTATGACAATCCAACAACCATCATTTAACATTTTCTTCTTCCTTTTGAACCAACCTACTAGTGCACTTTACAAAGTTATAGATTAGCTGGACAGCCTAAGGCCTGCCAAACATATACCCAATCAAGTAAACCTTGGTGCTATGGTTTGAATGTATCCTCTAAAATGCATGCTGAAGTTTAATTGTCCTTGTGATGGTATTAGGTAGTGGGACCTTTATGAGGTAATTATTATTAATGCCATTATCTAGAGAGTAGATTAGTTATCTCAGGAGTGGGTCCTATACAAGGATAAGTTTGCTCCCATTTTCTCTGTGTCTCACACGCTCACTCTCCATGTAATGCCTTCTGCCATAGAATGACCCTCAGCAGATGCTGGTACCATGCTTTTGAAATTCCCAGCCTCCAGAACCATATGCCAAATAAATCTCTACTGTTTATAAATTACCCAGTCTGTAGTATTTCATTGCATCAGCAGGAAATGGACAAAGACACTTGGCCTCCTTAGAAATATGCATGTTTTATCTGAAAGTAATTAAAACTCATTTGCACACACCTTCTTTTGGGTTCTGTCATTTAATAAAACAATTGTTATTACAAAAGTGATCATTAAAAAAGAATCTAAGAAAGTCTGACTAGCTATCACACCTATAAACTGCCTCCATATGAAGTTTTTCATTTTGCATCAATAAAGTTGCTTTGTCTCATATGAGCTACAGCTTGAGCCATGACTCATTTGAGCTCCAGATCCTAGAGTACTCATTTATTGACTAGACACAAGGAAAACCGGTGGCCTATAAGATGGCATGATGCTCTGTATTGGGAATAGGAAATGTTCTATCAATATTTGAATGACAGATTCACTACTCTGATTCTCTTTCTTAGGAAGTTAGATATCAGATATGTAGCAAGTCCTATCAGTTCCTCTTTCACAATATTTCCTTTACCAATGCTCTCCTTCCACCCAACTGCCACCATCCTATCCAAACTACCATCATCTCTCTATTGGACTGAGACCATAGCCTCCTTACCCAGTCTCTCCATCACCACTGTTGCCCTGTCAAAATCCACTTTCCATATAGCAGCCAGAGTGTTCTTTTATTTTAAAAGATTTTTTAAAGTCATTTCAATTTTTATTTTAGATTCAAGGGGGTACATGTAAAGATTTGTTACATGGGTGTACTGCATGATGCTGAGTTTTGGGATATGATTGATTCCATCACCCAGGTATTGAGCATAGTATCCAATAGACAGTATATCAGCTCCTGCTCCCTGTCTCTCTCCCCACCAGCAATCCCCAACATCTACTGTTTTCATCTTTGTGTACATGTATATCCAATGTTTTGCTCCCACTTATAAGTGAGAACATGTGGTATTTCGTTTTCTATTTCTGCATTAATTCACTTAGGATAATTGCCTCCAGCTGCATTCATGTTGCTGCAAAGAACATGATTTCAGTCTTTTTATTGATGCATAGTATTTAATGGTGTATATGTACCACATTTTCTTTATCTGTACACTGTTGATGGGCACCTAGATTGATTTCTTTGCTATTGTGAATAGTGCTGTGTTAAGCATATGAGTGCATGTGTCTTTTTCGTGGAATAATTGATTTTCCTTTGGGTATATACTCAGTAATGGGACTGCTGAGTCAAAAGGCAGCCAGAGAAAAATGTCAGATCACTTACAAAGGGAACCATCTGGCTTCTCAGAGTGTTCTTTTTAAAAGTACAGAAGATCGGGTAACTCACCTGATTAAAATTCTTCAATGATTTCTCTTTCCTTATAAATTAAAATTCAAACTCTAGCATAAGCTACTTTCTGCCTGCCTCTTTGCATTTCCATTTTCCAGCCTCACTCATTGTGCCCCAGATATTCTGGCCTCCTTCTTGTTCCTCATGCATGTCAAAGTCTCTTCCACCTCAGGGCCTTTGCTATTGCTGTTTCCTGTCTCTGGAAAAATCTCCTCCCCTTTCCCCCATGTATTACATGGCTGGCTTATTTTGCCTTCAGAACTCAGCTCAAATATCTTCTTCAAGAGGTTTTCCTCTAGAGCAATAGTTCTCAGTCTTCACTGTTTATCAGAATGACCTAGGAAGCTAATAAAAACTTTAGCTGACTTGATTACTTCCCAACCCTGAGAAGTAATTCAGACTAGGGCCCTGGCATCAGTATTAAATCAGAACAAAACAAAACCCTCTACAGGTGGTTCTAATTGCAGCTGAATTTTCAATCAGTGATCTAAAGAAACTCACCATTTTCTTTCTACATTATATCCACCTTTTAGTGTCCCTTAGTGTGTATCATATTCTATAATCACCCTATTTACTTATCATTTTCATGTTGTCTTTTTCTTTGACAAAAATGTTAATTATATGAGAGAAGGGAAATATTCTCCTTATTCACTGCTGTGCCCCTAATGCCCAAAATATAGTAGGTCAATAAAAGAAGGACTGAAGGACCTTTAGGTGAATAGACAAACAAGCAAAGAAGTGCTAAGCATCTGAGAAACAATATGGAGAATCTATTAAGTAAAGAGGATACCAAAAGTGAAAGAGAGTAAGTGGTGGAAAGACATGAAGAAACCAGAGAGAAGCTGAATCATGAGAATGAAGAAAAGCATAAACTATGGACAATAACATTTGCTCTTAGTTCATTGGTCTCTTCCAATGAAACCTGAAAGTCCAAAGGCTAAAATTGAGTCCTTTTTTGTGAGTTCATAAGATGTCCTACATTGTCTCAGTTTTATGCAAACTCAGTTCCATGCAAAACCGTGCTGAGCTCCATGCAAACTGCTTTGCTGACACATTGAGATTAAGACTATTTCATTACTGAATTTTAGCATAGAGAAGCCTTACCTTAGACACAGAAGCTTTCTCTTTTTTATTCAAACTATTTTTAATAGAAACCTTTTTACAGATATGCTAATTTACTTACATTCTTCAAAAGGATATGCTAAAGCATATTTCACATTATCTTGGTAACTCCAGGATTTTTGAGAGTCAAATATTTTATTATCTTATATTACTCTGGTATTCTTAAGAAATTTTAAAACATAGACCACTATTATAAAAGTCTTCAGACCACAGGACATTTATAGTTCTCAACTTTTTTCTCTTTTTTATGTTTTAAGTTTTCTTTGTTATGTCTACAGGAACTCTACTTTTACTAGCATGTTCCCACTTCTTTTTTTTTTTTTTTTTTTGAGACAGAGTCTCGCTCTGTCACCCAGGCTGGAGTGCAATGGCGCAATCTTGGCTCACTGCAAGATCCGCCTCCCAGGTTCACTCCACTCTCGGCCTCAGCCTCCCGAGTAGCTGGGACTACAGGTGCCTGCCACCACACCCAGATAATTTTTTGTATTTTTAGTAGAGATGGGGTTTCACCGTGTTAGCCAGGATGCTCTCGATCTCCTGACCTCGCAATCCGCCCACCTCGGCCTCCCAAAGTGCTGGGATTACAGGTGTGAGCCACTGCTCCCCGCCCATGTTCCCATTTCTTAATCATGCTTTTATTAAGCGGTGAGCTTTTAAAGTTAATTACATACTTTTTATTTTTTTTATTTTAATTGGGAATTTATTTCATGTACATTCAAAGTTATTATTTTTTTTTATTGTACTTTAAGTTTTAGGGTACATGTGCACAATGTGCGGGTTTGTTACATATGTATCCATGTGCCATGTTGATTTCCTGCACCCATTAACTCATCATTTAGCATTAGGTGTATCTCCCAATGCCATCCCTCCCCCCTCCCCCCACCCCACAACAGTCCCCGGTGTGTGATGTTCCCCTTCCTGTGTCCATGAGTTCTCATTGTTAAATTCCCACCTATGAGTGAGAACATGTGGTGTTTGGTTTTTTGTCCTTGAGATAGTTTACTGAGAATGATGATTTCCAGTTTCATCCATGTCCCTACAAAGGACATGAACTCGTCATTTTTTATGGCTGCATAGTATTTCATGGTGTATATGTGCCACATTTTCTTTTTTTTTTTTTTAAGTTTTTTTTTTTATTAATTTTTGCATACAAAAACAATAAACATTTTCTAAAAATACATACAAACAAAAAGATGCGTATCAAACATATTAGGAAGGTTGCACATGGGAAGTCGGGGAATAGAAATGGGGGGTGGGAGTTAAATGAGAGAGGGACTTTATATGGATCAGTGGTAATAACTCAATCCTCTATTTGACAAAGAAGAGGGAGAAGGAAGAGGAAGAAAAAGAAAGTGGGATAAAGGATCAGAAAGGGAAGAAAATAGAAAAAATTAGAGTATGACTCCAGGGTAGACCTGTTTTGTTGTCAATGAGTTGGTTGGTTGGTTTGTCTGTTGTATTCTTCATGTTTCGCCAAGTTGGCCAGACTGGTCTCGAACTCCTAGCCCGAAGTGATCAACCCGCCTCGCCCCCCAGAGTGCCAGGACCACAGGCGTGAGCCACCACGTCCAGCCCCCACATTGCTTCTGGCCTCCGTGGTAGACCTCCCATATGGAGCGGCCAGGCAGAGGAGCTCCTCACTTCTACCCAGACACAGGGCGGCCGGGCAGAGGAGCTCCTCACTTCCCAGACGGAGCGGCCAGGCAGAGACGCTCCTCACTTCTTCCCAGACGATAGGTGGCCGGGCAGAGGCGCTCCTCACTTCCCAGACGATGGGTGGCCGGGCAGAGGCGCTCCTCACTTCCCAGACGATGGGTGGCCGGGCAGAGGCGCTCCTCACCTCCCAGACGATGGGTGGCCGGGCAGAGGCGCTCCTCACCTCCCAGACGATGGGTGGCCGGGCAGAGGCGCTCCTCACTTCTTCCCGGACGGGGCGGCCGGGCAGAGGCGCTCCTCACTTCTTCCCGGACGGGGCGGCCGGGCAGAGGCGCTCCTCACTTCTTCCCGGACGGGGCGGCCGGGCAGAGGCGCTCCTCACTTCTTCCCGGATGGGGCGGCCGGGCAGAGACGCTCCTCACTTCCCAGACGGGGCGGCCGGGCAGAGGCGCTCCTCACTTCTTCCCGGACGGGGCGGCCGGGCAGAGGCGCTCCTCACTTCTTCCCAGACGGGGCGGCCGGGCAGAGGCACTCCTCACTTCTTCCCGGACAGGGTATGTGCCACATTTTCTTAATCCAGTCTATTGTTGTTGGACATTTGGGTTGGTTCCAAGTCTTTGCTATTGTGAATAGTGCCATAATAAACATATGTGTGCATGTGTCTTTATAGTAGCATGATTTATAGTCCTTTGGGTATATACCCAGTAATGGGATGGCTGGGTCAAATGGTATTTCTAGTTCTAGATCCCTGAGGAATCACCACACTGACTTCCACAATGGTTGAACTAGTTTACAGTCCCACCAACAGTGTAAAAGTGTTCCTATTTCTCCACATCTTCTCCAGCACCTGTTGTTTCCAGACTTTTTAATGATCACCATTCTAACTGGTGTGAGATGGTATCTCATTATAGTTTTGATTTGCATTTCTCTGATGGCCAGTGATGATGAGCATTTTTGCATGTGTTTTTTGGCTGCATAAATGTCTTCTTTTGAGAAGTGTCTGTTCATGTCCTTTGCCCACTTTTTGATGGGGTTGTTTGTTTTATTCTTGTAAATTTGTTTGAGTTCATTGTAGATTCTGGATATTAGCCCTTTGTCAGATGAGTAGGTTGTGAAAATTTTCTCCCATTTTGTAGGTTGCCTGTTCACTCTGATGGTAGTTTCTTTTGCTGTGCAGAAGCTCTTTAGTTTAATTAGATCCCATTAGTCAATTTTGGCTTTTATTGCCATTGCTTTTGGTGTTTTAGACATGAAGTCCTTGCCCATGCCTATGTCCTGAATGGTAATGCCTAGGTTTTCTTCTAGGGTTTTTATGATTTTAGGTCTAACATGTAAGTCTTTAATCCATCTTGAATTAATTTTTGTATAAGGTGTAAGGAAGGGATCCAGTTTCAGCTTTCTACATATGGCTAGCCAGTTTTCCCAGCACCATTTATTCAATAGGGAATCCTTTCCCCATTTCTTGTTTTTGTCAGGTTTGTCAAAGATCAGATAGTTGTAGATATGCGGCGTTATTTCTGAGGGCTCTGTTCTGTTCCATTGATCTATATCTCTGTTGTGGTACCAGTACCATGCTGTTTTGGTTACTGTAGCCTTGTAGTATAGTTTGAAGTCAGGTAGCGTGATGCCTCCGGCTTTGTTCTTTTGGGTTAGGATTGACTTGGAGATGTGGGCTCTTTTTTGGTTCCATATGAACTTCAAAGTAGATTTTTCCAATTCTGAGAAGAAAGTCATTGGTAGCTTGATGGGGATGGCATTGAATCTATAAATTACCTTGGGCAGTATGGCCATTTTCACGATATTGATTCTTCCAACCCATGAGCATGGAATGTTCTTCCATTTGTTTGTATCCTCTTTTATTTCATTGAGCAGTGGTTTGTAGTTCTCCTTGAAGAGGTCCTTCACATCCCTTGTAAGTTGGATTCCTAGGTATTTTATTCTCTTTGAAGCAATTGTGAATGGTAGTTCACGCATGATTTGGCTCTCTGTTTGTCTGTTATTGGTGTATAAGAAGGCTTGTGATTTTTGTACATTGAGTTTGTATCCTGAGACTTTGCTGAAGTTGCTTATCAGCTTAAGGAGATTTGGGGCTGAGACAATGGGGTTTTCTAGATATACAATCATGTCATCTGCAAACAGGGACAATTTGACTTCCTCTTTTCCTAATTGAATACCCTTTATTTCCTTCTCCTGCCTGATTGCCCTGGCTAGAACTTCCAGCACTATGTTGAATAGGAGTGGTGAGAGAGGGCATCCCTGTCTTGTGCCAGTTTTCAAAGGGAATGCTTCCAGTCTTTGCCCATTCAGTATGATATTGGCTGTGGGTTTGTCATAGATAGCTCTTATTATTTTGAGATACATCCCATCAATACCTAATTTATTGAGCGTTTTTAGCATGAAGGGTTGTTGAATTTTGTCAAAGGCCTTTTCTGCATCTTTTGAGATAATCATGTGGCTTTTGTCTTTGGTTCTGTTTATATGCTGGATTACGTTTATTGATTTGTGTATGTTGAACCAGCCTTGCATCCCAGGGATGAAGCCCACTTGATCATGGTGGATAAGCTTTTTGATGTGCTGCTGGATTCGGTTTGCCAGTATTTTATTGAGGATTTTTGCATCAATGTTCATCAGGGATATTGGTCTAAAATTCTCTTTTTTGGTTGTGTCTCTGCCCGGCTTTGCTATTAGGATGATGCTGGCCTCATAAAATGAGTTAGTGAGGATTCCCTCTTTTTCTATTGATTGGAATAGTTTCAGAAGGAATGGTACCAGCTCCTCCTTGTACCTCTGGTAGAATTCGGCTGTGAATCCATCTGGTCCTGGACTAAAACAAACACAAATAGTGATTCCCAATCTTACCTAAAATTGTAATCCCCTGGAGAGTTTTATAATCTACCTATGTCTGCCCCTCTTCAGCCCCTAGAATTTATCATTTAAATGCCCAGGGTGTGGCCAGGGCACTAGTTGTTATTCATTTTTTTTTTAGTTTATACGTTTTTATCCCCAGGTGATTCTAATATGTACCTCGTGTTAAAATGCACAGAGGTTTAGCAAAGAATACATTTGTAATTATCCACAAGTTTTCCCTATTTTTAGGGATAATGTTCAAGTAGCCTTGACTCTTCCCTTAATTCAGTCTCTCCTTAGTATCCCCCACTTGATTACTGCTGCCCCTGCCAATACTCAGCCTCTAAGATTATGAAGCTTTCATTTACGATCCCAGCCCAAGAACAGACAAACTCCATTAACTTTGTTCTCTTTAAGCACAAGAATATTAGAGTTGAAAGGGCTCTTCACAAATAATCTAATTCAACTCTCCTCTATGTAGAGATGAGAGATTTGAGACAAGGAAGTAGTATGCCTGAGGTCCAGTAAACTAGTTCCTAGAAGAGGTGGCACTACAAATTCTCCATTCATTGACAATTACAATACTGTCCGTATGGAAAAGTGCTGCTATAAAGTCAGTAAGAGTACGTGTTTAACAAACTGTCTTAGTCAAGGTGATTTTAGAGTACAAAAGGAAAAACCCATTCCGCCTAGCAAAAAATCACAGAGAGAAACTTAAAAAGTATCAGTAGTATCTTGCAGATCTCCAATCAGGAGGCATTAGGAATTGGAACCAGCAATTGGAAAAGCACTGGGGGCCCAGTTCGTGTGTGTGTGTATGTGTGTGTGTCTATCTCCATGCTACTTTCTCAGCTTTGCCTTGCACCTAAAGGTAAATGACTGGCACCCCTGCTCCTGCAAATAAACATCAGTTTCTGAAACTAATGAATCCAACAAATATCTCTGTCTCCATTTCAAAGTTTTGGGAGCAGGGAACTGATCAGCCCTTTGGTCAGGTGTCCACTCATTCTCCTCCCAAAAATGAGCAGGGAGAAAAGTCATGTTGTAGAAATGTGGGTACAGGCTTATGTTACCGTTGGGGAGAGTTCTGGAGAGATATTCTCAGAAGTGGGTCATGTACAGTCCTAAACAACGATCTTAACCTCACTTAGTAGGACAATTAAACTTCTGAAATTTGCATAATGAAAAGCTTACTGGTTTGTCTTTGACCTATATTATATCATGAGATTAATAGCTTCATTAATTAGGAGTTCCTGGCCAGTCCCATATTGAAAGCTACTTTCCAGAAACATTAATTTTTAAAATTACTCTCAGGTGATTTAAAGGAATTAAATAAATATCTTAAAGCTCAATGAATCAAATATGCAATCATAGAGAAAGCATTTGCACATGCATGTTTAGACAGGTGGCAGAACTTAGTGACAACACAGCAGAATAAGGAGCCCACCCTCTCTTCTTCCACCAGCCTCTCTGGGAAATGTCACCCAGTGAAATTGGTTCAGATAGAATAGTGATTCCCAATAGTGGTCTCTGGACCAGCAGCATCACTATCACCTGGGAACTTATAGAAACAAGTCCTGAAGCTCCAGCTGAGATCTACAGAATCAGAAACTCTGGGGGTGAGGCCCAAAAATCTGTATTTTAAACAGCCCTCCAGTTGATTCTGATATATTCTAAGCTTTGGAAACCACTACAATAGAAAGCTACTGAGATGGGGGCCACTGCTTTGACTTGGAATAAGCTGGTTATCTGTCCACGGAGTGGCAAGGTGAAGAAAATGAGGATAGAATAGACTATGGAAAAACCTAGCTTTGTCCTGGAATTGTCTTCGCTAGAAGAATGGCCTTGATCAAGTCACCTAGCCTGTCTAACCCTTAGTGTTTTTCATCTTTAAAATAGAAAATAAGGAAAATGACCTAAGTTTTTGAAAATCAAATTTAGAATAATGTGTGATAGCTTTTTCATCAGAACTTTAAAATTAATCGCACTAGAATTTTCATAGCCATAGTCTACACCTATTGCCAGTACTGAAGAAGAAAAGCAGAATTCAGTTTCACTGTAAAGGGGAATTTTAACAAGCCCCACATGCCTGCATATATATCATATATAACAGTGTGTTGAAACTATTTGCTGTAGGAGTCACATACAGCTGACTGTAAGGCTAACTTTGTAATATTGATTAAAAATCCCTTCTAAAACTCCTTAAGAAACATGCACAGATATGGGTACAATTGATCCCCACAGATTCTATATTTGCAAATTTGCCTACACGTTAAAATTTACTTGTAACCACCACAGCAATACAGAGATTTTGTGGTCATTCACATGCATGTGATGAGCTGAAAAAATTTGGTTGCTTGACACATACATTCCCAGCTGAGGTCAAATAAAGTAATAAACACTCTTCCTTCTTGTTTAAACTCTCTGTTGGTGATTTTGCCCTTTTAAATGGCCCCTAAGTGTAGGCCGAATGCTGTCTAGTATTACTAAGTGCAGAAAGACTATGATGTGTTTTATTGAGAAAATACATGTGTTAGATGAATTAGGCATGAGTTGCCACACTGTTAGCCATGAGTTTAATGTTAATGAATCAACAATGTATATTCAAGAAGTTGTCTTCATACAGAAACACACATAAAACAAAGTTATGTATTGATCGTATGACAAAAATATTGTAATCAAAGACGTGCAGGAACCTGATCCTGTTTTTCTGCTAGGAGTGATGGTTCAGTATTCACTAATTAAATGCTCACAGTGGCTTTATAGAATATAACTACTGCAAATAACAAGAATCGTCCATATTTTTAAAGTCTAAAGCCAAGAGGAGCATAAAATCAAAGCTTACCAAACAAGCCTTTGGCAGCTGGAAGGTTTTGAGGACAGTAAAAATATATATAGGTATTTTAAAACTACATATATATATATATGTGGTATATTGGTACAAATATATATATAATCCTAATATATCCCAATATGTACTGGGGGAAAGATGATACAAATACCATCTTTCAAGAATTACTAAAGAAAGGATTCTTGCTGAAGGTAGGAAGGCTTATCAAGTTTAAGATTATATTATGATGCTTATTTTTAAACTGTCTTAAACTTCCTAGTTGATTTACATATATAAATATATTGAATGAATCACGTATTTGCCAAGGTAGACTAAAATTAGCTTATTTCTGTTCATTTTACCATAGGATATAAATATTAGATTGAATTTAAAATGCATAATGCTTTTTGCCAATAAACATCAGCACATTCTGCCAGATGCTTATCACCAAGACAGATTTAGTATCAGGCTCAGAATCTGTGATTACTATTAAATAGTTCTTATAAATATAATTAGAATCATCTTTGTGTTTAGATGGTTTACTTACTATACTTTAAAGTATTTTATATAGTATTTTAGATATTTTTGAATATCTAGATTATCAGAAATGGAAAAGGTTTATAATTTTCAATTAGTTGACTAATTATGTAACAAATATTTATTGAATGCCTATCATGTGCCAGGCACTGTACTAGATATCAAATATACAGTGAAAAATAAGATAAACACATCCTTGTGCTCAGAGAGCTCACAGGCCAGAAAAAATGGACAGTCTCGGAACAAAGGCAAGGCTGACCATCCCCCAGGAGGAAAGTATTTTTTCTGCCTGACTGTTTTTGAACTAGGACATCAGCTTCTTTCCTGCCATCAGACTTGAACTGAAACATCAATTCTTCCTGGGTCTCAAACCTGTCGGCCATTGAATGAGAACCACATCATGAGCTCTCCTGGCTCCCAGGCCTTTGGACTTAGATTGAAAGTAACCATCAGCTCTCCTTGGTCTACAGCTTTGCCATCTCACACTGTAGATCTTGGAACTTGCCTATCCCCATAATTGTATGAGCCAATTTCTTATAATAGATCTGTTTATCTATATATACATATGATTGGTTCAGCTTCTCTTGAGATCCCTAATACAAAGAAGGTATTAAAATTATACAGATAATGGTGATAAAGGGAGAAAGTTCTAGAAAGAAAGAAGAGCTGGTAGAAAGACCTGGAGGAAAAGGAGCTAGCATCTTAGAAGAACTGAAATAAAATTTACAACAGCAAACACTTTCTTAGCACTTCTTGTATGTCAGGCTTGTTCTAAGATCTTTTCATATGTTTTCTCATCTAATCCTCACAGCCACCCCATGAATAGGTTCAGTTATTATTCCAAAGAGCAGATGAAAACATTGAGGCACAGAAAGGTTGAGTCGCTTGCTTAAGATCAGGCCTACAGAACAGAAAGAACCGAGTTCCACAGTGAGGCCTTCTGTTTTCAGAGTCCATGCTCTTAACCATGACTTCTTCACTCCTCCATAGGAGTGGTGAGAACAGTAAGTAAATGGTAAGGAGAAATACCAGATCACAGACAACCTGAAAGTCCTGTTAAGCAAATTCAAGCTTTTTCTTACAATAAGAGCAAGAACCAGAGGAAGGTTTAAAGCACAGGATTGACTAGATTAGATTTTTGTTTTAAAAAAGATATGAAATAATTGCAGGGAAGAAAATAGAATAACAGAAAACAAGACAAGTGAGTTTTGCTTTGATACAAGATTTGTCCTTCAACTGCTTTACCTGAGCATCTAAGAACAGTTTAGTCACTCCAGAAAATACTAAAAGAAAAACTCCAAACAATACAAACACCTTTAAGAAAATCTCTTCTCAACTGGATAATCATGAACCTACTCCCTTCAGTTATCTTGTCATCTTGTCCCAATAATGTTCAGAAAGGTTCCTGGCCACTTAAAAGAGCAAAGATGGGAAAATGAAGTGTGAAGGTGCATGGGGAGGGCAAGACATCTGCAGGAGGGTGGCAGGGAACTCTTCGGACTAAGGAGTCTCAGTGGTCAGGCAGCCGATCAGCCGATGATGAAGGACAAAGTAGATGGTGAGAGGTGGAAAGGAGAGAAAGGAGATCAAAAAATGAGATTGTAGTGTAAATATGATAAACCATTTTTACAAATGTGATAAGCCAACCAAAACCAATCTCTTATTTGGAAATTTAAAAATTAGCATGTCACTATTGTCTAAGCTGACCCAGAAAGTGTTCTGAAGGCCACCCATGTAGCATTAGGCCACTTGGAATAATAATTTGCCAAGGAAAAGTTTAGCTTCTTAGATTCAGAATATAAAGATTGAGCACAGGAAATCAAACAGGGGGTTGAGGCCAAATTTTGCATGAGCATGAAAGTACAAACTATTAAAAGCTGAAAAGATATATATATATTTAAATGCGTAAAGGATTATCCAATTTAATAAATTATCCACATGTAGTTAATGATATCGAATGTTCTATTATGAAGAAAACCAAAATAACCAGTTCTATTATTAGAATCCCTTTATGTCTCAGATTCTTGAATCCACAACAAAGCCTTTCCTTAGCAGAGACTATCACAGTAAATACTCCTCTAGGCTGCTTCCAGCTTTGTTTTCCTTTTAAGAGTTGCTAGTTAAATAACACTGATAAAAGCAAAAAAAAAATCTGAAGATGCTAACTTGATTGATAGCAACGCTTCTTAAGCGATGACATCTGTTTGACATCTCAGATTTCCCAAAAAGCATACTTGTGAGGACATTTGGTAGCCTTTTCTATACGGGAAAAACAAGATTCTGAAGGCTGTCATTAACTGCCCCGTGGAGATATGTCAGAGCTTGGATTGAGCTTCTCTTAAGGGTCCTACTCATATAAGCACAGAATTTTAGAGTTCATTTAGTTTAATGCCCTCATGTTCCTGGGGTGTCTATTACCAGTTGTATTTACCAAAGTGCATGTGTAGATCTTCGTAATTTCTCAACAACTTATTGAAAGAAAGAATCACAAAGGTGCTGAGCTCAGACTCACACCTCTGAGGAACTTTACTTTGGATTTTAGCCTATGTTTTAAACCTCATAAAACTTTATGCATAGGCAAAGAACACAGGTCCCAAGTAAAGCGGTCTGGTCATCAAGCATCTGTCTCATTTAAAACATGTTCTTTGAGCCAAAGCAAGAGTTTCTTATTTGGTAAGTGTGTTTTCCCAAGGCAATATGAGACTTGACTTTAAAATTTACTCAAATAAGCATGTGTGTGTGTGTACTTTATTTTTAATTCCAAATTCCATTTTTTGTTTCAAATGTATATTTTTGCATAATTTTCCATTGTTCTGCACGAATTAAAATTTGCTAGTTTTCTTTCTGTTTTTACTATAATTCTAATAATTTTTGGACTAGCACTGTCACATAAAAGAGATTTTATTTTATTTTTCCCTCTACCCTGGATCTGAACTTCCAAAGTTTTTAATTTAGAGTTTGAGCCAATAATTAATTATTCAATAGGGAAGATGGGTCACCAAAATATTAATTATAGATCACATAGACTTGTGTGAATCTCTAAGGATGTGGTATCAAAGGAAGATAAGTAGGGAAAATTCTTGTTTCTGGTAAAGTCATTAAAACCTTTGATCAACACCAGTTTCTTTTTTTTTTTTTTCCTGTCTACAAAGTTTGACTTGAATAAGATTTCTTTCCTTGACATAATACTTTCAAGAATTGTTTTATTTTTAAAACAGAACCTGAACCCAAAAGAAGAATGAGCCAAGAACACGAACAGACAATTCAAAGAAAAGGAAATGACCTTTAAACATGTGAAACGATGTCCAACTTCATGGCAATAAGAGAAATGCACTTCAAGACTACAAGAAAATGCCTAATTTTTTCATCTATCAGTCTTGCAAAGATTTGAAAGTTGACTATTATATTATTTTGACAAAAAAGGTAAGAAAATATACACTATAATACATAATTGGTGATGTTATAAATTGATATAAATTTTAGAGGTCAATTCGACCTTATTTTCAAAGTTAAAATACACAAATGCCCTGCACTGAAATTTTACTTCTAGAAATTTTTCTTAAAGAAATCCTATAACAAATGCATAAAAATGTATGTATACTGTTATTTCTTTGCAGCATCCATGCATTGGAATACTCCACAGCTTTTAATAAGAATAAGAAAAAGCTATAGAAAGTCATATGAAACTAACTGCAAATTATATTAATTGACTAAGGGAATATACAGTACAGTCTGCAGAGTATATTACTTTGTGAATTACAAAAATAATACGGGTGGACATGAAGTATAAGAAACTGGCAAAATAATTTGCCTCTGGAGAGAATTGGTAAGCAGAAGGACTAGGAGACCAAAGCGAAATGGAAATTCACTTTTTACTGTGTATGTTTTTATACTGTTGAGATTTTTTTAAAACCATCTGCACTATTACTTATCTTTTTAAAAATAATATTTTAAAATCAAAGAGTAAGAAATTGTGTTTTAGCTACCTGAAAATGAGTAAAAAAATGCTAATATGAATGAACTTTAAAACTTTAAACCTGATAAAAATAGAAAATAAAAATGCATTTACAATGCATTAATGTTATTGATCTTAAGTTACAACTTCACGATACTACAATTAACTGAAAATGATATAGACAACTTACTACTTTGTCCACATAGCAAAAACACATCTATTACACTCCAATTGGTTTGCATTTTCCAAACTAATCAATATATGTCCAGCCCATTAATATCCTTGGACAGCCACTCATACTTGGATGGTTCTAACTATTTGATCTGTTTCCAACTTTCCCATGCTGTCCTAATCGTCTTTCATTTAGACCAGTGGTGGGCCAGCTTATTCTGTAAAGAGTCAGGTAGTAACTATTTTAGGCTTTGTGGGCCATGAGGCAAAATCAAACATATTATCTATGTGTTTATATTTAAAAAAATACAAATATCCACATTCTTTAATTGACAAAATTCAAAATGCAATAATAATTGAGAAAAAATATGTCTACTAACGAGAAGAATTATTTTGTCAAAAGGGGTATTTTGCTTAATTAGTGTTTAAAGTTAGATTTTCCTATCATTAAGTCCATTGAAAATTTGTAAAAACTTTTATCTTCTGGGTCCACAAAAAAGAGGCAATAAAGTCAAACTTGGCCCATGGGCTGTAATTTTCCACCCCTGATTTCAATACCAGTATCCTCCCCCACCTTCTTGCCTCTGTTATCTTGACAACCAAATCCATTCTGCCTCAAAGATATTGCTAAGCTCTAATGTTACCAGTCACTCCCCTGCTTAAGGTTTCCTGCAAAAAATTTTTATTGCTTAGACTAGAGAATAAAAGCTAGGCTCCTTAACCTGCAGGCCAGTTCCTCCTAGTGTGGTGCTGGCCTATCCTCAGCCTCCTTTCCCTCCTCTCCAACCCTCAGCCCCACCCACCCCAGACCCACAGGCACTTTTTGCTCTAACAACTCTGAACAACTTCCTGACACACCACAAGCTGTTTTACCCCCTTATAGCTGCTGCTGCCGTTTCCTGGAGCCCTTCCCTTCCTTTTCCACTTGACGGCTCCCAGCCAGCCAACTGCTCAGCACTCATCCCTTCTGAGAAGCCTGGCTGCTTCTCCACACACCCCATCCACATGGGATAACCATTTCACCACTTCTCTCAGCACTTCTATTCTTGAATGGATAACATTTGATTATATTTACTACTATTGGAAGTCTGTTGCCTTTCTCGTGTCTAGTTCCTCTTTCCCTGGCCCCTAGAATATGGCTGGAACACAGTAGGAACTCACTTGTTGTTAAGCTAAACTTTTTCAATTAAATGGCAGCTTTGAAGTTAAATACAAATGAGCCCATCACCCACTCACTAGACACCTATTGTATTAACAATGTCCCAAACTTGTACAGTTGGCACTCCATATCTGTGGGTTCCACATTCGTGGATTCAACCAACTGAAGATCAAAAATATTTTTTTAAAAAATAGATGGTTGTGTCTATATTGAATGTACACATATTTTTCCCTTGTCATTATTCCCTAAATACTGTATAACAACAATTTACATAGCATTTACCTTGTATTAGGTATTGTAAACTATCTAGAGATTATTTAAAGTACATGGGATGATGTAGATTATAAGCAAATGTTATACCATTTTATATAACAGCCTTGAGTATCCATGGATTTTGGTATCCTCAGAGAGTTCTGGAACCAATCCCCCATGGATACTCACAGATGGCTGCATTTTGGGGTCAAATAATTAAGCAAACATTTCAGTACTAGCCTATTTCAATCATATTCAAACAACCAAGAGTATTGTCTTTGGTCTGAGATGTTTAGACTTTCAGAAGCACAATTATAGCTAAAGGCTAAAACTTGCTCACAAACATTGCCCAAAGTCCAGCTCTCCTTGATGAGAATTTGCTCATGTAGATGTACATACAACATTTGCAGGAAAAGTTGGCTTAAGTATCCCAACACTGGTATACAATCCACTACAAACCCAGGGCAGGAATAGGGGATGGTGGTGGGGGGTAGAAGCAAAAAAATAAATATTTTTCAAGTACTGAAGTATTCACACATACACACACACACACACACACACACACACCAGTACCCATTTGTGCAAGTAACATTTCTGTTATTGCTATTGCTCTCTCCATGGGTTCCAGGAAGAATTTTCCATTAAAATATTTCAGTTTGTGCCTCCACAAACTAAACAATTCTGTGTTGTGTAAAGTTGTTGTTGTGGTTTTGTTTGTTTTTTTTTTCTAGCTTTTTTTTTAATTTTTTTTAGACAGAATCTTGCTCCTGTCACCCAGGCTGGAGTGCAGTGGCTTGACCTCGGCTCACTGCAACCTCCTTCTCCTGGGTTCAAGCGATTCTTCTGCCTCAGCCTCCTGAGTAGCTGGGATTACAGGTGCTCGCCACCACACCTGGCTAATTTTGTACTTTTAGTGAGACGAGGTTTCACCATGTTGGCCAGGCTTGTCTTGAACTCCTGACCTCAGGTGATCTACCCACCTCGGCCTCCCAAAGTGCTGGGATTACAGGCATGGGCCACCTCAAGTAGCCTGTGTTGTGTAGTTTTTAGGGCTGGAGCATGCCAGGGTATTTCCCTTCATTTATGGGTTTCTGTGTGCCAACCTACAATCAAAGAGCCCACCATAAAATTTCTATGTGAGTATATTTTGGATGATGACTGTTAAGTAATTCTATGGCTTTTGCCAAAACCAGGCCTTATGCCAGGGATGTTCTTCTTCCTCGTCTTTATTTACTTATCCTCCAGCTCTCTGGGCTTCCTCAGAAAAGCCAGCTCTGATCTCGTCCCAGAGCAACCAAGCCCCTTTTTAGTGCTGTTCTAGCTCTCTATATTTGTCCTTCGTAGCACTAACCAAAGTTCATGATTAGACATTTGGGTGATTATTTAATCAATATGTTTTATTCATAAGACCCGTGAAGTAGAATCTGTGTCCATTTCCTCACTGTGTCCATAACACCTACACAGTGCCTAAAGATGCATGCTCTGAAATACTGTCGAACACTTGTAGAGTGAGGTCAATGGTTCATTTGGTACTAGTTCACTATCCTAAAGTAGTTTATATCCGAGACAATCATGTGTTTGGAGGATAGAATTAACATAATAAAGGAACTGTGGAAATTGCCAGCTTCAATCTATTTATTTACTGAAAAAAACAAAAAACCCAGAAACTCAGAGAAGTTACACAGCTCGCCTGGAGTCTCATAGGAACTATTGGCAGAGTGTGGAAGGCCCATCTCCACCATTCAGTTGGTGGCAGCTCGCCATACCATTTACCTTTCTATGTGGTCGCAAACCTTGCTTGTGATTTCAAACTCCCACCATGACTTTGGCTAGCATATGATAGCTTTGGCTCAAAACGACACCTAATAACATCCATTTAGTCTACATGCTCACCCATCATCTCAGTGCCCATTTCTCAGTGACCTAATTTCAGTTCTGGTGAGGGAGAGAAAACCTGACTGGCATAAACTGGGCCCATTGTTCAATCCTGGTCTAGGTAACTGGGGCCTAAGGAAGGAGTGCATTACAAGATACCTTAGGGATTGGGAATAGAAAGAAGGTGTCTCTAAGATGCTGGTGTCAGGGAAGATGTAGATACACGAGATACACATAGGCAATTGTAGCAAGGCCAAAGCGCATAAGAACATGCATAGAAAACACATACACAATACACACACACACACACACACACACACACACACACACAGACACCATAATATGTTTGTTTTGAATTCACTAATATGGGCTTCCTTATATGGAAAGCATTTTTGGTTTGTCATTTTGCCTTTTGTTTTGTTTATCCTTTGTCAAGCATGCAAATAAACATTTAAAAACACATTATGTCTGATGCACCTAATTATAAACAAACTACAAACTTCTTAAGAAGCATCTCACACAGGGTCTCCCAGACCTCTAGTAAATGGGCATTCAGTGATATGCCTGCTCCCATGAAAACGTTGTTTTATCTATTGCTTCATGTTACTGTTTTTAAAAATTTACAACAGTGACAGTAGCAATCTAATTGTCACCCATGGCTCAGCAAAGCCCACTGAACTATTCATAAGACCGCATTTGGCTTTTCAGTTTTTGTCTTTTCAAAAATTACATACATTTAAGGTATACATGATTTTTTTTTTTTTTTTATACTTTAGGGTTTTAGGGTACATGTGCACAATGTGCAGGTTTGTTACATATGTATCCATGTGCCATGTTGATTTCCTGCACCCATTAACTCATCATTTAGCATTAGGTGTATCTCCTAATGCTGTCTCTCCCCCCTCCCCCCACCCCACAACAGTCCCCGGAGTGTGATGTTCCCCTTCCTGTGTCCATGAGTTCTCATTGTTCAATTCCCACCTATGAGTGAGAACATTCGGTGTTTGGTTTTTTGTCCTTGCGATAGCTTACTGAGAATGATGTTTTCCAGTTTCATCCATGTCCCTACAAAGGACACGAACTCATCATTTTTTATGGCTGCATAGTATTCCATGGTGTATATGTGCCACATTTTCTTAATCCAGTCTATTGTTGTTGGACATTTGGGTTGGTTCCAACTCTTTGCTATTGTGAATAGTGCCGCAATAAACATACGTGTGCATGTGTCTTTATAGCAGCATGATTTATAGTCCTTTGGGTATATACCCAGTAATGGGATGGCTGGGTCAAATGGTATTTCTAGTTCAAGATCCCTGACGAATCGCCACACTGACTTCCACAATGCTTGAACTAGTTTACAGTCCCACCAACAGTGTAAAAGTGTTCCTATTTCTCCACATCCTCTCCAGCACCTGTTGTTTCCTGATTTTTTAATGATGGCCATTCTAACTGGTGTGAGATGGTATCTCACTGTGGTTTTGATTTGCATTTCTCTGATGGCCAGTGATGATGAGCATTTCTTCATGTGTTTTTTGGCTGCATAAATGTCTTCTTTTGAGAAGTGTCTGTTCATGTCCTTTGCCCACTTTTTGATGGGGTTGTTTGTTTTTTTCTTGTAAATTTGTTTGAGTTCATTGTAGATTCTGGATATTAGCCCTTTGTCAGATGAGTAGGTTGCAAAAATTTTCTCCCATTCTGTAGGTTGCCTGTTCACTCTGATGGTAGTTTCTTTTGCTTGCAGAAGCTCTTTAGTTTAATGAGATCCCAGTTGTCAATTTTGGCTTTTGTTGCCATGGCTTGTGGTGTTTTAGACATGAAGTTCTTGCCCACGCCTATGTCCTGAATGGTATTGCCTAGGTTTTCTTGTAGGATTTTAATGGTTTTAGGTCTAACATATAAGTCTTTAATCCATCTTGAATTAATTTTTGTATAAGGTGTAAGGAAGGGATCCAGTTTCAGCTTTCTACATATGGCTAGCCAGTTTTCCCAGCACCATTTATTAAATAGGGAATCCTTTCCCCATTGCTTGTTTTTGTCAGGTTTGTCAAAGATCAGATAGTTGTAGATATGCGGCATCATTTCTGAGGGCTCTGTTCTGTTCCATTGATCTATGTCTCTGTTGTGGTACCAGTACCATGCTGTTTTGGTTACTGTAGCCTTGTAGTATAGTTTAAAGTCAGGTAGCGTGATGCCTCCAGCTTTGTTCTTTTGGCTTAGGATTGACTTGGCGATGCGGGCTCTTTTTTGGTTCCATATGAACTTTAAAGTAGTTTTTTCCAATTCTGTGAAGAAAGTCATTGGTAGCTTGATGGGGATGGCATTGAATCTATAAATTACCTTGGGCAGTATGGCCATTTTCACGATATTGATTCTTCCAACCCATGAGCATGGAATGTTCTTCCATTTGTTTGTATCCTCTTTTATTTCATTGAGCAGTGGTTTGTAGTTCTCCTTGAAGAGGTCCTTCACATCCCTTGTAAGTTGGATTCCTAGGTATTTTATTCTCTTTGAAGCAATTGTGAATGGGAGTTCACTCATGATTTGGCTCTCTGTTTGTCTGTGATTGGTGTACAAGAATGCTTGTGATTTTTGTACATTAATTTTGTATCCTGAGACTTTGCTGAAGTTGCTAATCAGCTTAAGGAGATTTTGGGCTGAGACGATGGGGTTTTCTAGATATACAATCATGTCATCTGCAAACAGGGACAATTTGACTTCCTCTTTTCCTAATTGAATACCCTTTATTTCCTTCTCCTGCCTGATTGCTCTGACCAGAACTTCCAGCACTATGTTGAATAGGAGCGGTGAGAGAGGGCATCCCTGTCTTGTGCCAGTTTTCAGAGGGAATGCTTCCAGTTTTTGCTCATTCAGTATGATATTGGCTGTGGGTTTGTCATAGATAGCTCTTATTATTTTGAGATACGTCCCATCAATACCTAATTTATTGAGAGTTTTTAGCATGAAGGGTTGTTGAATTTTGTCAAAGGCCTTTTCTGCATCTATTGAGATAATCATGTGGTTTTTGTCTTTGGTTCTGTTTATATGCTGGATTACATTTATTGATTTGCGTATGTTGAACCAGCCTTGCATCCCAGGGATGAAGCCCACTTGATTATGGTGGATAAGCTTTTTGATGTGCTGCTGGATTCGGTTTGCCAGTATTTTATTGAGGATTTCTGCATCAATGTTCATCAAGGATATTGGTCTGAAATTCTCTTTTTTGGTTATGTCTCTGCCAGGCTTTGGTATCAGGACGATGCTGGCTTCACAAAATGTGTTAGGGAGGATTCCCTCTTTTTCTATTGATAGGAATAGTTTCAGAAGGAATGGTACCAGTTCCTCCTTGTACCTCTGGTAGAATTCAGCTGTGAATCCATCAGGTCCTGGACTCTTTTTGGTTGGTAAGCTATTGATTATTGCCACAATTTCAGAACCTGTTATTGGTCTATTCAGAGATTCAACTTCTTCCTGGTTTAGTCTTGGGAGGGTGTATTTGTCGAGGAATTTATCCATTTCTTCTAGATTTTCTAGTTTATTTGCATAGAGGTGTTTGTAGTATTCTCTGATGGTAGATTGTATTTCTGTGGGATCGGTGGTGATATCCCCTTTTTCGTTTTTTATTGCATCTATTTGATTCTTCTCTCTTTTCTTCTTTATTAGTCTTGCTAGCGGTCTATCAGTTTTGTTGATCTTTTCAAAAAACCAGCTCCTGGATTCATTAATTTTTTGAAGGGTTTTTTGTGTCTCTATTTCCTTCAGTTCTGCTCTGATTTTAGTTATTTCTAGCCTTCTGCTAGCTTTTGAATGTGTTTGTTCTTGCTTTTCTAGTTCTTTTAATTGTGATGTTCGGATGTCAATTTTGGATCTTTCCTGCTTTCTCTTGTGGGCATTTAGTGCTATAAATTTCCCTCTACACACTGCTTTGAATGTGTCCTAGAGATTCTGGTATGTTGTGTCTTTGTTCTCGTTGGTTTCAAAGAACATCTTTATTTCAGCCTTCATTTCATTATGTACCCAATAGTCATTCAGGAGCAGGTTGTTCAGTTTCCATGTAGTTGAGCAGTTTTGAGTGAGTTTCTTAATCCTGAGTTCTAGTTTGATTGCACTGTGGTCTGAGAGACAGTTTGTTATAATTTCTGTTCTTTTACATTTGCTGAGGAGAGCTTTACTTCCAACTATGTGGTCAATTTTGGAATAGGTGTGGTGTGGTGCTGAAAAAAGTGTATATTCTGTTGACTTGGGGTGGAGAGTTCTGTAGATGTCTATTAGGTCCACTTTATGTAGAGCTGAGTTCAATTCCTGGATATCCTTGTTAACTTTCTGTCTCGATGATCTGTCTAATGTTGACAGTGGGGTGTTAAAATCTCCCATTATTATTGTGTGGGAGTTTAAGTCCCTTTGTAGGTCACTCAGCACTTGCTTTATGAATCTGGATGCTCCTGTGTTGGGTGCATATATATTTAGGATAGTTTGCTCTTCTTGTTGAATTGATCCCTTTACCATTATGTAATGCCCTTCTTTGTCTCTTTTGATCTTTGTTGGTTTAAAGTCTATTTTATCAGAGACTAGGATTGCAACCCCTGCCTTTTTTTGTTTTCCAGTTGCTTGATAGATCTTCCTCCATCCCTTTATTTTGAGTCTATGTGTGTCTCTGCACATGAGATGGGTTTCCTGAATACAGCACACTGATGGGTCCTGACTCCTTATCCAGTTTGCCAGTCTGTGTCTTTTGATTGGAGCATTTAGCCCATTTACATTTAACATTAATATTGTTATGTGTGAATCTGATCCTGTCATTATGATGTTAGTTGGTTATTTTGCTCGTTAGTTGCTACAGTTTCTTCCTAGCCTCGATGGCCTTTACAATTTGGCATGGTTTTGCAGTGGCTGGTACCGGTTGTTCCTTTCCATGTTTAGTGCTTCCTTCAGGAGCTCTTTTAGGGCAGGCCTGGTGGTGACAAAATCACTCAGCGTTTGCTTGTCTGTAAAGTATTTTATTTCTCCTTCACTTATGAAGCTTAGTTTGGCGGGATAGGAAATTCTGGGTTGAAAATTCTTTTCTTTAAGAATGTTGAATATCGGCCCCCACTCTCCTCTGGCTTGTAGAGTTTCTGCTGAGAGATCAGCTGTTAGTCTGATGGACTTCCCTTTGTGGGTAACCCGACCTTTCTCTCTGGCTGCCCTTAACATTTTTTCCTTCATTTCAACTTTGGTGAATCTGACAATTATGTGTCTTGGAGTTGCTCTTCTCGAGGAGTATCTTTGTGGCGTTCTCTGTATTTCCTGAATCTGAATGCTGGCCTGCCTTGCTAGATTGGAGAAGTTCTCCTGGATAATATCTTGCAGAGTGTTTTCCAACTTGGTTCCATTCTCTCCATCATTTTCAGGTACACCAATCAGACGTAGGTTTGATCTTTTCACATAGTCCCAAATTTCTTGGAGGCTTTGTTCATTTCTTTTTATTCTTTTTTCTCTAAACTTCCCTTCTCTCTTTATTTCATTCATTTCATCTTGCATCAGCGATACCCTTTCTTCCAGTTGATCACATCTGCTACTGAGGCTTCTGCAATCTTCGCGTAGTTCTCAAAACGGCTTTCAGCTCCATCAGCTCCTTTAAGCCCTTCTCTCCATTGGTTATTCTAATTATCCATTCTTCTAATTTTTTTTCAAAGTTTTTAACTTCTTTGCTATTGTTTTGAATTTCCTCTCGTAGCTCAGAGTAGTTTGATCATCTGAAGCCTTCTTCTCTCAACTCGTCAAAGTCATCCTCCATCCAGCTTTGTTCCGTTGCTGGTGAGGAACTGCGTTCCTTTGGAGGAGGAGAGGTGCTCTGTTTTTTAGAGTTTCCAGTTTTTTTGCTCTGTTTTTTCCCCATCTTTGTGGTTTTATCTACTTTTTGTCTTTGATGATGGTGATGTACAGATGGGTTTTTGGTGTGGATGTCCTTTCTGTTTGTTAGTTTTCCTTCTACCAGACAGGACCCTCAGCTGCAGGTCTGTTGGAGTTTACTAGAAGTCCACTCCAGACCCTGTTTGGCTGGGTGTCAGCAGCGGTGGCTGCAGAACAGCGGATTTTCGTGAGACCACAAATTCAGCTATCTGATAGTTCCTCTGAAAGTTTTGTCTCAGAGGAGTACCCGGCTGAATGAGCTGTCAGTCTGTCCGTACTGGGAGGGTGTCTCCCAGTTAGGCTGCTCAGGGGTGAGGGACCCACTTTAGGAGGCAGTCTGTCCGTTCTCAGATCTCCGGCTGCGTGCTGGAAGAACCACTACTCTCTTCAAAGCTCTCAGTCAGACAGGGACATTTAAGTCTGTGGAGGTTTTTGCTGAGTTTTTGTTTGTCTGTGCCCTGCCCCCAGAGGTGGAGCCTACAGAGGCAGGCGGGCCTCCTTGAGCTGTGGTGGGCTCCACCCAGTTGGAGCTTCCTGGCTGCTTTTTTTACATAAGCAAGCCCGGGCAATGGCGGGCGCCCCTCCCCCAGCCTCGCTGCCGCCTTGCAGCTTGATCTCAGACTGCTGTGCTAGCAATCAGTGAGACTCCGTGGGCATAGGACCCTCTGAGCCAGGTGCGGGACACAATCTCCTAGTGTGCCGTTTTCCAGGCCCTTTGGATAAGCGCAGTATTAGGATGGGACTGACCCGATATTCCAGGTGCCGTCTGTTTCCCCTTTCTTTCACTAGGAAAGGGAACTCCCTGACCCCTTGTGCTTCCCGAGTGAGGCAATGCCTCGCCCTGCTTCGGCTCGCACACAGTGCGCTTCACCGACTGTCCTGCACCCACTGTTAGGCACTCACTAGTGAGATGAAACCGGTACCTCAAGCAGAAATACAGAAATCACCTGTCTTCTGTGTCACTGGGGCTGGGAGCTGGAGACTGGAGCTGTTCCTATTCGGCCATCTTGGCTCCACCCCGGATCTTCACATGATTTTTTAATACATTTGTACATAGTGAAATGGTAACAATAGTCAAGAAAATTAACACACCCATCATTTCAAACAGCTACCCTCTTGTGTGTGTGTGTGTGGTAAGAGCACCTAAAATCTACTCTCAGTAAATTTCTAATATACAATACAATACAATATTATTAACTGTATTCCTCATGTTGTACATTGGATCTCTAGACTTATTCATTCCACTACATAACTGCAACTTTGTACCCTTTAATCTATTTCTTTCCATTTCCTCCTCCTTCTCCTTCCCCTGCCCCTAGTAACCACCTTTCTATTCTCTGTTTCTATGTATTTCACCATTTTTTTTTTTCAGATTCCAGATATCAGTGAGATCACTCAGTATATTTTTTTCTGTTTCTGGGGCTAATTTCACGTAGCATAATGTCCTCCATGTTCATTCATGTTGTCACGAATGACAGGATTTCCTTCTTTCTTAAGGCCAAATAAGAATCCATTATACTTATATACATAATATATAGATCATTTTTATATTATTCTATAATAGAATAGAATATTAGAGTATTTATGCTATTATAAATATATATTATATAACACTATTTATTATTCCATTATATTATATATGTGAAATATGTGATATATTTTAATTTTAATAATGTTTGGTCTATACCACATTTTCTTTATCCAGTCAGCCATCAATGGACACTTAGGTTGCTTTCATGTCTTGGCTATTGTGAATAATATTGCAGTGAGCAGGGTGGTAGTGAAGATATCTCTGTGGGGGGCTGATTTCATTTCCTTTGGGTATGTACCCAGAAGAGGGGGGTTACTGGGTCATTCGATAGTTCTCTTTCTAATTTTTTGAGTAACCTCCATACTGTTTTCCATAATGTCCATACTAATTTACAGTCCTACCAACAGTGTGCAAGGATTCTTATTTCTCCACACCCTTGCCAACAATTGTTATCTGTTGTCTTTTTTATAATAACCATTCTAACAGGTGTGAGGAGCTATCTCATTGTGGTTTTGATTGGCATTTCTCTGATAATTAGTGATGTGGAGCACATTTTCATATACCTAGTAGTCATTTTTATGTCTTTTTTAGAGAAATGTCTGTTTAGGTCCTTGTAGTTCTGCTTGTTTATTTTTGCTTAAAAAATCTTTATTGGTACATAATAATTGTACATCTTTTGGGGTATGTGCAATATTTTGATAAATGAGTACAATGTGTAATGATCAAATCAGGGTATTTAGGATATCTATCACCTGGAATGTTTATCATTTCTTTGTGTTGGGAATATTTTAAAATATTCTCTTTTAGCTATTTTGAAATATTCAATATATTGTTGTTAACTATAGTCACCCTACTATGCTACTAAAACTCAAATTTGGTAGACATGTTCAGTTCTATAGTTTATCATACATTCTAAGAGTTGATAAAAAAAAAAAAAAGGGCCTGGTGCGGTGGTGGCTCAAGCCTATAATCCCAGCACTTTGGGAGGCCGAGGCAGGTGGATCACGAGGTCAGGAGATCGAGACCACGGTGAAACCCCGTCTCTACTAAAAGTACAAAAAATTAGCCGGGCGTGGTGGCGGGCGCCCGTAGTCCCAGCTACTCAGGAGGCTGAGGCAGGAGAATGGCGAGAATCCAGGAGGCGGAGCTTGCAGTGAGCCGAGATTGCGCCACTGCACTGCGGTCTGGGCGACAGAGCGAGACTCCATCTCAAAAAAAAAAAGGCAGTTTTTATTCAGTTACATAATGGAATCTTTATTCACAGCTCTCTTAAAAAAAAATCTCTGCTGCTATTACATTCACAGATAGTATCTCCCATAGCTCAGCCATTAAGACTTAAACTCTGAATCTGGGCACATTTCTTGGAATTTGGAGTTCCAGGACAAGGCTTCCAAAGAGTGTTATTAATGATGAGTCAGTTTTAAATGTGTGGTACAGACCACATAGAAACTACTTAAATTTAACCACTGGAAAGAGCTGAAACCCAGAGCAGACCAGAGGCAAAATGTAGTTGAGGCAGCTTAAGTTACACCTGCGGTCAAACAGTCTCTTCTGATCTGCCATATTCATTCCCTCAGCCCATTCCTCAATCTTTTTTTCTGAGACGAAATCCTAACCAGAATTTATATTTGTTTCTCATATTATCATTTTTCATGAAAGTTTGTGCAGTCTTTCCCTTTTCTCTCAAAATCCCCTACAATAAAATCAAATTTTTTAAAAAACGGTTTTCTTAGTCACAGCTCTAAATTTTCAGTTGCCTTTTCTGTCAAGAATCTCCCTAATACTATTTCTTTCTGAGATTTAATGGCCAAAACACTCCACATTTCAAAATCTTTTTCTTCATCAGTACTGTATTATCTACTTTTGCTATTTTTTTCTTCGTCTTCCTGCTTCCTAAATGGTCCCTAACACTTTTCTTTTTCAAATATTTGTCAGAAATATGCCTTTGTCTTCAGAAAAAAAATCTTTTTTTCTGATGACTTTTCATTTTTACATAGGTACAACCATTGGTGAAATATCCCAAAAACCTGAAGTCTTAAACAACATGGTAATCAAAAGAAAAAAAAGACATAATTTGCCGTGCATAAGTGGTGGTAGCAGCCTCTACCTATCTCACAGAAAGCCATCATAAGGTTGATTAGAAGCCAGGCATGGTGGCTTATGCCTGTAATCCCAGCACTTTGGGAGGTAAAGGCAGGATGATCACTTGAGCTCAGGAGTTTGAGACCAGCCTAGGCAACATGGTGAAACCTCGTCTCATTAAAAAATTAGCCAGGTGTGGTGTGTGCCTGTGTTCCCAGCTACTCAGAAGGCTGAGCGGGGCGAATGAAGTCTGCAGTGAGCTGTCATCATGCCCCTACACTCTAGCCTGGATGTCAGCGCGAGCACCTGTCTTAAAAGGAAAAAATTTAAAAACGATTAATTATAACCATTTTTTACATGCTAATTGTTATACTTAGGTTTAATTAATAAAATGTTGACAGAGTGTTTAAACTTCTGTCAAATTGACTAATGGAACCAAAGCAGTTATGTGCTACTGATTATAAACAAGATTTCAAATTTGTTCAAGTATATATCTGAGAAATGTATTAACATAAAATACATTTATTTGTAATTCTTTTTACTTAAATATATGATAAATATTGCAATACCCAAACATTATATTAAGTTTAGATGTGACTATTTTATGATAATTGTTCTTTCAAAGCACTGCATTACACAGTATGTAGACTAGTCAAGAGTAATGATAATAGTGTTACTGAGTGTCACTTAAAATGTGCACAACATTGTTTCTAAGTACTTTAAATTTATAGCTCCCTCATAATATTATAAGTCTCCCTAGATATATCAATAATTCAAGGCTTTGAGCACTCTTTAGCCAAACCAATTCTCAGGGTCGTATTTGCAGTAGGTAACCCTGGGGAATGAGGTGATATCTCCCATTGAGACAAAGAGCAGACCTGCATACAGCCTGCTGTAAAAGAGGTGGATTCCCCAACTCAGGGTCCCTTGACTGCAACACAAATTTACCACGTGCATAACAGCTATCTGGATCCTCTGAATCATCCCCCTAGAACTTGGAGGACAAGGGAACTGGTGCAAACCTGATGCACATGCTGCCTGCTGTGCCTTCAACAACAAAGTCCTTTGTCTCTGTCAGGAGCTTTCCATGAAACAATAAGGGCCTAATTTGCCAACATCCATGAAATAGTAAGGGTCTTATTTAGCTTATAAGTAAGGTGAAATCAAATCCCAGCCCCTTACGTGTGTGTGCGTACGTATGTGGTGTGTGTGTGTGTGTGTGTGTATTAATCTCAAAACAATAAACACTTCTCTAACCCCCTTTTTATAGGTAAGGAAACTGAGGCAAGAAAAAAAGTTCTGTCATTGACCCAATGTCATACAACTGGTAAGATTTTGAGCCAAGATTTGAACCTAGTAGTCTCCAGAGTTCATGTTTTTAACCACTATACTTTGTTACTACTTCAGGAGACATATAATTTCATTAAAAAATATGTTTAAAGACTCAATTCCTTCTTCTTTTGATGGCACAAACTGCATTTAAAATTTGCTAAATTTTTGTCTTTATTAAAACAGCATTCCCAGTGTAAGAAAACATAATAGCATGTTTGTGCAAGCTAAAAAAAGAGAAAGATGTGTTTTTATTTGCCACAATATTTCCAGGATTTTTGCATCTTTCATAAAACAGTAAATAAAAAAGAATAATACACAGCAAAATTCTTCCTCTTTCCAAGACTTCATAGCCAATCTTATATATTTTTCCAGGCCAGGCTTAAGTGCCATTTCTCCAGCAAGCCTTCCCTAAAGAGCTAAGTAGTATCTCTCCAACCTATTTAGCATTTTTTCTCTAGAAGGAAGTTTGCACTTTAGCCCTTGCATTCTTCTTATCCAGGTGTAGGTCAACTCCCACTTCTAGATTGTTAACCCCCTAAAGTTAATTTCTATTTATGATTCCCTTTTCTTCTTCACAACTTTCAGCATGTTGCCTTGCAACTAGTAATAAGTACTAGTTAAGGAACTATCTTTAGTATCTGGTAAATATTTATATATAATATATAATATATATACATATATAATATATATTTATAATATATATAATATATATTTCATATTTTATATATATCACATATTTTATATATATAAAATAATTGTAATCATCAAATACAACATAAAATTTTAATGCTTTTTACAAAGAATATTTGTAGCATACTAAGATATTTATGTTTTTGAATCTCTACTCTGGTTACCTAATAGCAGAATTAATGTTTTCCCACTCTTTTTCCTATTGCATCAATAAATTATAGAAAAAAATACAGAAATATTGCATATTTCTCGATGCATTATGCCCACACGTATCTTTTCTTTTAGTTGAATGTTCTGACATTTTGGGAATGAGAAATGTGCATTTGCTTCATGTTTTCCCATCCAACAGTACGTGATGGCCATCACAAGGCAGATTCTTTTCATTTCACATCTCTTCCACCATTAGAATCTACATGTAGCCTCCCTTACTCCAGTTCACTCCTCTCTCTAATCCATTCTGCTACCAGATCAACTTTCCTAATGTCTTTTCTCTACACCATCACTGTACTCAAAAACCTTCAGTGACTTGCCATTGATCATAGTATAAATTAGAGCTCCTTAGCCTAGCGCTCAAATCTAAATTTAACCACAATATTCTTAGTGATCCTTATTGCTTACTTCTTCTCTATATGAAAACATTACTTCAGTCAAATTTATCTGCTTTCTATCTCACACGTATACGTTGCATTACCCTCCTTCTGTTTCTGTCCATGGGATGAAATAGTTTCTTTTCTACACATCTAAATCTTACCCATTCTTTAAGATCAAAATCTGAGCCATCTCTGCATGATGCTTTTCCTAACACCTTGGTCATGAATACTGCCTCTAGTCTCACATTTTTTTCCTGTGCAACCATGGTAAATTTATTTTACTCCATGTCATCTTTTTTACTTGAGGTATTTTTGTGATATACATCAAAATGTTTGCACTCCACTAAATGTTATCTTTAACAGATTTCCCTCAGGGACCATTCCAATAATGCTTGCATTGTTTGAAAGATTTCAAGGGCTCTTCCTCTGGTAATCAAAACACCAGCTGCACTATAAAGTCATCCATTTTATTTTATAATCTTTTCTTGTTTTCATTTTTTTTAAAATTACTCAACTTGGCTGGGCACAGTGGCTCATGCCTTTAATCCCAGCACTTTGGAAGCCTAAGGCAGAAGATTGCTTGAGCTCAGGAGTTTAAGACCAGCCTGGGCAATATAGCAAGAACCTGTCTCTACCAAAAATTTTTTAAAATTAGCCAAATGTGGTGGCACGTGTCTGTAGTCAAAGCTACTTGGGAGGCTGAGATAGGAGAATCGCTTGAGCCCAGAAGATAGAGGCTGCAGTGAGCCATGACTGCACCACTGCACTCCAGCCTGGGCCACAGAGTGAGACTCTAAAGAAAACAAAACCTAAAAAATAAAAAAATACCCAACTTGATCATTCACTCCTTTTCCCAAAACCAGTTTCCAGTAATTTTTTATTTTATTCTTAAAAAAAAGTAACCTCTTTCTTTCAAATGGCAAAAGTTGGCCACCACTGAAGACATTCTAAAAAACACATCATAAGTTTTCAAAGCAATATATTCCTAGCTGGGACTGAAAAAGAAAACCTTTCCTTTGGATTAATTAATAAAAGAATGACTAGGATAAAGTCTATAGCCATTTACTTCAGTAAGAAATTTAAATCACTCTGCAGAGTCATTTAGGGTTCATTTGCATCACTTTTGGCAATGGCTTAGGCAGTGGTTTTCCCATCAAAAACCCTTTTTTCTAGTTGGCATGACATAAAAAGTGAAAAATTTTGTAATATTTCAAAGACTGTGAAATAAGAGAGCACACTCTGCTTCCTCAAGTTGCAGACAAATGTAGTTGCAAATCCTTCTTCTGTGGCCAAAGAACAGTGAAGAGGTTTACTATGGAAGGATTTACCGTGGATTTCCTCAGAGTTTCTCTCACTTCCAAAGGCAACATGGTCTCTGGTCTCCCTGGCCACACAAGGATTCTGTGGTCAGCTGGGTGAAATACACTAATGTTGCAAGACTGTGTATGTAAGATCATTGTCAAGTACATCTTCAGATGGAAAATTAGTGATGGCACATCTGCATTAAATGAAATCTAACTTCATTGCCTTTCTCAGAATGGCTGAGGGAAGATAATATTCTTCTCCCAAGAGTTTCCATTTGGTTCCATTAGTAGAAACCATGTCTCTTCCAAATTTTAAATGATCTCTAACTCTGCAGAAGGACAACAAGCTAACAAGGCTTCTAGAAAGAACTCAGAAAGAACTCACTGCATTTTCCATAAAATTTTACTGAAGAAAATTTAGCAAAAATTATTTTTACTTATCAATTTCCAAAGAAAATGTGTTAATTTATATATCATTTATTTTATATAACTGTAGAAATAGTTTTAATGAAAAGTTTTGTTATGAATTACATAACAAACCCTAACCCTAACCCTAACCCTAACCCTAACCCTAACCCTAACCTGACCAGTGAAGTGCTTAATCAACCGGTGAAATAAAAGGTGTCCTTGTTCTTTAAAGCTAATCTAAGAAATTCTTGTTACTAGCTCAAATATACAATGGAATGGCATGATAAGAAAATGGGGAGGGGGGGAAAACACAAAAAGAAAACCCAGTAAAACTATTAGCAAAGGAAATGCAATAACATGAATAAATGTTTTCTTTAGAGTCTCACTCTGTGGCCCAGGCTGGAGTGCAGTGGTGCAGTCATGGCTCACTTCAGCCTCTATCTTCTGGCTCAAGCGATTCTCCTATCTCAGCCTCCCAAGTAGCTTTGACTACAGACACGTGCCACCACATTTGGCTAATTTTAAAAAATTTTTGGTAGAGACAGGTTCTTGCTATATTGCCCAGGCTGGTCTTAAACTCCTGAGCTCAAGCAATCTTCTGCCTTAGCCTTCCAAAGTGCTGGGATTAAAGGCATGAGCCACCATGCCCAGCCAAGTTGAGCAATTTAAAAGTTTTGTTATAAATCACATCTCCTAAGATTATTGCTGTAATACTTCTTTATATTGCTATAAAGAAATAATAAAATTTAGAAACCATAGTTTAAAAATTTTTAAGGAAACTCATACTTTTGTACTTGTTTTATTTTGACTATGCATTCATAGTAAGCCCTGGCAGTCCCTATTCTCTTATTCTACTTTGTTGCTTCTGCATTTCACTTACTTGTTATTATATTATATATTCTTTTGTTCTGTTTGCTTGTGGTCAGTCTGTCTCCGTCCCTCACTAGGATGTAAATCCCATTAGGGCAGAGATTTTGTCTTCCTCACCATGACATTCCTTGCTGGAACAGGGCATATAGGACCTCAGTTAATATTTACCAAATGCAAAGATGATCTACTTAATTTATAAGTCCTAATTGTCATAAATTCTATACACCGTATCAGAAATGGCTGTAACCACCTAATAGGAGCTCATAACTGCATGCCCCTGAAATTATACAAAAATAGTGTGTATATGCCTTTCCTGATTTTTCTAAGATTCTCTGTATGCACATAAACTCCCAGAGAAATCTTGCTGTAGGGAAAAAAATGATGAGTAAGTATCAGCTATGTCAGAAAACATTTGGAATTCAGATAGATATGACAGACAATCAGCTAGAGGGGCTGCTGGACATAGGAGAGTGTACTATTGTGTTCTCTTCTGAATATTCCCCAGTTACATTTTTCTGGGGATTCAGGACCAGAACAAGAAAGGCCATCATGATGAGACCCATCATCTCATCAGAAGAAGTGAATTCAAAATTTCTAGAACTAGTTTTTTGTGCTCAGATAAGGTCCTTTTCATGCATCCATCTCTGACACATGAATCTACTGAAACACTGAAAATAATTGATACACTATTATTTGAAGCCCCAAATCCTAATCTTTAGGTATCTCAAAAATTAGTGTATATTGACTATTTATTTATTTCATACCTCACTTAATTCATTTAGTGTTCTCTGGAACTTTTGACTTTACTTCTTCAAATGTTTGTATTAGTCCATTTTCACACTGCTGATAAAGATATACGTGAGACTGGGCGATTTACAAAAGAAAGAGGTTTAATTGGACTTACAGTTCCATGTGGCCAGGGAAGCCCCACAATCATGGCAGAAGGCAAGGAGGAGCAAGTCATGTCTTACATGTATGGCAGCAGGCAAAGAGAGAGCTTGTGGAGGCAAACTCCTGTTTCTTAAAACCATCAGATCTCATAAGTCTCATTCATTATCATGAGAACAGTGCAGGAAAGACCTGCCCCCATAATTCAATCACCTTCCACTGGGTTACTCCCATGACACGTGGGAATTATGGGAGTTACAATTCAAAATGAGATTTGGGTGGGGACACAGCCAAACCATATCAATATTGAAATGTGTTTTGGCCAATATGCTGCTATAGGAATTTTGGCAAGTGTTAACAAGAAAAATAATTCATAGTGTCATTTTGAAAACAAATTTGTAATCCTATACAAGCAAAAAAAACTGAAAAAAAAATCTGATTCAATGCCCAGAAAACAAATTATTCATTCAGGTACTGCAAGTAGTAAAAGTTAGCTACTCTTTTTAAAAATAAATCAAAACATCACCTTAGTTCTATCCAGAACAAAAATTACACATTCTCAACAGACTAATGTGTCTGAGCCAAACTTACATATTAATTCACAATACAAGATGACATTAATCCAAGAAAACCACCAAACAGTATAGTTTTCAGAGGTGAATTCCCTATTTGTGTTAGGAGAAAATTCTGACCTGATACTCTGATTCAGATCCTAAATGTGGGTCTGGAGCTCCCTGAATGCAGGAACCATGCTTCATTCATCTTCTAAGAACTATAGTGTCTAAGACATAGAGAGGCTGCATGGATGTTGAATTAATTAATGAATTGCTGTAAGTTGTGAGTTTTTTTTTGTTCCAACATACTGTCAGAACAAATTCCCTCAAATATTTTTCTTACCAAAACAAATGCTATAAAACAGGATATCAAGTTTTATTTACGTTATGAATTCCTACTTTAAATTACAAAATGCCTCGTGTACACTGAACCCATGCTCAAGTCAGAACAGGGCCTCATTTATTCCTGTTATTGCATTTCCTTTGCTAATAGTTTTACTGGGTTTTCTTTTTGTGTTTTCCCCCCTCCCCATTTCCTTATCATGCTATTCCATTGTATATTTGAGCTAGTAACAAGAATTTCTTAGATTGGCTTTAAAGAACAAGGACACCTTTTATTTCACCAGTTGATTAAGCACTTCACTGGTCAGAAAACATTTGGAATCAAGGACCCAGGTATTTGCATCTCTTCACAATGAGACAGCTTAGCAAGGCATCAGGAGCAGTTACAAAAGTCATATGCAGACATGACAATTTCAAGGGGAGATAAAGAATACTCTGAAGAAACTTTCCAAATCAATGACAGCAGGCTTATCACCATATTTCATTGGCCCTAATTAGGTACTATTTCTGATCTAATTACATGCTTCATATTCTCTGGTTATAATACTATACTGTTTTTCTTTTCTTATTGCCAGTTTTTATTCCTCAGATAAGCATTGATATTTCTTGGTGCTAATTAATAAAATTATAGCACTTAACTTTGAAACTGTAGCTTCTTCTAATGTTGGTGATGAAATACTAGCAAGGCAAAAAAGAAAGAAAGAAATATTATTTTTCATTGAAACTATAGAAAAAAAGCTAATTTTTTGGCATCATAATGTATATGTTGTCCACGAAAAAGTTAATATGGGCCAGGTGCCTTGCTCATGCCTATAATCCCAGCATTTTGGAAGGCTGAGGTGGGCGGATCACTTGAGACCAGAAGTTTGAGACCAGCCTGGGCAACGTGGTGATACCTCGTTTCTACAAAAATACAAACATTAGCCTGGCGTGGTGGCAACTCAGGAGTCTGAGGTGGGAGGATTTCTTGAGCTCAGGAGGCGGAGGTTGCAATGAGCTGTGATCACAAGACTGCACTCCAGCCTTGGCGACAGAGTGAGACCCTGTCTCAAAAAAAAAAAAAAAAATGGTTAATGTGAGCAAAGCAACTTCATAATACTTCAGAAATGGTTTATACCATAAATATAATGTTTAATCTCTAAAATGCTTGTAATTCTGAATTGCCTTATATAATAATTTGTTGTCCAGGTAATGGCATTTAAATTGGCATCATTATTTTCTAAAATGTATAAAGGTTTTTAAGTTCACCAAGGCACAAGACGTTAACTGACACTTACTTCTTGCACATGCATGGAAGTAAAAACAAATAAAATATATCTTATTAGAAAAAAAAATAAGCGAAGTTATTTCCAGTTAAACAAAAACTGCGGGAATTCATCAACAGAAGTTACAAATAAAGCAAATACTAAAGGTAGTCTTACAAGCAGAAGAGAATAATCCCAGAAAGAATAAGAAAATACAGAAAGGAATAGAACCCAATAAAAAGGTAAATAAAAATATCAGCAAATATAAATGATAACTGACCACATGAAAACACAGTGACATGTACATAGTTTAAAATACATATATAAGTAAAAATGCATGCAACAATAGCAAAATGTGAGAGAGAGTAAAAGAAATTGTAAGGTTTTAGCTTTGGTTGAGAAGTAGTAAAAACATGTTTATATTAAACAGCTTTGTCCCATTAAAATATAATGCAAGACATATGTCATTTTAAATTTTCTAGTAGTCACATTAGAAAGAGTAAAATGAAATAAACAGTCAATTTTGATATATATTATTTAACCCAAATTACGATCATTTCAACATATAATCAATGTAAAAATTATCAATGAGATATTTTGCATACTTTTTTGTACTAAATCTTTCAAATTGTCTTATATTAACAGCAAATCTCAACCCAAACCAGCCACATTACAGGTTCTCAACAGCCACATGTGGCTAGCAGCTGTCATATTGGACAAAGCAGTATTAAACTCTAATAAGCCAAGGAAGTAGCTTGCAATCTTTACAGTAATCATTAAAAGGACTAAAGGTAAAAGGACATATAATCAGAAAATTTGTAAATACAAAAAAATGTAATTTTAGATAAAGTTGCTGGATATAATGAACACAGACAGTGCCCTGCGCTATTGCCCTTTACTTGGCTGGCACACCTGCACGCTAGCTGCTCTGTTAGCTGATAATGACTCACAGCTTCCTCTATCTGGAGAAATCCCCTTTGCCAAGGAGGAAACAGCTTCCCTAGGAGGTTATGCTCCCAATCCCAACAATGAATAACTGACACATGGCAAAGAAGGCTGGCATCCTTGTCAAAATTTTGGACTGACTTCATGGTATAATTTATGCTCTCGAGATCCCCAAGGGGTAAAGCTAAAACCAGCCTCCACCTGGGACCACATCTTAGCTCAACTCTTTTCCCTGCCTTATTCTGCTTCCTTCTTAAAGCACTACTTTGATAAATCATGTGCATCCATATCACTGTATCAGGCTGTTTCTAGGGAACCTGACCTAAGCCTCTTGGTTTATAAAAGAGAAAGCAAGAGGGAGAGAGAAAAAGCAACATAAAATAAGTAAGACAAATAAAACACAAGTCTTATTAATATGGTGAGCATAAACCTAAATAAACCAGCAAGTATATTAAAATGCAAATGGTCTAAATGGCCTCATTAAAAGATAAAGATTGTCAGAATTGACAAAAAAATTTAAGAAAACCTATATGTTGCTTATAAAAGGGTATGGAAAGTTGTACTACTATGCAAATGCCAAGATAAGTCTGGTTTTGATGTACTGATGTCAGATAAGATCTACTATAAGGCAAGAAACATTCCTAAAGATGAGAAGAATTCTTTCATAATAATAAAAGGATCAATCCACCAGGAAGATATAAAAATTCTAAATTTGTGTGGACCTAATAATATAGTTTCACAATATGTAAAAACAAAAATTGATCAATTTAAAAAGTGGAATACACAAATGCACAACTAAAGTGAGAGAATATGACCCTCTTTGATAACTGATAAAACAAGCATCCAGAAAATGAGTAAGGCTATTTATAATCTAAGCAACACAATTAATAAAACAAAAACACTTGCTAAAATATGGCATCGAATGACAGAATATACAATTTTGACAAGTGTACATTTATAAAAATAGTCCATATGTTGGGCCAAAAAGTCAGACTTGACAAATCTACAAGGACTCCAACAATTCAAATATATTATTTGATTATAGTGAAATAAAGGTAGAAGTAAATAACTAAAAGATTAAAATAAAATTTTCAAATGTCTGGAAATTAAGCAGATTTATTATTTTATTTATTTATTATTATACTTTGAGTTCTAGGACACATGTGCACAACGTGCAGGTTTGTTACTTACATATACATGGGCCATGTTGGTGTGCTGCACCCATTAACTCGTCATTTACATTAGGTATATCTCCTAATGCTGTCCCTCCCCCCTCCCCCCACCCCACGGCAGGCCTTGGTGTGTGATGTTCCCCACCCTGTGCCCAAGTGTTCCCATTGTTCAATTCCCACCTATGAGTGAGAACATGCGGTGTTTGGTTTTCTGTCCTTGTGATAGTTAAGCAAACATTTTTAAATAACTGGGTGAAAGTTAATAAAAATGTGTACTAAAATACCTTGAACTGAATTATAATGAAATGTAATATTTGAAACATATAATTTGGCTATTACTATGCTTAGTGGAAAATCTATAACTTAAATTCACATATTAGGAAAGAGAAAAGCCTGAAATGCAATTGTATGGGTATTCATCTCTAGAAGTAAAAAAAAAAAGATAAGAAATTAAACCCAAGAAAGAGTAAGAAGAAAAAATAAAGATAAGAATAAGAAATAACAAATAATAAAGAGAATAAATAATAAAGAAAAGAACAAAAAATTTAGTTAACTAGAAAACATACATGCAATAAAAAATCAATATCAAAAAGTTTATTAGCTGAGGAAGTCAACAATATATATCAGGAATGAAGCAGAGAGCATTACCACAGATCTCAGTAGATGCAAGAAAAACTGATCAAATGCAAGACCACGGGTAAAATAATAAACCTCTAGGCAAGCTAGGAATAAAAGATATTTTCTGGAATAAAAAATATTTACCAAAAAATGACATTTAGTAAAAGAAGGGAATTTTATTAAACTGATAAAGAATATTTAGAAAAAATTAGCAAACATCATACATAAATGTGAAGTGCTGAAAAATTCCCCTGATTTTGAGAATGAATGAGAAAATGTTGCTCACTATCACCATTTGTATTCAACATTGCACTGCAAGTCCTATTCTGTTTAAGATATATGACAATAGATGCAGTTTGATAGAGATGGATGGATAGATAGATACATAGATAGACAGACAATAGATAGATGGATGATAGGTAGCTGGTATCAATAGTTGAATAGGTGAATAAATACCAATATATTCATACAATGGCATACTATCTGCAGTGAAAATGAACAAACCATAGCTAAATACAATAGCATAAATCAATCTCACAAATGATAATGAGCTAAAGAAGCCAGGCACAAAATGGTATATATTGTATTATTCCATTTACATAAAAGTCAAAATTTGGTGCAAAATAAATTGGTGATAGAAATCAGGGTAGTGTTAAACTTGGTGAAAATAATCACTGGAAGGGAAACAAGTGGGACTTCTGGGTTGCTGGATTTGTGCTCTATTTCTTGATCTGAGTATTAGTTAAATGGGCTTTCGCTTAGAATTTGTGCTTCCCCCACCCTGATATTTTTAATAAAATACTTATTTAAATATAAAAATATATAATACCTCGTAGTTGCATTTGGGTATTTGGGGAAGCCAATGAAAATACCTGGTATGGAAAACAGGTTCAATTTTTTAAAGACAATCTATTATTTGTTCTATTTACAGTTTAGAAATATATTTCAGGGACAGCATTTTGTGTTGTTCAAAGTAAATAATGGTATATTTTTGTTTTGTTTGTTTTTTGAGACAGAGCCTCACTCTGTCACCCAGGCTGGAGTGCAGTGGTGTGATCTAGGCACACTGCAACCTCTGCCTTCCGGGTTCAAGCGATTCTCATGCCTCAGCCTCCAAAGTAGCTGGGATTACAGGTGTGCACCACCATGCTAATTTTTGTATTTTTAGTGGAGACAGACTTTCACCATATTGGCCTGGCTGGTCTCAAACTCCTAGCCTCAAGTGATCCGCCCACCTCGGCCTCCCAAAGTACTAGGAATACAGGCTTGAGCCACCATGCCCGGCCAATAATGGCTATATTCTACAAATGCAGTCACCGTTGAATAACTAAAATATAGAGAATTGAAAGAAGCTATAAACTTATTCATAAATGGCTTTAGATATCACATTCTAAATCTCCTTCATTATTTGTCACATCAGGGATCTGGTCTTCAACAAGTACAGGAAAGAATCTCTTCTAGCAGTGGGAAGAAAAAACGCAAACTTTGGACCCATTACATGGTGGAAGCAACAGAAATCTTTGTGCTATGAATAAGGTGAGCTGTCATTCCACTAATAAGAACTTCAAGACTTTCAGTAGTCTCATTTTTGTTTGAGGTACCAAACACACAAAGGAATAACAGTCCTCTAGATACGGTTTGGTAGTGACAGTGAGCACAAAAAGATACACAGAGTTTTAAAAAAAAAAAAACTATAATTTGTCTGTTCATTTCCATTTTGATCGAGATCACTGCAGGTTATAAGAAGTCTCCAGAGGCTTGTGGTATGAATAGAAAGCGTGGGAACTGCTGATTTCTGTTAAAGCTGTTGGGGTCTAGTCTAAGTTGAATGGGGTTGCTGAACTACCATATTACGTCACTTCTGGTTGTATCAAATTTATATTTACCAAGCACCACAAAAATTTTGTGGCAGACTACTTTCACCCACAGTCTAACACAGCAACATGAAAACTGAGAAAAAGATCCATGAACATGTGTAAGAAAATATAAACTGCTTTCTTTTTTACAAATCATTTCTCTCCCCAAACAAGAAAGATTATACAACAAAATAGCTTTTTCTGCTATGACAAAAGCTTTTCCCTCCCCCGCTCTTTTCTTCTCTCCTCTCTCTCTATTTAAAAAAAAAATCTGATTTTATAAAAAACAGATCTGGAATTTGGGTGTCATGAGAAGAAAGAAGACAATAGATACCATAAATTTAAGGGCACTTGAAAAAATGTCTGGTTATAAACAACTGAAGAATTCTGCTAGGAATCAAGTTGGGCAATTTAGTTCTTTCTTCTGTAAGGCACAAAGAATGTTAGAATTACAAAGGCAATAAGTCATCCTTGGAAACTGAACCACAATAGAATTCCTCCGTAAGTGTACACACAGTAAGCTCCCTTATAGACAGATTTTTTTTTAGTGTTAAAACTGCTGAAGGTCTTTTATTAGTTAGTTTGTCAGATGGTTGCTGGGTGATTGAGTTATATGCTAAATAATGATCTTGAGTCACAACAAACTTAGACAGGCTTTCCCAATAATTAATAATCAAATATTAAAATGCTTCAACAAACATTTATGCATTGTATACATGAAATACATTGCTACTAATTTTTAAATAGTGAATTATCTTCTAGAGTGATTAGAATAAGAAAAGATGTATCTTATATTTACCTTCATTTTTACCATTTTCAACATTTCTTACTGTGTATAGATCCAGGTTTCTGTTTGATGTATTTCTTTTGCCTAAAGAACTTCCTTTAAGTTCTCTTATAGTGAAAGTTTGCTGATAATAAATTCTCTTTGTTTTTCTTATGTGTAAAGTCCTCATTCTTTATTTTTTCAGTAGTTTATTAACTGGGCATTGATTTCTGGAGATGACCATATCTGGCTAATTTTTTTCAATTTTTTGTAGAGATTGGATCTTGCTATATTGCCTAGACTGGTCTCAAACTCCTGGGGATTAAGCAATCCTCCCACCTCAGCCTCTCACAGTGCTGCGATTAAGGGTGTGAGCCGTGGTGCTTGGTTGTGGCTTGGATAGCTTCTAATAAGAAGTCTGTTGCAATTCTTATTTTTGTTCCTCCATGTGTATGTCTTTTTACTTCTGGCTGCTTCAAGATTTTATCTTTATCTTTGGTTTTCAACAGTTCAAATACAACGTCACTAGGCCCTTCCTTCCTTCCTTCCTTCCTCTCTTCCTTTCCTACCTCCCTTCCTCCCTCCTCCCTTCCTTTTCTTCCTTCCTTCTTTCCCTCCCTCCTTTCCTCCCTCTTTCTTTCCTTCCTTCCTTCTTTCCTTCCTTCCTTTCTTCCTTCTTTCCTTCATGATATTTATTCTTCTGAATGCTCTGAGCTTCTTGGATCTGTTATTTGAAGTCTTTTGTGACTTGGGGGAAACACTCAGCCATTATCTTTTCAAATATTTATTTGTTCTCTCCATTCTCTCTCTTTTCTCCTTCTGGGATTCCAATTGCTCATATATTAGACCATATGACATTGCCCCACAGTTTTTGAATTCTCTGGCAGTTTTTTTTCTTTACTTTTTGTTTGAGTCATTTCTTTTGATTGATCTTCACTTTTATTACTACGTATTTTTTGTTTCTGGCCATTTCCATATCATTCTCTCTTACAGTTTCCATTTCTCTGACAAAAATCCCCATATTTTCTTGTATGTTATCCACCTTTTACACTAGAATCTTTAACTATATTTTTATAGTTTGTTTGTTTTTAAATTCTCTGCCTGAAGGCGCTAATGTCGTGGTCACATGTGAGTCTGGTTCTCTTGATTGCATTGTTTTTTGACAGAAAGTTGCCTTGTCTTGCATTTTTGTATATCCCATAATTTTTGGTTGAATACTGAGGTATATAGTATTTATAACTGGAATTAGGCACAGTCCTTTTATACTACACATTTAATGCGAGGAATTGACTCAGATAATGGGGTTTGGGTTGTGTTAGTGCTATATTTACCCCTAGCACACCACTGGCCTCAGATTTCTCTAGCGTTATCTTGTGCTTTGGGTAGGGACTGGGTTTTCAGAGAATGTTTTTAATGTTCTTTTCAACCCTCTACCTTAGTCTTTTTCTGTGAGTCTAAACCTCAGAGAAGGTTTCCCTTCATCTTTTTTACTCTTTCCCATTGATAGACTGACACAACTTATTCAGTGCTAGCTAGCCTGGTAGTAGTAGGTGGAAACATTCTGTTTCTTCCTTTATCCTCAGTCTTGGTCAAGACCTGTCTTTTTGTGTCTCACAGGTATGTCTTCCTCAATGATTCTGCCTCTTGACCAGCAGTAGTAAACTGCTAATGGTCTTGGCTAAAAGCAATTTTCTGTCCTTCCCTCAAAGATAGAAGATCTTTTTTTCTATTTCTTCTCTTAACTCCAATGGGTCTTCACCTATGTCTGAGAGAGACAGTATTTGTTGTCCTGCCCCTAGTGGTTTAAAGTGTTTCTATCACAGAAGAGGTAAGAAGAAGGATGCAGGCAGGGCTTTCTTTATCTCACACTGCTGTTACTCTACTCAGTACCACACTGCAAAGGAGTTCTCTTTGGTCTACTGCCTTGATCTCAGTCATTCTCATGAGCAATCAATGAGGTCCATAGAGAAGAGCCTGCCAGTGAGTACAAACTGCCTTTCTATTTGCTATTCTCAGGTATTCTATGTTAGAAGTCAGTAAACTATGGCTTGTTAGACCAATCATCTGTTTTTGCAAATAAATTTTCAGTGGAAACTTATGACAGCTACACCAAGTCATTTGCATGATGGCTATAGCTGCTTTTGTATTGTAACCACAGAGTTGATTACTTGCCATAAGATACCTCATAGCCCACAAAGCCTAAAATATTTACTATGTGGCCTTTCAGGAATAAGTTTGCCAATCCTTGTCTTACACTTACCCTACAGTTAGGCTCTAGGAATTCATTAAAAATTTAGGTAATTTCTTTCATTTTTAAATTTAGAAACAAATTTTATTTAAGATATGAAATACAATTCCTAAGATATCAACTTTTCCAGAAAATTGTGGCTACACAACAATTCATTGCCTCTATCATGTTAGAATGCTCATTAGACTCCAATACAAAAACTGTGAAACAAACCACCATCCTTAACAATTTGAGCAAAGATAAAATACCTAAGGGGCAACATAGATGGACTTGCAGAGGATGGGCTAGTTTACTTCAAAGCAACATTAAAACAAACAAAGAGCACAAATGCGTGGGTTTTCAGGTATACACATTGCCCACTTGTCTGGTGGTCTCATTGTTTGCCCATGCTTTACCCCAGGTGAGCTCACTTACTCATCTCTTAATGAAGCCACCTGTCTCTTCTTAGTGCCCTTATGAACTCAACTCTGATGCATTCAAGGAAAGTTACTATATCCATAGTTCTCAGAGCTCAGAAAAAAAAAAGAAAAAGAAGAGTTATGATTTTGTATAGTTGCTGGCATTTGTGGATTTTTTTTTTAATTGGTGTTGATTTAGGAGTGATGCTTTTTCCAATTTTGAACATTTTCAGAGAAGCCCCTCAATATACATTTAATATATATGATATGTAGTTTTTAAAACTTTAATCATTAGAAAGTTGGTAACCAATATTTAGTACAGATGCTACAGATAAGACATAATTAGGTATACTATGGGAAGTATCTCTAAAATTTGAGGACAAGTCTAGAAGGTGACACAACATAAAGCTTATGTAAAAATGGAAAAGATTTAGTCTTTGGGGGAAAAGAGGATTATATAGCATTGTAAGCTTAGTAGACTACAGACCCCTTAATATGGGAGGACATGGGCTATAATCCCAAATCCAGGTTCTTCCACTTTACTTTCCTAGCCATGTTATAAAGCATCTTCTTTTTCATGAGGATATTGTAAAGATTATAAGACTATGCTCAAAAAAGGTAACTACCAGAAATAAAAATCTTCCTAAATACCAAAAGAAATGCCAAAAAAAAAACAATTCTACCGAGAGAAAGTGTGCTTTCATATACAAGAAAATATGCTTGTATATACATAAATATATGCACAGAATAAACATAACGTAAAACCACATAACAGACCCAATGTCACAGGGCAGACTCCAAAGCTGAGATTCAGCCCAGTAGGCCTTGGCTTTGTGCAGGAAGGAATTCAAGAGCAAGCAGACAGAGTAAATTGAAAGTTTACTAAGAAAGTAAACTTTCTCCGTAGGTAGAGCAGCCCCAAGAGCTGGTAGCTGGCTATTTTTACGGTTATTTCTTGATCACATACTAAAAAAGAAGTGGATTATTCATGCGTTTTCCGGGAAAGGGGCTGGGTATTCCCAGAACTGAGGGTTTCTCCCGCCTCTCCTCTTCTAGACCATATAGGATAACTTCCCACATGATCATGGCATTTGTAAACTGTCATGGTGCTGGTGGCAATTTCCTTTAGTATGCTAATATATTATAATTAGTGTATTATGAGCAGTGAGGATGACCAGAGGTGCTTTCATAGTCATTTTGATTTGGGGAGGCTTTGGCCAGCTTCTTTACCACATCGTTTTATCAGCAGGGTCTCTGTGACTGTGATCTTCTAAAGGCAGTCCTGCCAAACTCCTGTCTCACTGAGACCAAACAAATTGTCTGTTTGATTAAATGTAAGGAGAATTTCATGCCTTTGAAAAGTTCAGATTGGTTTGCAAAGCAAAATACAACTCGAGTCTGTGTTTATGAAAATGTTCAAAACAAGGAGACTCAGAAAGATGATGATTCAGAGAAGGTGATGGCAAATAAAAATGTAAATAAATGAATAAATAAATAGCAGAAATCACAATTTTGACTTCCGACAAGGCATAATTTAGGCCAAAAGATATAAATTAAGACCAAAAAAAGTAAACTTTGTAATGCTAAAGTCTAAAATGCATAATGAAAATGGTACTAATATATTTAAAATAATATATAACACGAAATAAAATATAAATAGATAAAATAATATAGCAGCTACTTGATATAGCAGAAACTGGAAGAGGTAAATTAAGAAAAAGATAACAGACATAAGCTAACAATAATAGACCAACACACACACATCAAACCTAGAAAAATCAAATGGGAAAAATTAGAAAAATTGTCAAAGTTCAAAATAACGTAATCAATAAAGTAGGTCATATAAAATTATATTAAACTCTCTGGCACAGTATATGAGAACTTGCCTTATTTTCAAACGGACATGGAATATTTGTGAAAATTGTCTATACGTAAGTCCACAAAGAAAGCCTTGATAAAGATGAAAAAATAGGGGTCTGTTCCAAGACGGCCAAATAGGAACAGCTCTGGTCTGGTCTGCAGCTCCCAGCGTGATCAACGCAGAAGACGACTGATTTCTGCATTTCCAACTGAGGTACCTGGTTCATCTCATTGGGACTGGTTGGACAGTGGGTGCAGCCCATGGAGGGTGAGCCGAAGCAGGGTAGGGCATCGCCTCACACAGGAAGCACAAGGGGTCGGGGAATTTCCTTTCCTAGCCAAGGGAAGACATGACAGACTGTACTGGAAAAATTGAGATACTCCCACCTTAATACTGTGCTTTTCCAATGGTCTTAGCAAATGGCACACCAGGAGATTATACCCTGTGCCTGGCTCAGTGGGTCCCATGCCCATGGAGCCTTGCTCACTGCTAGTGCAGCAGTCCCAGATCGAACTGCAAGGCAGTAGCCAGGCTGGGGGAGGGGCATCCACCATTGCTGAGGCTTGACTAGGTAAAAAAAGTGGCCGGGAAGCTCAAACTGGGTGTAGTCCACTGCAGCTCAATGAGGCCTGCCTGCCTCTGTAGACTCCACCTCCAGGGGCAGGGCATAGCTGAACAAAAGGCAGCAGAAACTTCTGCAGACTTAAACATCCCTGTCTGACAGCCCTGAAGAAAGCAGTGGTTATCCCAGCATGGTGTTTGAGATCTGAGAATGGACAGACTGCCTCCTCAAGTGGGTCCCTGATCCCCATGTAGCCTAACTGGGAGACACCTTCCAGTAGGGGCTGACTGACACCTCATACAGGCAGGTGCCCCTCGGAGACAAAGCTTCCAGAGGAAGGATCAGGCAACAATAATTGCTGTTCTGCAATATCTGCTGTTCTGCATCCTCCGCTGGCAATACCCAGGCAAACAGGGTCTTGAGTGGACCTCCAGCAAACACCAACAGACCTGCGGCTGGGGGACCTGACAGTTAGAAGGAAAACTAACAAACAGAAAGGAATAGCATCAACATCAACAAAAAGACATCCACACCAAAACCCCATCTGTAGGTCACATCATCAAAGAACAAAGGTAAATAAAACCACAAAGATGGGGAGAAACTAGAGCAGAAAAGCTGAAAATTCTAAAAACCAAGCACCTCTTCTCCTCCAAAGGATTGCAGCTCCTCACCAGCAATGGAACAAAGCTGGACAGAGAATGACTTTGACGAGCTGACAGAAGTAGGCTTCAGAAAGTCAGTAATAACAAACTTCTCTGAGCTAAAGGAGGATGTTCGAACCCATCACAAGGAAGCTAAAACCCTTGAAAAAAGATTAGATGAATGGCTAACTAGAATTAACAGTGGACAGAAGACTTTAAATGACCTAATGGAGTTGAAAACCATGGCATGAGAATTATGTGATGTATGCACAAGCTCCAGTAGCCGATTCAATCTAGTGGAAGGAAGAGTATCAGTGATTGAAGATCAAATGAATGAAATGAAGTTAGAAGAGAAGTTTAGAGAAAAAAGAGTAAAGAGAAATAGACAAAGCCTCCAAGAAATATGGAACTATGTGAAAAGACCAAGTCTACTTTTGATTGGTGTACCTGAATGTGACGGGGGGAATGGAACCAAGCTGGAAAACACTCTTCAGGATGTTATCCAGGAGAATTGCCCCAACCTAGCAAGGCAGGCCAATATTCAAATTCAGGAAATACAGAGAACACTACAAAGATACTCCTTGAGAAGAGCAATCCTAAGACACATAATTGTCAGGTAGAACAAGGTTCAAATGAAGGAAAAAATGTTAAGGGCAGCCAGAAAGAAAGGTCGGGTTACCCACAAAGGGAAGCCCATTAGACTAAAAGCAGATCTCTCGGCAGAAACTCTACATGCCAGAAGAGAGTGGGGGCCAATATTCAACATTCTTAAAGAAAAGAATTTTAATATCCAGCCAAACTAAGTTTCATAAGTGAAGGAGAAATAAAATCCTTTACAGACAAGCAAATGCTGAGAGATTTTGTCACCACTAGGCCTCCCTTACAAGAGCTCCTGAAGGAAGCACTAAACATGGAAAGGGACAACTGGTACCAGCTACTGCAAAAACATGTCAAATTGTAAAGACCATCAATGTTAGAAAGAAACTGCATCAACTAACAGGCAAAATAACCAGCTAATATCATAATGACAGGATCTAATTCACACATAACAATACTAACCTTAAATGTAAATGGGCTAAATGCCCCAATTAAAAGACACAGACTGGCAAATTGGATAAAGAGTCAAGACCCATCTATGTGCTGTGTTCAGGAGACCCATCTCATGTGCAGAGACACACATAGGCTCAAAATTAAGGAATGGAGGAAGATCTACCAAGCAAATGTAAATCAAAAAAAAGCAGAGGTTGCAATCCTAGTCTCTGATAAAACAGACTTTAAACCAACAAAGATCAAAAGAGACAAAGAAGGCCATTACATAATGGTAAAGGGATCAATTCAACATGAAGAACTAACTATCCTAAATATATATGCACCCAATGCAGGAGAACCCAGATTCATAAAGCAAGACCATAGAGACCTACAAAAAGACTTAGACTCCTAAACAATAATAATGGGAGACTTTAATACCCCACTGTCAATATTAGACAGATCAACAAGACAGAAGGTTACCAAGGATATCTAGGACCTGAACTCACTCTGCACCAAGCAGACCTAATAGACATCTACAGAACTCTCCACCCCAAATCAACAGAATATACATTCTTCTCAGCACCACATCACACTTATTGCAAAATTGACCACATAGTTGGAAGTAAAGCACTCCTCAGCAAATATAAAAGAACAGAAATCACAACAAACTGTCTCTCAGCCCACAGTGCAATCAAACTAGAACTCAGGATTAAGAAACTCACTCAAAAGCACACAACTACATGGAAACTGAACAACCTGCTCCTGGGTTATTTACTGGGTAAATAATGAAATGAAGGCAGAAATAAAGATGTTCTTTGAAACCAATGAGAACAAAGACACAACACACCAGAATCTCTGGGACACATTTAAAGCAGTGTGTAGAGGGAAATTTATAGCACTAAATGCCCACAAGAGAAAGCAGGAAAAATCTAAAATCGACACCCTAATGTCAAATTAAAAGAACTAGAGAAGCAAGAGCAAACAAATTCAAAAGCCTGCAGAAGGCAAGAAATAACTAAGATCAGAGCAGAACTGAAGGAGATAGAGACACAAAAAACCCCTTCAAAAAAATCAATGAATCCAGGAGCTATTTTTTTGAAAAGCTCAACAAAATAGTCCACTAGCAAGACTAATAAAGAAGAAAAGAGAGAAGAACCAAATAGATGCAATAAAAAATAATAAAGGGGATATCACCACCGATCCCACAGAAATACAGACTACCATCAGAGAATACCATAAACACCTCTATGCAAATAAACTAGAAAATCTAGAAGAAATGAATAAATTCCTCAACACATACACCCTCCCAAGACTAAACCAGGAAGACGTTGAATCCCTGAATAGACCAATAACAGGCTCTGAAATTGAGGCAATAATTAATAGCCTACCAACTAAAAAAGTCCAGGTCCAGATGTTTTCACAGCCAAATTCTACCAGAGGTACAAAGACAAGCTGGTACCGTTCCTTCTGAAACTATTACAATCAATAGAAAAAGAGAGAATCCTCCCTAACTCATTTTAGGGGGCCAGCATCGTCCTGATACCAAAGCCTGGCAGAAACACAACAAAAAAAGAGTATTTTAGACCAATATCCCTGATGATCATCGATGCGAAAATCCTCAATAAAATACTGGCAAACCGAATCCAGCAGCACATCAAAAGGCTTCTCCACCACGATCAAGTTGCCTTCATCCCTGGGATGCAAGACTGGTTCAACATACGCAAATCAATAAACGTAATCCATCACATAAACAGAACCAAAGACAAAAACCACATGATTATCTCAACAGATGCAGAAAAGGCCTTCAACAAATTCAATGACTCTTCATGCTAAAAACTCTCAATACACTAGGTATTGATGGAACATATCTCAAAATAATAAGAGCTATTTATGACAAACCCACAGCCAATATCATACTGAATGGGCAAAAACGGGAAGCATTTCCTTTGAAAACTGGCACAAGACAGGGATGCCCTCTCTCACCACTCCCATTAAACATAGTGTTGGAAGTTCTGGCCAGGGCAATCAGGCAAGAGAAAGAAATAAAGGGTATTCAATTAGGAAAAGAGGAAGTCAAATTGTCCCTGTTTGCAGATGACATGATTGTATATCTAGAAAACCCCACCGTCTCAGCCCAAAATCTCCTTAAGCTGATAAGCTACTTCAGCAAAGTCTCAGGATACAAAATCAATGTGCAAAAATCACAAGCATTCCTATACACCAATAACAGACAAACAGAGAGCCAAATCATGAGTGAACTCCCATTCACAATTGCAGCAAAGAGAATAAAATACCTAGGAATCCAACTTACAAGGGATGTGAAGGACCTCTTCAAGGAGAACTACAAACCACTGCTCAACGAAATAAAAGAGGACACAAACAAATGGAAGAACATTCCATGCTCATGGAATCAATATCATGAAAATGGCCATACTGCCCAAGGTAATTTATAGATTCAATGCCATCCCCATCAAGCTACCAATGACTTTCTTCACAGAATTGGAAAAAAAACACTTTAAAGTTCATATGGAACCAAAAAAGAGCCTTCATTGCCAAGACAATCCTAAGCCAAAAGAACAAAGCTAGAGGCATCATGCTACCTGACTTCAAACTATACTACAAGGCTACAGTAACCAAACCAGCATGGTACTGGTACCAAAACCAATGGACCAATGGAACAGAACAGAGGCCTCAGAAATAACACCACACATCTGCAACCATCTGATCATTGACAAATCTGACAAAAACAAGCAATGGGGAAAGGATTCCCTATTGAATAAATGGTGCTGGGAAAACTGGCTAGCCATATGTAGAAAGCTGAAACTGGATCCCTTCCTTACACCTTATACAAATATTAATTCAAGATGGATTAAAGACCTTAAATGTTAGACCTAAAACCATAAAAGCCCTAGAACAAAACCTAGGCAGTACTATTCAGGACACAGGCATGGGCAAGGACTTCATGACTAAAACACCAAAAGCAATGCTAACAAAAGCCAAAATAGACAAATGGGATCCAATTAAACTAAAGAGCTTCTGCACAGCTAAAGAAACTGCCATCAGGGTGAACAGGCAACATACAGAATGGGAGAAAATTTTTGCAATCTACTCATCTGATAAAGGGCTAATATCCAGAATCTACAAAGAACTTAAACAAATTTACAAGAAAAGATCAAACAACCCCATCAAAAAGTAAGCAATGGATATGAACAGACACTTTTCAAAAGAAGACATTTATGCAGCCAACAGACATATGAAAAAATGCTCATCATCACTGGTCATCAGAGAAATGCACATCAAAACCACAATGAGATACCACCTCACACCAGTTAGAATGGCAATCATTAAAAAGTCAGGAAACAACAGGTGCTGGAGAGGATGTGGAGAAATAGGAACACTTTTACACTGTTGGTGGGACTGTAAACTAGTTCAACCATTGTGGAAGTCAATGTGGTGATTCCTCAAAGATCTAGAACTAGAAATACCATTTGACCCAGCCATCCCATTACTGGGTATATACCCAAAGGATTATAAATCATGCTGCTATAAAGACACATGCACACAAATGTTTATTGCACCACTATTCACAATAGCAAAGACTTGGAACCAACCCAAATGTCCAACAATGATAGACTGGATTAAGAAAATGTGGTACATGTATACCACGGCATACTACACAGCCATAAAAAAGGATTGTTCTTTCATGTCCTTTGTAGGGACATGGATGAAGCTGGAAACCATCACTGTCAGCAAACTATCGCAAGGACAGAAAACCAAACACCGCATGTTCTCACTCATAGGTGGGAATTGAACAACGAGAACACTTGGACACAGGGAGGGGAATGTCACACACTGGCGCTTGTCATGGGGTGGGGGCATGGGGGAGGGATAGCATTAGGACAAATACCTAATGTAAATGACGAGTTAATGGGTGCAGCAAACCAACATGGCACATGTATACATATATAACAAACCTGCACGCTGTGCACCTGTACCCTAGAACTTAATGTATAATTAAAAAAAAAAGTTATAATGCCATGATCAATTGAAAATATATTCACAAATTCTTTAATATTTCTATTATCTAGAGATGGAGTCTGTATTTCCTCCCCTTGAACCAGGGCAGGACTTTGTGGCTGCGTTTTAAATCTCTAGCCTGTAGAGCACATTTGTCCCTGAATGTTAAGGTGTTGCAATGCCCTTACTTAAATGGTGTGACAGATTATCTCAGCACTTAGCATCACTTTTGCCCCTTTTACACTTTTTTCTGGTATCACGGGGCAGGAAGCCTGGGAACTACATTTCCTACAATCCCACCCCATCAGTTATAGTAGAGATAACAAATGAGAGGCACACAGTGATATTCAAAAGATGGAAAGGCTGGGCGCAGTGGCTCATGCCTGTAATCCCAGCGCTTTGGAAGGCTGAGGTGGGTGGATCGCTTGAGGTCAGGGGTTCAAGACCAGCCTGGCAAACATGGCAATACCCCGTCTCTACTAAAAATACAAAACTTTGCCAGATGTAGTAAGGCATACCTGTAATCCCAGCCACTAGGGAGGCTGAGGCAGGAGAATTGCTTGAATCCAGGGGGTGGAGGTTGCAGTGAGTTGAGCTCTCACCACTGCACTCCAGCCTGGGCAACAGAGCAAGACTCGGTCTCAAATTAAATACAGGTGGAAAGGAGGCAGAATGTATTGTTGCAATAGAAATGCTGGTGGCAGACTAGGAGCAGTTGCTAGGTGCAGCTACCTCAGACTTCATACTCCTCCATTATTCTTCTTTTTTGGGGCTGTGCAATGACTGTGACATCAACAGCAGCATTCTGCACTTTGCTGTAATCTATTGATTCAATATATTAAGTTTCTTTCTGCTGGAAATATTTAACATAGTTTGGTTTCATGACTACACACTCTGACAAATACACCTGAGAACAGTCATGAGGGTGTCTTACCTAGTGAATGGAGCTTCAGCAGCCCATTCTTCCTTTACCAGAAAAGAGACAATCCAGTGTCTGGAAGTCAAAATTGCTAGGATACACTTTTTCTATTGCATGGGAGGGTTGGAGGGAGTGTTGCTATACTAAAACTAAATCCTCCCCCACCGTGATGTTCAAATACTAAAGGGAGATGGATATTTCCGACAGACATGCTATATGCTTGAATGTCAGCTTATTACACACAGGGGTGAAGCAGGGTTTTATAAAGAAAGAGAACTCTGTATGAGCCGTCCCTAGGGAGATATTATAAATCAAATCCTGATTCAGGCATTTCTGTGTCCTCAAGCCAACACTATTTAGTAGTGTCCCAGACTCCATTTAAAGTCCTAACAAGAAAATTGTAATACTGTTAATTAAATTCTGAAAGAAATGAGGTCATTGTTTTGTTGTCATAATAAAAGGATGTTGGTTTGCACAGTGTCTGGAGGAGGCACGTGTCCATGTGTTTTCAAGCTTTGTCCAGTAAAACAGTGTGCCTGTGACAATTAGTACTGACTTTTTACATAAACATATGCTTAGAAAGAAGGATAATTTATTATAATAATCATAAATACAGGATTAAAGAGGAAGAAGTACTTTTTTTGTTCTATTGTATATGTTCTATGGCAGTAGACTACACAGCTAATAATTTAGACATCTGAGAGAACCACCTACCAGAGCAGAGGGTCTTTATTCTTCTGACAAGTAAACTAGTAGGTACCCAAAGATTGAGGCCCAGAAGAAAACAGAGAGAGAGGCTTTGTGTTTTAAAATGTACTAGGGTTTGTTTTGATCACATATAGTAAGACATGTGAGCCTGACAATGACTTTCATGAGGGAAGAATTTTTTTGCACTCACAGTTTCCTAGAAATAGGAGGCACAGCAATGCAGGGGAGTCGTTTGTGGAAGCCAGGTAGGGGGCACAGGGGAAAAGTAGGGGTCAGCACCTTTATTGTGGTTTTGTGGAAAGGAACGGGCAAGGCAGGAAAATAGGCTAAGCAGGTTTAGAATTGTCTAGTTGAATAATTTCAGCAGGCTCTGGGGTATAGGAGCTGTTTGGAATTGTCTAGCACTTCACCTTGGGCTGATTAGGGCAAGAAACTATTGGCCTGGAGTGAAAGGGTCCAACAGAGGTGGGGGGCTAGTTAGGGTAGGCTTTGAATTGCTTAGTTTGCATATAAAAGAGACCCTCCCAGGTAACACTGTTTGGTATCTGTAGGAATTAACTAATGCTGGGAGAGGCCATCCCTCCAGATCTGTGAGGCCTGAGATGCCACAGTATCAGGAATACAGAAAATAAGAAAATAAAGTTCAAATAGGTTTACAGTGAAAGTTTTTCTTATTAGTTCCCCAGCATGAGTCCCAGAATTTCTATAGTCCTGGTTTACAGACGATAATCTCAGTAGAGGCAGAGTGACTAGGTTTCTCAATTTATTCATATGGATAATAAAGTGGCTCAAATAAAATGAATATTTATCATAAGGCCATAAAGCCATTTCACAAAAAATGAAGCAGAGGTGAATCTCCCAGGAATAGGAGCTGAGATCCAGGGAACCACTGAAGATAGAAGTTTCTCTCTCTTTGTCTCAACCACATATAATCTTCCTCATCTATGATCATTGGCTACTGTCCACAGACAGGCTCAAAATGCCCAGGGCCCAAGTCTACAGACCCATTTACTTCATAGGCCCACATCCATTTGACTAGAGACTCTGTGTCTCAGAAAATACATTTGACTACAGGCTAGCCAACAGATTGACAGCCACCTGGATAGGTGTTGGTCCCTGGTCCAATCAGTAATGGGAAAAGGCTAGGACATGAGAAAAACTTGAACAGAGAGATGCATCTCTTCAGCAAGGGTGAGCGTGGAGCTGACAGTGCTGTAGATATGCCAGGCAGGCACCCTGAAACTACACCACCTCTGTTAGCTAAGAGATATTATTCTTGACATTGAAGAAATTGCTAAAAATTCTGACAGGGCTTGTGGCTGTTAACCTATTCAGAGGGAAAGATGGTAGTACCGAATGCTGCTCACTAAATATTCCCAGCTCTCTGCCCTCCAGCACAGAGCACTCTATGGCTCCCAGTGGTTGCTGGAGGCCATGTAACTATTCTGGCCAATGAACTGAAAGCACAAACAATGTATGCCACTTTCCTGCTGAACATGTATCTCTTGGCGTGATTTCCTCTGAGCTCTCTTTGTCCCTGCTATGGTAGCTTCCTCCTGATAGTGACTACTGTATCAGCCTGGGACCCAAAGTAGGGACAACACATGGGTTGTCAGAAGAACAAGAAATCAACTTCCTTGTTAGCCACTGAGATTTGGAGTTTGTTATAGCATAACACAACCAATGCCAACTGGTTTAATAACTCCAAAAAATTATACTTATTAAGTAGAACCCAACAAATGCTATTAACTCTTTAATCATCCCTCAGTTCTGGGGAGAGCAGAGGAGACCTTATGCACTATCTTTTCTACTATTCATCTCAAATCTTTCTTAATCTACCATTTGTGGGATAGGGTTTCACTTCCCTGCTTCCTAATTCGTAAACTATCATGTTTATCATTATTTGGTCAGATTTCTGATTTTCTAGCTGATATCTCTCATTCTTATCCAAATTTGCTTTCTCTCCTCTGCCAGGGAGTTCTCATGACATGTAGCTAGGGCCTCACTTTGTGGCAACTTTATGAGCCTCTCATTAAACATTGGCACTGCCTCAGTTGCCTTCTGCACTGATTCTCCCAGGACTGGACCCCTGCCTACTCCCCAACTCAGCCAGCTTAAGACTTGACCCTCTCACCTGATTTCTACCAAACTTTCCTCAGGTGATTTCTTTCTGCGGAAAGGTTGGTAGAAATCAGGTGAGAGGGTCAGGCCATAAGCTGGCTAACAATTTCATGCATTAATTGATGCGAGTCATAGATATCATCTAATCTATCACTCTCGTATCTATCTGATACTATGCATTAACGTTCTCAAAAGGCAAATTCCAACTAGAACAGTATTTCTCAAATACCAATCAGTGGGCCAGAAGCAATAGAATTAGCTCAGTAACTCACTAGAACTCCAGGGTAGGTACTTTAGTAGGTCTAAAAATATAAAGCAGAACATTTCTATGTTTGTTTGTTTTTATAATTTCCCCCAAGTGAGTCTGATGCACAAAAAAGTTTTGAACCCCTGGAACAGATCATTCTGTAGCTGCTTGAACTTCATAATTTGAACTATTTACCTCACCCTGGAGGCGGACCTGGCTTTCTTGATCCCTTGTTTCAATTTTGACAATGTTCACCTTCTGCTTTGGCCAGGAGCTCCCAGGATGCCAGTAAACCAGACCTTACCACTCACCTCTGTATATAATGGCATCTCAAATTCCTTATTCACTTTTTGTACTTCTGGGTTACAAACATACTGGTGGTTTTATATTATGATTTTTACAAATGGATGAAATATGGTTTCTGGGCCTATAAAGTCAAGCACTAGATTCTAGATTCAAGGTCTCTCTACCAATTTGCCAAACCCCAGTGAAGTACTGCTTAAAGTTCTCAACTGGTCTTACCTCCCTAACAATTGATAATTCACATAGCAATTGTCAAACCGTCACATGAATTAACCAGCAAATCCCATTCTCTGGCAGTACTAGAGATTTCTTTCAGAGTTTTTAGAGAGAAAGTATAGCATAACATAAGCCACAGATTCCAGAACCAGATTGCCTGACTGAAGTCCTAACTCCGCTGTTTATTAGCTGGTGATCTTGCACAGGTTACTTAGCTTGCCTGTGTCTCAGTTTTCTACTTCCTAGGCTTGTTACAAGAGTTAAAAGGACTGATACCTATAAGAAATCTTGTGCTTAGTATGTATTCAATGAACATTTAACCATTACCATGATTCTTTTTAGTTATAGGCTATTTATTTACAACCACTTACGTATGAAACGTTCAACTGCATACTTACCTTTGGGTACCTCTTGTAATTGATTCACCAGTAACTCACATGTCATTATGCTCTCTCATGCTAAAGCTCAGTCAGTAAGTAAATTGTTTCTTGGCCTCTAAGGACATGCATACCTCATTCAACTGTCATAATCCAAATACATGCAGATATTAAGCAAAGCAAACTGGTAAAAACTACGGCCAACTGGGGAACACAAGTTTCATCTAAAAGGTCAGCCACTTCTCAGTCCAGCCTAATAGTTCCATGCCTGAATGCAAACCCAATGCTTCCTTCTGTCTTTTCAAAAAGAAGCCAAAAATTTAGACTTTCATGGTCAATTTCCCAATTTGTAAATGTTGTCAAAGAAAAAAAGAAAGAAAGGAGGAAAGGAAGGAAGGGAGGAAGGAAGGAAGGAAGGAAGGAAGGAAGGAAGGAAGGAAGGAAGGAAATAAATTCTTAAACGTTATGCTGGCCAAAACATATATGTAAGCCAATTTGATCCACAGCTACCAATTGGCTCCCTGTGCAATTAAAAAAAAAAGTCAAATATAAAATTGAATATGTGTATTGATGGAAAAAAGGAGTATGAAACCCAATAATATCAGCTTGGTCAAATTAAATATGCATGTAATTCCCTAAAAATATGTATTTAATACATTGTTTATTAGAACTAACATAAAGAAAATAGAAAAAATATAGGTATTTATGTTTTAATCCTAAAGCCAATGCATGGTTTGTGGTAAAACCTGATGATGATCATCTTCTATGAAATAGAATATTCTTTTCACTCATAACAGAGAGCGAGCAAAGATGTGTTTAAGAACATAAATGCTGGATCCAGACTGCCTGAATTTAGATCTTAGTTCTGCCTCTTGTTGGGTGAATACCCTCTGATGTCTTCATTCGGATTGTTTCCCCAACCTGTCTGTGCCTCAGTTTCTTCACCTGTGAAATGGATATAAGAACAGCACTTACCTCATAGGTAGTTCTCTGACAATTCAATGACTTAATTATTATAAAGCATTTAAAACAGTGCCTAGCATATAGTAAGTGCTATATAAATATTTGTTAAATAAATTATGGCTTTCGTTCAACCAAAATTTTACTTCCTAAGTACTTACAAAATATCATAAGGCAGGCTAATATTTTTTTAAAACACTGCAACTTCAACTACAGGAAACCAAATCCACTCCAATGCTTTAAACTAGAGCTAAATGTCCAAGTGAATACTGCTGTTGTTGGTGACAACTCTCCAGCACTTGGATATAATTCTAACAGAAGGAAAAAATGCAAGTTGTTGTCAAGGACAATTGAGTATCCGATGGCTTGATGGCTTCTGAGGTCTCTTTTATATATCTATAAAAGTGTTATTTGTCTTACTTGGCAGTGAAGCGCATGGAAAACTGAACTCTCTCCCTAGAGTCCTTAGCTTTTTATTAGATTCAGGATTTCCTGAAGCCCATTCACATACCTCAAATTAAGGAGGCCCAAGTTAGGACATTTTATTATTTTGTTATTCTAGTTAGTTGATGCCTAAAGTCTAGGCAGGATGCCCTGGGACATGCGGTGCAGAGGTACAGGCCTTAACAAGCAGTACCAGGTAGGAGAAATGGGAGGAAAGTCACTCTCATGGTCAAGGCTGTTAATTCCCTCTCCTAGAGGGTCACAGGGTGAGAAGATATATGGCAGACACACCTGAGAGCAGTAACTCAAGCATACCCTGTGAATGACCTACCATCTAAGAAAAATGTGTGTTAGGAGTTCTGAGCTAAGGAATCCGGGAGTGGCCAACCCAGAGATTCACTCCTTCTCTGTGAAGAACATATGAATCCCTGGCCCATCCCTTAGAATGCAGGTCATACAGAGGATTGGGGCCCTATGTTTTGGGTTAAATGGAGTTTGCTAGGTGGAGGTTGCTAGGTGGAGGGGGTTAAATGAACATTTTTATATAAACTGCATGCTCTTTACAAGTGGTAGCACTTTTCCTTTCCATCCAACCACTCCCAGACTGCCCCGTATGTACATCCTTGATAAAGTCTATGTCTTATTCACTTGGGTCTCTTCTTTGGGCTCTTGGACATGGTGCTTTGGTGCCTTCCCTGCTGGAGTCAGTAGGAGTCTGGCACCACAGTAGAGCACTCCTGTAGAATTAAGAAGCTTGAGGCTCTAGTCTGGACATCTGTACGAACAAGTTGTGTAATCCTGGCCAAGTACCTTCCACTCTGGGGGGAAGTACCTTTAGAAGGTACTTCCTTGAAATGAGGTGGTTTGACTAGGTGATCTTTAAGATCCTTTGAACAGTATGTGTCCTCTTTATACTAGAGTGAAACTGTTACTGGAAAGGGGTCCCAATTCAGAGCCCAAGAGAGGGTTCTTGGATCTCGTGCAAGAAAGAATTTGAGGTGAATCCATAGTGTTAAGTGAAAGCAAGTTTCTTAGGAAAGTAAAGGAATAAAGAATGGCTACTCCATAGGCAGAGCAGCTCCGAGGGCTGCTGGTTTCCCATTTTTATGGTTATTTCTTGATGACATGCTAAACAAGGGGTGGATTATTCATATTCCCCTTTTCTAGACCATATATGGTAACTTCCTGACATTGCTATGGTATTTGTAAACTGTCAGGCACTGGCGGGACTGCAGCAGTGAGGAAGACCAGAGGTCACTCTCATTCCCACCTTGGCTTTGGTGGGTTTGGGCTGGCTTTTTTACTGCAACCTGTTTTATCAGCAAGGTCTTTATGACCTGTATCTTGTGCTAACCTCCTATCTCTGTGACTAAGAATGCCTTATCCTCCTGGGAATGCAGCCCAGTAGGGCCCAGCCTTATTGTACTCAGCCCCTTTCAAGATGGGGTTGCTCTGGTTCCAACGCCTCTGATAAAAGAAAAAGATAAGTCTTGAAAGTATGTGTTTGGACCAGAAGAACATCAAAGCTATACACATGGGTTACATTTTCAATGATTTATTTGTTTAATTTAAATAAGAAATATTGCACCATGCTTAACTATTTAAGCAGCACAAAAGATTGTATAATAAGGAAAAAGTTATTTTTCCTCTTCTGCCTTCCACATACTTTGGTTCTCCTTCCCCAGGTTACCAGAGATATGTATACCTCTTGCCACTCCCCTTCCTATTTTTAAACCACAAATGGTAACAGATGTATATATTATTTTGCTTCTTATTTCTTTCTTTATCAGGATATCTTAGAACACATTCCATGTCAGTAGATATGCATCTTGTTTACTCTTTTTAAGGCCACATTGTATTTCATTACATAGATATATATATTACATAGATATGAATAAAACTGTTTCCCTATTAAAGAATATTCATATTTACAAAAGAGTCACCAGCATTTTGCATTGATGAGCAATTCTAAATAAACTCCTTTATACACCACTTTGTACAGATGAACCTGATGAAAGGGAAGAGTACTTGGTTTTCTAGGGATTCTTAGATTCTTCATAATAGAGATTAAAAGGGGAAATAGTATGTTTCTGCCTAAGGAAGTAGACTAAGTTCTCATTCAGAGAACTATTTAACCCATGTGCCTCAGACAATTAGATTTTTCTCCCTTTACTTTAGCAAGAAACAACATTTAGTTTTTTGTTTTAAAGAACAATTTGTCAAAAACTTTTAGGGGTCATAAGATGGTTTCAAGACTCTCCTTGGGAAGCCGCTTGTTGTTCTGATTCCAGGCTGTCATTAGTGGGCTGTTTTTCAGCAAAATTGCATTAATATGTTTGACAGAAAACAAATAACAAACAGATTCTTCCAAAAATGCTAACCAGATTTTATCAAAGAATGTATACTCTCTGAAATATGTTGGCTCAATTTAGAAAGAAAAGAAGAATTTCATCATTTTCTTCCTTGGAACAAATACAATAAATAGCTTTGTTACTCTTAACTTTCCAACAAGTAAACGAAGACTCAGAGGCTATCTAACTTAAAATTATGTTTGGTCAAGAAGTCAACGTTGTTAAGAAAGCACTCATGTGGGTCATTTTTTTCTTTGATTAATTTGCTCACACATCTTGTAGCTTAAACAAACAACATACCACAGAGTCTAAGATTCCAAGAGCTGGTGTCGATTTGAAGAAATATACACCCTAGTTTAATCCCTTTGCTTAAGAGATTGTGGGAGGGAGGGGGGGCTATGGCAATGCATAATTTGTTACAGATCTGTAACATGAGTAGTCCCAGGCCTTATTAGTTTGTGTTTATAAATGGCATTAAATTAACATCATAACTTACACTTCGTTGGCCCTACTTCATCTTGCCTAAGACATGTATAGAGGTGGCAAAAATGACTTATCTCTACCTTCTTAGGTTCTTTGGCTAGGCTATGAATTAAATTAACATAAATCAAATCATTGGGAGAAAAATAATTTTAATTATGTACATATGCCAGGGATACCCACAAAAATATGAGACTCTAAGAAGGAACAGATGATTAAAGCTCCCTGAGTTAGACGGAATAGGAGTTTGGGGCTGCTGGGGTGATGATAGCCACAAATTATGGGAGGGTGAGAGGAGGAAATGTATGGTGAATAAAAGTTGTCTTGTTATGCAAATAAGAGCCCCGAGGTGATAAAAGTTGTCATAGGAGCAGCTTTCTTCCTGGTACAAATACCTATATTCATGAAAATTTCCTTTATAGATATAAATTTTCTTTACAAAAGGGCAACTATTAAGAGCCACTCTTGTGTCCACACTTTCTCAAAGTAACAAGCTCAAAATAATATGCCAAAAAGGCATATTTTGGGGTGGCATATCCTGGTCTTCTACAGTCATATGTTGGGGTTTTCCCTGCAAAACTTGCATCCAGCTCTGGATTGGATTTGGTCTTCTAAGCACTACACCATCTCCTCATAAACACGGATCTGACATTTGCCTGGAGTCCTCTTTTCCGTGACTCAGATGACCCAAGGACCAACTGGGGAATCCCATATTTCAGACAGATACCAGGCTGTCTTCATCACATTGGAACTGCTCCACCCCCTAAGAACCCATGTAAAGTCTTTTTCTCCAGCTTGTGTCCTCTCGCTAATAACAATTCATCGAACCTATTCAAAGAAGTCTGAAACCTATTCAAAATAATTCAGGATAGGCGAGGACCACACTCTTACTCTCCCATACCCTCCCCTACCCTCTACTCCTCTCCACCGCTCCCAACCCTACCTTCTCAACAACCCCATTATACATCAGAAAATTCTTTTATTTGACTCTGATTAACAATTACCTTGATCCTACAAAGTAGTGTTAATACCTTTCAGCAATAAATTAAGAAATTTTCCTAGATACACAAAATTATCAATACAACCAAAATACTTTTCTTCTAGAACCTCCAAATTTTTAAAACATTCATGTCAATTACTCTCCCAATAGTTGTTTCCTAGGATATCAATTTTTGTATAGTGTTTATTACATTTTTGCAAGTATGTGTGTACTCCAGATTCTTAGAGCATTTTTATTCTAAATTCTCTCAGTAATCAAATGTTTTGTTTGGTGAATTCTCACTGTGCATGTGAAGCCAGACCTTGTGGTGTGGTATTGCTAGAGAATTTCCAGTCACCAATTATTAGAAAACACTCTGCCTTCAGATACGTGCCTGTGCTTTCACATATATTGACAAAATACTATGATCAATAGCTGTTGAGAGGTTTTATTGTTTGTTTATTTTTTACTTCCTTGAATTATTCTTCTAGACTGGCTACAATGTTCCTTCTGTCTTGTGACTATAATTAGCCCGAAGAACTTGCAAGTTAAATCATCTAAATCTACTTTATTTATTTTCCTCAGTGTAAATGCAAATGATTTCTTTTTGTTGGGTTACTGTAACTGAACCCTTAAGGCCTTTCTCATGTCTCATGTCTTTTAAATGAAGCTTGGCCAACTTTGGCTTCAGCATTAGATTTCTAAAATTTAGTAAGTGGAAACATGTGACTGTATATGAAGACTGTGCATGAAAAATGGAACCTATCCACTAGAATTCTCCAAAACTCCTCCTAACAGACTCATTCTGGCTCAAGAATGAAATCACATGTACCATGAGTCAAAAGGTTACCCCTCCAGAGATGACAAATCTGAGTTCTGCCATACTATGCCAAACATTTTCATTGGCAAGCTCTGGGATTTCAGTGTGTGATGACCTCCTTAGGCCAAATTCTGCATCAAGTAGTAGGAAAAATATGTATTCATTATAGTCCCAGCTACTCGGGAAGCTGAGGCAGGAGAATCACTTGAATCTGGGAGGCTGAGGTTGCAGTGAGCCGAGATCACGCCACTGCATTCCAGCCTGGCAACGGAGCAAGACTCGGTCTCAAAAAAAAAAAAAAAATGTATTCATGGGGCATACTTCTGAAGTCATGTGACAGCAATTATTAAACCCCAATAGTATAGCAAGAGTATGTGCTTGGCAGTGTCTTGAATGGGCATGACCTACATTTGTGGTCTTTCATTCCATTTATTCCCATCAAGCCTGGGTAATTTCTGTGATAGTAAAGCCAACCTGAAGCAAGAGTGTGACTAGAATTAGCCCGAAGAACATGGAAATTGAGTCATCTAAATCTACCTGACTTATTCTGCTCAGTGAAATGGAAATGATTTCTTTTTGTTGGGTTACTGTAACTGGACACTTAAGGCCTTTCTCATATCTCATGTCTTTTAAATGAAACTTTGCCAACTTTGGCTTCAGTGTTACACTCCTAAAATTCAGGAGGTGGAAACCTGTGACTGTATGTAAAGATTATATGAGAAAAATAGAATCTATCCACTAGAATTCTCCAAAGCTCTTCCTAACAGACTCATTCTGACAAACATATTGTACCAAATATATATATATATACTTGATATTTGCTTTGCATCTATTAAAATTGATTAAGCAGCAAGGCATGAAATACAGCTCACGGAGTTTTTTTAATAAGAAAGAAAAACTATACCCCAACTTGTGAAGGTGTCTCTAAAATGTAGACAATATACTGAAGATGAGTTAACATTAAACTTAGGGGAAATGTTAAGCTTAGTAATAAACAAAGAGATCATTTGTAGCAAATAACGATCCAAGACTAGGAGAGTACCACTATTTGCACACAGGGAACCTAAGCAGTCCACTCACTCTTCTTGTATTAGAAGCAGAATCTCTTCTTTCCAGAGAGATCGGAAGTCTATCCACAAAGATACTAATGGAATCCTTAAAGCCAGCTAATGCTACTTTATCTTACATGCTAAGGATCTTGGGTCACTCACAGAACTTGTTGGGGGCTCAGAAAACATCATTCCATAATATGCCCCTTTGTATTCAAACTGAGAGCATCTGGGAAGTAGCAAATGCAGGGAAGGGAAGGGTTTTTTCTGAGGCTCCTCCGTCTAACTAAAGGCCAGATCTTTCAGAAGATAGTCAACTTTTGTAAATTTCTTCCCCACATATTCTCATCAACTAAAGGAAATTGATGCATATCACAGGAAGGAAGACTGGAGTTGGCACCACACCAGAGGCCAGGAGAACTTTGTCCTGGACAACTGTCTGTTCTTCAGGCCCATTCACCTCTCTTAAATTTATTTACTCTTCCCCTAACATTGCCTACATCTCTCCTATGAAGAGGAAGGGTGTTTGAGCTTCAACCATCTGGCCTTTGTTTGAGTCACATATTTTGTGTGACTCCCATGCACAAGTGCACATAATAAATATGTATAGCTTTTTTCCTTTTAACCTGTCTATTGTCAGTTTATTTCAGCAGACTCAATTATTGAACCTTCAGAGGAAACATTTGAACTTTCCAACAAACCTAAAACTCTCCTCGTCCTCCTTCTCCCCTTACCGCACTTTTTGTTAGTCTCCTTCATTCATACATTGAACAAATAAATGTTTTCCTCACAAACCCAAATTCCCACTCTTCCTCTCCTTCTAAAAGACTTTACAACGATCATTTGGGTAAGATGACCAGAGAAGTGGTTATCCAAACTGACATGTTATAGACAGAACAAATGGTCAGCCAGACAGGATCCCAAGGCATTAAGCAATAAAACATGACTTCTATAAAAACAGGAACTTACCCTCCCTATGCACAACTACTTAACAATCAAGCTTCTCTACATCTTTAATCTGAAACTTACCTACCATTTCCCCTACCATCCTCTCAAAGGCTGGAGAGGAGATTGTGTCAGCATTCTTCTTACTCTCCAGTGCTAAGTACTGAAATCTTTCTCTTTGAAACACATTCCATTGCTCTCTCTGCTCCTTTCTCTCCCTCTCTCTCTCTCTCTCTCTTCCTTACTCTCTTCTTTTCCCCTCTACTGTATTTCTTTAACAAATTTTGCTGCTATTTACTAAAGCTTCTTACGTCTTGTTCAGTTTTTCTCTTCATTTTTTCATGACTTCAATATGCAAGCAGAAAACCTGTTCCATAGCAAAACCTTTTCCTTAGCATAACTCGTCTGTTTCATCAAAACTCCCATGAGAGAGCAAGGAAAAGTGTGCTCATTGAGTGCATTTTTCAGCTTAGTTTTGCTCAAAGAAAGTTATGATTCCAAAGACTTTCATACATTTTGGATAGTCTCACATTGTTTTAGTCCAAGTTAGTGGTACTTTTACCCATGGAAGTCTCTAAATTTTTTTTGTGATTTTCCTGTGAATCTGATTAGCATACATGTCATTTGGCAAAATTCACACCATTGGCTACAGAAAAATAAAGATCAAGCTTTTAAAGAATGAAAGTTAGTTTTACTCAGAATTCTTACTGAGGACTAACCAGCGGGGCCTATGTAGCCCCAGAGCAGTTCCATCAGACTGCTGCAGCTCAGTATTTCTTCCCACTGCTCATATACAGGTATACAGATAGTGTGCGTTCAGTATGTGTGAAATCACATTAAACTTGCTCAGAAGTTACCCAGAGGCAGAATCATATCAAGGTTTGAGTGTAAGAGCATATCTGGTTATAGATTACAGATGCATAATCACTAACCCCTTGAAATGTTTTTTATTTACAGGGAAAGGCAAGGACTAGAGTCATTTATCTTTTAAGGAATATAGTGACTCAGGCCAGAGACATGGGGGGGCTGCGTGCTCTATCCTGTTTTGTGTTCAAAGCATTTCTGCAGAGAGCTGCACGTTGTTACATAGGCAGGGGCTTTGTGAAATCACGCTGGCAAGCAGAAATGGGTCAACATGGCTTCTTACATTTGTTGCTTTATCTCACAACACCCATAATTCTTTTGAAACAGGCCCTGTTCTCTAGACTCAATCAGTGCTACTTTGGTTAGGTCAGGCTGCTGGGAGACAAGACCATTATGATTCCTTGTAGGCTCAGTGGTGTACCATGGACCACTTTAATTCCTTCAGAGGTCTTAACAAGAGTTCTTTCATCCACACGCTTGATTTGATCATTTCCTTAATCCCAATATTAGTTCGATAAATTTTTTAACTGACTCAACTAGATGAAGATGATAAATAGCTTTATTTTTCCAACCATGTAAGTCCTAGTTCCTCTCTATTGCCTCTAAATTCTGCTTGCAAAGTGGCCAGTGTTTTGTCTGTCTCATCTGCTTTATGTAGCATTTTACCATCTGCAGCTAGTAAAAGATAGTTGACCATTTTAATATTTTGTGTAGAAATCTTCTTGCTCAAATCCAAAAAGTTTATTTAAATACATTTTTCATTTTTCCAGTTACCACAGGTGACAGTTTTACACATGTTTTGTCACTATTAATGGGACACAATTTTTCCAGTCTGCTATGGCAGTTTCCTTAGTTCTCTTCCAGCCTTTGCTAAGTTTCCTTGCCACTTTAAAGCTTATGCTTGTCACCTGAATTAGAAGATGGTGCCACAAACTTCAGGGGTTTGTTATGCCAGCATTCTGCTTCAGGATACCAAATTCCATATCAATTATTTATTACCACAATGTAGTGCTGCATAACAAATCACCCCAAAACTTAGTCGTTAAAATGGAAACCATTTACTATTTCCCACAGATCTCTGGATAGCCTCGAACCCTTGCAAGCTATGAAAATGGCACTAACATATTTATTAAATAAAAAATTGTTAAAGCTAAATATTTCACTGGAACTCCAGAGGCATTCCTTAGGCTTTGTATAGTACATGGTTTAAATTTGTTCTGAGGAAATAAGGTCTCAACCGTATCAATAGTGATGATATTTTTTGGTACAATTCAAAGATTGTATGAAATATTTTCTGGATCTGACAAAATATGGAACATCCTGATAAAAATATATGTTTAATGTGACTTTATAACCACTTCAGATGCAATATAGAAATGAAACTAGACAAGATTTTATATGAACAAAATGCAAATTATTACAGATAAAATAGGTAATGAACTATGAGAGTTAGGCGAAATCACAGAAGGTACCCAAACATGGAGAAAATCGCTTTGGCAAAAATTGAAATTTTTTGCTAGCCTTAGTTTCTCATTATGAAGTTGTTTAGTACTAAAGATGTTAGCAAAATTTACAAAAAAAAAAAAAAGGCTGATCTAAGATGGGCGATTGATTTTTGTAAAGTATATAATTTTTTGTATTTTTATTTTTAGAGTTAAAATACATTCAAACAATGCAGCAACGTGCCATTCCAATAAAATCTTTGGAAGTTAAGGGAAAAGCAAAAACTTTTGTAATTTTGACTAGGAAGAAGAAGTTCATGTCTAAGAATCTTAATAATAACTTTGTGTGTGTGTGTGTGTGTATGTGTGCGTGTGTGTGTCAGGTCTCACTCTGTCACCAAGGCTGGAGTGGTGCAATCACGGCTCACTGCAGCTTCAAACTTGTGAGCCTAAGCAATCCTCCTGCCTCAGCCTCTGGAGTAGCTGGAACTACAGGAGTACGCCACTGTGTCTGGCTACTATTTTTCTTTTGATTTTTTGTTGTTGTTATTGTTGTTGTTGTTTTAGAGACAGGGTCTAGCTTGTTACCCAAGCTGATCTCTAACTTCTGTCTTCAAGTGCTCCTCCCACCTTGGTCACTCAAAGTGCTGGGATTACAGGCATGAGCCACCATGCCTAGCCTCAAAAGCAAATTCCAATGAAAATATTTTCTGCCCAGTGTTTTTCAACATAGAGTTTGACTGAGGAGACTTTTGAAAAACTTGAGGAATGTATCATTGTTTTTGGTTTGCTTTATAATATGCTAGTATTGAAAAACTCAGAAGATAAAAAATTAAGAAATACTGTATATATTGTAAATATACATTTTATATATATATAGAGAGAGAGAGAGAGACAGAGACAGAGACACAGAGAGAGAGAGCTCTGAAAGAAAGTGGAAGTCATGATATACATGGATATACATGATATACATTATAAGAAAATTTAAAGTTTTAAGAATCTGTGATAGCAATTTGTTATAACTGATCACATTCTAATGTTTTAACATGGTATGAAACATTTTTAGTTCATTTCTGAATCTAAGTATTGCTTTAAGAACTTTTATTGACAATTTTAATAGCTACTACCTCAAAAGAATAGTTTTCCAGCTTAAAATAAATAAAAATATTATTTAATGAAAACTCAAGAAAGATTATCTTCTCATTAGCTTCATTAGAATGCAGATTATGTGAAAATTTTGATTAGAACAATGATATGTGATTTTGCTGAAATAAAGGAAAGTACATTTTACAAAATATATAAGATAATTTGTCTTTATATTACCATTTATCCAAAATTGCTGACCCTTCAGCAGAACACTCAGATGTATAACCATAATTGTTACAGGCATCTCTATAACCATAAAATTTTATATCTTGAAAATTATTTCTTGTATTTGACATCTGATTAACATTTCCTGAAATTAAAGTGCAGTTGACCCTTGAACAACATGAGTTTGAACTGTATGGATCTACTTATAGATGGATTTTTTCTTTCCTTTTTTGTTTTTGGATTGTGTTCAATTGAACTCAGATCAAAAATACATTATTGGGGTGATGCAAAACACATGAAAAATAGAAGGCCAACATTTTGTGTACGTAGATTCTGCAGGGCTGACTGTGATACCTGAGGATGTATGGATTTTGGTACACTGTGGAGTGGGGTCTTGGAACCAATCCCCCACATATTGAGGGATGACTATAAGTTATTTCAAAAAAATAATAAATAGGAAACCACTGAACTCATTGAAAGTTTATAAGTGTGCATCAAAGGGAGTTAACATCTATGTTTAAGGGAACAAAGAGGTTTTATTCAGTACACAGCAAATTTCCCTGCAAGCCAAGAAACCACTCTTCACCTCTGGTTGCCAGTATGGTCTGAGTTTGCTTGGCGGGACAAGGTCAAACCTCATAGACACACAGGCAAGTTAGTCTTGAGATGGGTTTTCAGGGGCCACACTGAACCATGCTGGGTTGTTAGCAAGACTGGCCCAGGCAAGTCCATTACAAGGAGCGAGAGCCAATGGGGGACAAGGAGCAGAGCCAAATGACGGCACCAAGGGAGCAACATCAGCCTCAGATTTAACAGGCAAGCATAAAATCGCAGGCAGGAGCTTAGGCCAGATGTCAGGAACCAAGAACAGGAACAGACCAGGATATGAAGGGCCAACAGATAGGAAGAAATGATAGGATCAACTCCAGGGTACATGGACACAATCTAATTTGGTGCTGGCCACATGAAGCCAGATGGTCAGATCAGCTGAGTTCATGGCTCAGGGCATGGTCAGACAGTAGAAATGTAAAAAACAAGAAAAAAATTGTAATGACCAACTTCTTTTTTAAAAATCAGGTCTCTAAATATACCTAAAAAAAGATCTAGTTGGCAGCCATATGTGCCATCTCTATCCCAAAACACCCCTGAAAAGAAACATTTTAAATAGCCATTTGTGAAATTAAATTCTTCATAAATTAATTTTTCCAAGTTGGATCCTTTCCCTCACTGTATCCAGCGGATATGTGTAGCAACCTCAAATGCCCTTTCTCTTGTCTGAGAAAGCTCTTGGAATTTGTTCTTTTCTATTGGCCCTGACACAAGAACACTTAAAAATAAATTCTCAATTAAATATTATAAAAGACAATCTAGAAGATTTCACAACATTTTCCTTGATAACAAGTAAAGAACATTTCCTTGATAACAAGTAAAGAAATTCAAATATTTGACCAGAAGGAAATCAGGATGAAAATGTCAAACTCACTACTCCGGAGATATGCCAAAATAGAATAAGATTTTCTTTTGCCTCAGGTAAAATGGTGAAATTGTGTATAATTCCATGATTATTCATTTTTCTCTTACTATTAGCAGAGTCGAAATATAAGACAAATTATTAATGAACTACTACAAGTCATTTTCTCCCTTTGCTTTGTTGCTAAAAGTTCTCAATTTTATTTTTTATATTTAACTACTATAGTTTCTCAACCCAAATATTTCCAGGATTTTACGCTTTAATTTTTCTTAAACCAAGGCCTCTCTTACAATCAACATGTATATTTATTGGAAATAGTCTCTTTCTTCAGAGGCTGTTATTAATTTCAATATGCCACTCAGAAATGAATGAAGAAATTATAACATTAAAAATTACAATAATCTTATAAGAAAAGGAATTCAATGAGACATATCTAGGTTAGTTAACAAATTCTAAATTTTAATATAGAGATTCCTTTGATGTGCATATTTTAATTTAACAGTAAAGAAGGTAGATTGAGTACATATATTTACTTTCTCTGCCTCTCTGGTTTCCATTAAAATCATAGCAAAGAGCTGTCTAAAAAAGCATATCAACCAAAGACAAAGGGAAAAGGAAAGAAAATGAGAGTCGCAAAATTTTGGAAGCTGTAATATGAATGAGCGATACTGACTTAGCAGAAGCAAAGCTAAATTCTGAAAGTTAAATCTCAAGGCTGGGCAGAAGAAATAAGTAAATATTTGAATTCACACTGCAAACTCTTAAATGCATAGGAATTGAGGATATCAGACAGCTCTGAATATAAAGAAGAAGATAGGACAAAAACTGGAAGATTGGTTGAAAATCTCTTCATGTTATATGCCAGGTCCATGCAGCTAAACAACTGTCCTCTCCTACTGGGGGCTACAGGTTTGTTCTCTGGAGTGTAAAATAGAGGATCTCTGGGCTGGTAGACAGCAGGCACAGATCAAGGTAAGGAATCACATCAGTTCCTACCACTTCCCTCCAAAAAAAGATAAAAATATTGACACCAGGACTTCCCCCAGTGAAATGGCCCAGACAGAATATCAAGCGGTAAAGCCACCAACCAACTACTCCTCTCCATTTTTAGTGTCCTATTCTTAACTGTGAAAAAACAACCAAGGGTCACAAAGCATCAAAGAAAGAGACAAAAACAAACAAATAGATAAAAGCAGCTTTTATGCGACAGAGGCTATGCAAGTAGAAGAAAACTTTAAAAAAGAAAGAAAAGCGAACAAAAAATGATTACTAATGTCCTAATATAGACCAAAAGAGAAATTGCATACATTTCAGAAAAGACAAAAAGAACAAAATGCCCTTAATAAAAGTGTTGAAAATTAAAACTATGACAAGAATTAGAAAAATAATATTTGGAAATTTTTCCAGAAATTAAAATTTTAAAAGTAAGAGCTGGAAAATAAAAGAAAAAAAGAAGAAGAAATGCGAAAATTAAAAGATTATTAGTCCAAGAGGTCTGGCCTCTAGATAGCAGAAACTCTAAAAATAAAAATTAAATTAAATTAAAGAAAGGAAAAACTATCACTGCCAAAACAATTTGATAAAATTTCTAAGAACTGAAAGATAGGAATATTTTCACATTGAAAGGGTTGACTTACAATGAGTGGAATAACCATCATAAACTTTCAGGACACTGAAAAACAAAAATGAAATCCTAAGAGCTTTCAAAAATGTTTTTAAAAGCCACATACTATTCCAGTCATTAGTGTCATGCAACAAATTCTCCCAACACTTAGAGGGTTAAAACAACAATTTTATTATGCTCTTGGGTTTTGTGGGTCAGTAATTTAGGCAGAGCACAGTAGGAACAGCTTATTTCTTCTCCACAATGTCTGTGACTTTAGCTGGGAAGACAACTAGAGATGACCAGATTTGAGCTCAAATCATCTGAAGTCTCATTCACTCATATATTTAGCATTTGATGCTGGCTGTCAGCTCAAACCTTAGCTGGGGCTGTTGACAGAGGAACCCCGTGAGGCCTATTTGCCCTGAGTTTCCTTAGAGCATAATGTTTAGGGTAGTCAGACTTCTTATATTGCCACTTAAGGTTCCACAAACAAGTGTCCCCATGAACAAGGCAAAAGGCATACTGCTTATTCTAAACTAGCCTCGAAATTACCCCAACATGACTTCCGCTATAATGTGTTGGATATAAGCAAATTACTGGCTATGCAGATTCAAAGGGAAGGTACACACATCTCAATGGGAGAGTAGAAAGGTCACATTGTAGAAAGGCATGTGAGACAAAGATATTTTGCAACCATTTTTGGAAATACAATCTTCCACACCACAAACATATAAAACTAGAATGACTTCAGGTTGCTGAAACAGTAAAACTGGAAGTTGTATAATGAGGGATTGATGCCATTAAAATATGAAGGAAAATACATTTAAACCTAGAAGTCCATTTGCAAGCTAACTGTGAATAACATGCCGGTGGAATCTTTACATTTTCAGAAATGCAATATCTGGAGCATTTGTCTCCCATGCACTCTTTCTCATAAAGTTACTGAAGGATTTGCTCCAAGATGAAGTCTTAAACCAAGAAAGAAGAATATCTGGGATCTAGAAACCGGAGTACTCCATACAACGCAGAGGCAAAGAACATCTCTGAAAGAGGAAAACCAGAGTCCAATGACAACTATGCATCAGGTGCAGTAAGCCTCCAGTCCAGGGTCTAGGAGAAGCTGTTTCACAAACATGAGATTAATAGAATACATGATGTCTATACTGAGACAACACCTAGACAATTGGCAACAGTTTAGTTTTGAATAGCGTGTGTGTGTGTGTGTGTGTGTGTGTGTGTGTGTGTATTTATATAATATATGGAAAACTAAGGAGAGGAGTCAAAAGTAAGATTAATTACTAACTTTAGGAAGAACATAATTGTGCAAGAACATAATCACTGGCTACGGCATTGCTCAGCTGCGAAAAGCATTTACATACTGATGAACATATTTAACAAAATGAATATTGTTCCAATGAAAACTATTAAAAAGGATGGAGTGGATCTGGGAAGCTTGCATGTGTGTGGGAGGGTGTGGTTGTGAAAGGGAAATAAATCCTTATTTTTCATGGTAGAAAGTTAATAGAAAATGTCTAAAACTGAAAAAATCCTGAAGAAGCAATATAAACATATTATTTAGAAATATGGAGAAAAGAGGCCAGGCACGGTGGCTCATGCCTGTAATCCCAGCACTTTGGGAGGCCAAGGCGAGTGGATCACCTGAGGTCAGAAGTTCAAGACCAGCCTGGTCCACATGGTGAAACCCCATCTCTACTAAATATACAAAAATTAGCCGGGCATGGTGGCAGTTGCCTGTAATCCCAGCTACTTGGGAGGCTGAGGCAGGAGAATTGCTTGAACCTGGGAGGCGGAAGTTGCAATGAGCCGAGATTGCACCATTGCACTTCAGCCTGGGCAAGAAGAGCAAAAACTTCATCTCAAAAAGAAAGAAATATGGAGAAAAGAATTAATTTAAAAAATGTAAAGAGGCTATACTTATGGAATGGGGAAGAGGGACATAGAGGACTTTCACTTTAATCATCAGGCTTGTACAAGCAATTTATGTGCATATAATGTTGCCAAAAATAAACATACGCCAGGCATGATGGCTTACTTTGGGAAGCCAAGGAGAGATTTGAGCTCAGGAGTTTGAGACCACGCTGGGCGACATAGTGAGGCTTCATCTCTACTAAATATTAAAAAAAAAAAAAATTAGCCAGGCATGGTAGTGGACACCTGCACTCCCAGCTACCCAGGAGGCTGAGGTGGGAGGATCGCTTGAGCTGTGAGGATCAAGGCTACACCACTGCACTCAAGCCAAGGCAACAGAGCAAAACCTGTCTCAAAAGTAAATAAACATAAATAGTAAATAACAAGCATAGAAATTTATCAGTTGTTCTTGTTGGTGGGATGGTGGTGGTATATTGGTGGTGTAGATAATGCTGTATTTTGGTAGGAGAGGGTTTTCATAATAGTCTCACTGCATACTAATATCACCCCCTGAGCCTTGCCAACAGAGATTTTTGCTTCATGGTCCAGAGTGAGACCTGGTCATAGATCTGTTTTTGATGCTCCCAGGTTGAGAACCACTGCACTAAAGCTGGGGTCAGCAATATCTTTCTGTACAGAGCTAGGTAACAATTATGCTAGGCTTTTTTTGGCCACATACGATCTCTAATCTAGTGTTTTGTTTTGATTTGATTTGTTTTGTTTTACAACCCTTTAAAAATGTGAAAACCAGGCTAAGCTCATCTGCTGTGAGCAATATTTGGATAGGGAGCAGTAATTTGTTAACCCCTGCACTACAGATTCCTAACCAGTTACCCTTCAGCACCCTTTTGCTTCTTCCTGATTCATGACAATTTCAATTAACAAATATTCACCACATGTTTATTTTCTTTCCATCCAAAAATGTTATCAAATTGACAAATGATTTTTAAAGTACAAATTTAAGGACAAAGGTGAGAAAGGTGAGGAGATGACAGCAGATGAGGAATGCCAATAAATAATTGGAAAATACAAATAAATAACAAACAGATGGAAGGCTGGTTCTTGACAAAGCAAAGTGCAGGAATGCTAAAGTGCAGACACCTGCAGAGGGATTGCAGCTGTGAATTGAGCCAATTTTCCCTACGGAAACTTAGAGAACTTCAGGACTTGATGGTCAAAAGTACCACAGAAATTGGGCTAAACCATAAGACCAAAAACAAGGGAAGTGATAGAAAGCCTATTATTTAGCAGTCAGAGCAAAGGCCTTGCTTCATCCTCCAAAGCTGCAAGGCAGAGGATTATAGAATTCTTCACTGTGAAACTGAGTAGCTCAAGAGAAAAATCTCTTAGTCTCTCCTACATGAGAAGAGCACCTTGCTGCCTTATTATCCTACAGTGAATTCTGCCAAACTACACTCAGTGATTCCATTTGCTTCTCAGGGCCTCCTTCTAACTATAAGTGGGGAGCCAAGCATTGCCAGGTGTTTGAGGAAAGTCTCTAATGTGAAAACGGGCCCAAAATAATAGAAAATCAAGCCCAGAGAAAAAGAGAATATGCAAGGAGCATAAAAAAACTTTCAAAAGTATATAACTAATATCCTCAAAAAGATTAAAGAATATATTACAGTCGTGAAACAATAACAAAAGGCTATTAAGAAGGATCCAAGTAAGAATTTTAAAACACTTAAATGTAGAATAACTAAAATAGAAAATTCAACAGATATGAAAGATAAAGTTGTGAAAATGTCACAGAAACCAAGAGATAGAAGGAAAATTTAAAAATTAAGAAAGTTAATCAGTATAGAAGACCCAATAGCTCAACTAATAAGAGTTGCAGAGTAGAAAACAGAGAAGACAAAGGAGAGAAGAATCATCATAGAAATAAGACAATTTCCAAAACCAAAACACAAAAATCTTCAGATTGAGGGGCCTATTGCATGCATCATACAATAAATAAAATACACCAAAGGACATCACAATGCATTTCAAACCCCAGGGCATTAAAAAAAAAAAAGAGAGAGACAATCTTAAATACTTTTAGAAAGAGAAAACAGGTCATTGAACAGAGGATTTGGAAATCAAATAGCATTAGACTTTCAGCAGCAAAACTAAAACAGCGTGGGTAAGTGGGTAGGGAATGAAATATAGAGCAATGTCTTTAAAATCCTCAGTGAAAATGCTCTCCAATTTAGAATTTTTAAGCCATCAAACTGTCATTCAAACATGGAAGCTGGATATATATTTTCAAACATTCCATGCATTCTTTCTTGAAAAGCTTTAGAGGTTGCTATACCAAAAGAAAGATGTGAGGTAAAGAAAACAGGAAATCCTATGGAGGTGAGAGCAGAGAAAACCCCAGAAAGACTGCTGTGTTGCAGCAGCCTGGAGAGCCACCAGGAGCAATTAGAGCCAGTCAGAGGGCCCCTGCAGAATGTTCTCCAGGGCAAACCCAGTCCTGATGTGTTTGAGTACATTGGAAATATTAAAAGACATTTGACAGGCCAGGTGTGGTGGCTCATGCCTGTAATCCCAGCACTTTGGGAGGCTGAGGCGGGTGGATCACTTGAGGTCAGGAGTTCAAGACCAGCCTGGCCAACATGGGGAAACCCCTTCTCTACTAAAAATACAAAATTAGCGTGGTGGTGTGTGCCTGTAGTCCCAGCTACTTGGGAGACTGGGGCAGGAGAATTGCTTGAACCCGGGAGGCAGAGGTTGCAATGAGCCAAGATTGTGCCACTGAACTCCAGCCTGGGTGACAGAGTAAAACTTCGTCTCAAAAAAAGAAAAGACATTTGACAGATCTGTTTGAGCACTTAGGGGTAGGGAGTTGGGGGAAATTATCAATAGCTACATAGAAAACTAAGCAAATGAGAAAACAGATACTTATTGTAAGGTACATGGATATGCTTTGGCCAAGGAATAGGCCAAGGCAGATATCCAGGCCTGCATGACTCAGCAAGTTTGGCATGCAGGCGCACACCTCCACTTGTTATATAACCTATTTATGTAAGTTCATACTTGGCTCTGAGCCACTATTGTCTGTAAAAGGTATAATTGCCCTGCTGACACTGTGCACAGGGGCTTGGCTCAGCTCGACTGATCATGGCTTTTGTTCAGGCGTTGGTACCCAGAGAAAGAGAGACAGCAAACGAAGCTGTTCATCTTGCACGTTAACAGAGGGGAGCCAGGACACAGCTTGGCATGGCACGGCATGGCACAACACTGCTCATGCTCATGCCCAGAGAGAGAAAGAGTTAAGCTGCTGACCCTGAAGGCAAGGGAGAGCCAGCTGTGCAGCTGTAGGCATGGGGGTGGTAGAAGCCACAGAGATGGAGCAGACACCTAAGATAAAGGTGGACAGTGTAAGACAGCTAATGTGGGTAAGCTGCTGTTGAAAAAGCTACTGAATAAAACTACATTTCACCTGCCTATGGCCCCCTGAGTGTTCTTTCTGCCCATCGACCCACTCCTCCCCTTGGACCGCAGCATAGGCTGGACCCAGACCCCTGAACCTTACACTTATTTACTGCAGGAAAACAATAATTGTGGACTTAGTCTCCTTGACTAAGGAGAGAATTCTTACAAATATTCATAATGTAAAATTTAGTCTTAATTAAACCAAAATTCTGATATAATTATATTGAAAAATTGACTAAGGGAATTAGTAGGAGAGATTTTATAAAAGAGCTGAATCATTTTTTGAACAAAAATATCAATAGACGATGTCTAGAATTGGTGAAGATAAAGCACATTTTTAAAGATGAGCACATTGTTTTGAAATACAGTGGCAATGTCAGAAAAAAAGCTAAAATTGTGTGGCCTCTAGACAGCAGGTAAGGAAAGTACAAAAATACCTTTAATAAAAACATATTATTTTAACAAGACAAAAGTATATAAAACAAATTATAAATCATCAACAGTAACTTTAAGCATTTCCTCCTTGAAAGGACATAATCGAACAGGATTATGGTATAGTTAGTTTTAAGAACCCAAATCAGAAACTATAAGAAGTTTTCCTTATGTAAATTCTTACTATAAACATTTCTGAGTTTATTTTATTTTTATAGTAAGTATTCAAGTTATATTGTTAGTGGAAAAACAAGGAAAGAACTGTATCCACAGCAGAATATAAATTTTAAGAAAAATACACATGCATATATATTTATACAAAGTGTATCCCTGCAAGGATGTAGCTGATGTTGAAAAGATGCCTGTGAGGAAGAGGACTAGAATATGGAGGTCAGAAATGAGAGGAAGACTTGCTTATCCCTATATACTTCTGTGTGTTGTCTTACTTTAAAATATACTTATGAATGAATTCTACGTAGGTTAAAGTAGGGAGATTTTCGTTATAGTGAGAAAATACAGTAAAAAATTACTATATGTGTCTTATATTATGTCCAATATTATATATAAAGAAAATAAGTATTTATATGCATTTTATGGTTCTGACATAAGATATACAGGAAGAAAAGCATTTGAGGACTGGATATATAAAATAATGGATTTATTCTGAAATGTTTTGAGTTTAGTGCCTGTGTGATATCCAGAACCTGGAGTACCTGTAAGTCATTTGGGCTGGAGATAGAGCAGGTGCTGTAAAAGCCACTGAATAAATAAGATCACCTGGGAAGCTTTTAAAGCGTGAATGAGAGGAGAAGGGAGTTGGGTGTGAAAGCAACAGTAATTTAAGGAACAACTCAGGAAAAGAGATTAAAATGAAGCCAAAGAATGTGTTAAGAACATTGGTCATGCTACCTGCTGCATACACAATCCTTTCTAAGTAAGTTGTTTTGCTTAAGGGACAGTTACAAGTGGCCATGCTTAGCTTGCTTTGACCCCCATTTTCTCCCCAGCTGATTGGTCCAGCATAGGCCCCAGACATCCACCTATCTATCCACTCATCCACACATATAAATGTATATGTATTTATGTATTGTACTTCTGTATGTCCTTGAGAGAAGGAGGAAATGATGAATTTCAAAAGACATGAGGAGGTATTAGTAAGAGGAAATAATAAAAAAATAGAGATACTACAAAGAAAAAACTAGAACATATGCAGAGAGAGAGAAGCCAATTTATCAAAAAGGACAATATAAAATTAGAAATATCAGCCTCCTAAAAGGATAGTGTCAACTTTAAAGTACAACTATGAGCAAATCTCTAAAAGTACTTTGTTTACTCAGTAATGTGTTTAAATCTCATCTATATGACTATAAGAAAACTGAATTTATGGCCTAGCAAATTAAACAAAGAACTTTAGTGTGTTAGCTAATCTCACTGACATCAAATTCTAAAATATGATTATCTTTGACATGACTCAGCTCTGTATCATAACAGATTTTACTATTTTGTTAGCCTCCCATATAATGTAAAGATATACTGTCTTAAAGTCATTCTACTTCAACAGGCACATCTGACTTTCTGCCAGGAGGTTTGTAAAATATGCTTTAGATAATTGTGGACAGTCAAAAACATGACTGATGCAGGAGAAACTGATAGTTTATGAATCTTACTGCTAATCACGTCAGATGTAATAAATTTAAACTGCTGGTGTTTTGAGGGTATTTTAAAGTTTTTTTTTTTTTAACCTTAAACGGAATCATTTGTTCCACACACACTATACAAACTTCAACATGATTTCCACTATCTGGAACTGAACTCCCTCTGATGTCTCCCCTCTGCAGTTGTTCAAATAATTTCTTCTGTAGCCTTCACACTTAAAATGTGGATGGTTGCTCAGGTTTCAACAGTGAAAAACTGAGGAGATCCTCAGAGAGCAACAGAATTACTAGTGGATCTCCACTGTGGCTCTGAAAGTTCCTTTTGCCATGAAAGGTGTCATATTCACAGATTGCAGGGATTAGTTCGTGTGCATTTTTGTGCGGGACTAGGCTTGTGAGGATGTAAAGCAACTGGAATTCTTGTACACTGCTGGTGGGCGTATAAACTAGTAAACACTTTGGAAAACTGCTAACATCCACAAAAGCCAAACAAATACATACCCTCTGACCCAGCAATACCACTGTAGGTATAGAGCCAACAGAAGTACATAGATATATGTGCACCAGAGATATGAACAAGAATGTTCACATCACTACTATTTATAATAGCTCTAAACTGTCAACTTCTCACAGGCTATCAAAAGCAGAATGGATAACTACAATGTGGTTTAGTTACACGCTGCAGTACAACACACTAATGAGAATAAATGATCTGCAAATATACACAATAATATGGATACATCTCAAAAAATAATGTTAAGCAAAAGAAGCTGGACACCAGAGTACATACTGTATTACTCCATACATAAAAAGTACAATGCAGGCAAAATTAATGTATTATCTTAGAAATTCAGATAAACTTACCCTTGGGTGAGGGTGACCAGAAGAGAATAATATAGATCAGAAGAATTGGTAATGTTCTGTTTTTCGATCTAGTGTTGGCTACACATGTTCAATTTTTGAAAATTAGCTGAGCTGTACACTTATGATATATACGCTTTTCTGTGTTTATTTCACACTTCTATTAAAAAATTTAAATTATGCTATTTGGTTGTGATGGGTGAGATTTCTTTATGACAATTAATTGAGGGATAGGCTTCTGATTTGTTCATTGATTTAGAAAGTCTTCTTTCACTTCCCGCCACAAAATGACACCACTGATGCCCAGCTAAGGGGATAAAAAACTTACTTAGGTTACTTAGGCTGGGACTAAGGCCAGTTCTGTCAGAAGCCTCTCACTACAGATTCCCTCCCTGCACCCCTTCTTTCTTAGATGAACGGACGGATGAACAGACAGACGAATGACAGACACACACAGAGATGATAGATAGACAGATGATAGATGACAGAAATAGATAGATGATAGATAGATGACAGATATAGATAAATGATAGATTATAGATATAGATAGATGATAGATATAGATAGATGATAGATAGATGATGATAGATAGATAGATAGATGATAGATAGATGATAGATAGATAGATAGATGCTGTTGAAATAATGCTGGGTGAAAGGATTACAGCCTAAGAATAATCACGAAGGATCACTCTTCATTATCTATTGAGAGAACAACCAGCTGGGTGTTGGAGGTGGGGGTGGTCGGATTACAGATTCACATTGACACAATGAGTTTCAAGTGACTATGACATATTTTTTTCTGCATCTCCACTTCTTAACTGTAAAAATAGGGAAAATATGTACTCTGCTTGCCATCCTGAGTTGGGGAAGAAGAAGAATATGTAAACATTTTAAGCCAAGATGTGTTAAAAGACCCTTAAGTAGAAACAATGCTCCACTTCTCTGGTTTTTCTAAGCACCAGTTTCTTGTTCCACCCTTAACACACAAACACCCAGGTGGAGTGAATTCACCTATTTGACGAATTTAAAACAAGGACGAGGGCAGTCATAGCTAGCTCCTCTCTTCCCCTTCCTTTTAAGAGCGGCTATGTGAAAGTTCACGTCTGCATCTGGTCTTCTTCCGGGTTACAGAGCAAGCCTCTAAGTGGGAAGCAGAGCGTTTTTCTGGACTGCTGTGACTTGTGACTCTTCTGTAGTCACGTGTAACATATGGACTCCACTGGAAAAAAGCAAGGATTAAAGTAAGTCCCTAATTCTAGGGATCTGTATTTGCGGGGTTTAGCCTTACCAAAATCTAAGCCCCTTTCCAACAGCAATGAAGCTGATATTTGATCCCATCTGCCAGAAATTTTTGTTCCTCTTCCAATGTTTTTAAGAACACAGGCAAGAAAAAAAGCTGGCTCTTTATTGTGCCTCTTCAAATGCCCACAGAAACTGAAGTATTATTGTTATTGGGATGTGTTTTCATTTGCTGGAGTATCAGTTCTCACGATGCATGTTTTGTTCTAAAACCTTTTCTTTTTCCCTGAGCCCTTGCTGCCTGTGAAACAATTATAATGGTTTTAAGGGTCCAAGATTTAACTCACATTCTTTATGTGGCTTGTAAATTCAACTCAACATTGTTCTGTGACTACTACATGCCAGACACTGTGCTAGACTTGGGGGTTGAAAGAGTAATTTTCTTAAAGCAATATTGTGTCCTGGACATTTTAAATTAAATTTCTTTATGGAAACTCTGCTCAGGGTCTGATGTCAGCAGTGTTAATGGAAAAACAGCATCAAAGTCTTGGTGATTGTGTTTGTTTAAATATTGGAACTAGATACCCTTTTTCTCACTTTTATATTCCAATGAATAATCCGAAGACTTACATTTCTCATCCTACTTAGGCTGTGGTCTTATGTTTCTTCTACTATTACTTGGCTGTGAAGTGAGGTATTTAACCATTTAAACCATTGTAATGTCCTTATTTAAGTGAGAGAGAATTAAAAACCAAATGAAACAAGCACAGACCCACAAAAAATCCAGGTCCTTCTCGTTATAAAAAGGGCAACAGCCTTTTTAAGCTTTTAGTTAATAAATAAATATATTAATGAGTGGGCAATAATGAACTTCTGTGGTCTTTGTGTTTCTGGTGTTATGGTGGTCCCAGGAGTGACCCATCACAATTCTAAGAAACCTCTAAGAATATAAAATATCTTTATCAGTGAAGTCTCAGAATGAGACTTTGACTCTGCATCTGACAATTAGTAGGTCCTTCTGAAGACCCATAACTAAACGTGAAGTTTGGCAACTATTAAGAATCCCACAATGTCGATCTCTGCCAAGTCGTGGACCCAGGAAAAGTGAGGAGTGAGTAATAGTCAGAGGAATCTGAAACTGAGGAAGCAGGAGGGCTCATGAGACGGATCCTAGCTGCTCTGATGATTTCAAATCTTTTGGCCTAGCTAAACTACATCTTGGGGAACAGAAAGAACGTATGTCTATAATTACTGAACCACTGTGGGTAATTGCTGGGAAATCATGGAAAACAGGAGGGGTTCCAGGAGACTGAAGGATGGAAAATGTTGCTCCAGTTTTTAGAAGGGAAAGAAAGTAGATTTATTGAATTACAGATAATTACAGATCAGAGAGCTTGACAAAAATCCTAGAAGGGATTTCTTTTTTTTAAGAGTTCATGAACACTTAGAAGAGGAAACAGTGATGACTAAAGTTAGAATGGCTTTGTCAATAACAGGCCATTACAGACTAACTTCACTGCTTGGTTTTGACAGTGTGGCTAAACTGGTGTATGAAGAAGGCATAGTATAAACCCTATTTCAGTTAATTATTAGTCAAGTGCTTCATCATAGCATCATGTACATGATGGGGAAAAATGAACTAGATGGTAGAACAATTAGCTTTGAACGATTGAATGATGTTGTCTCCATCTAAAAAGTGCAGACTTGCCTAGTGACAGGCTATAGTTCTCTCTTCTTGGCTTCAACCTCACCAATATTTCTCTATAATTTTGACAAAAATCAATAGCTCGTTATTCTCTGCAGCCTTCAGGGGAAAGTCACAAATCTTCGAGCATCTGTCTACCTTTGAGAGATAGTAACCCAAGCTGATTCTTTACTACCTATGTTGCTATGACTCAGTGCTATACATATTGAGTAAATCCTACAGTCCTGCTCTAGCCACAACTGATTGACCAGAGTAACAATGCATGATCAAAGCAAATACTAATGTGCCCAACTTTAGGGAGGCAGAAAAACTGCCTTTGAGATGGCTTACCCAAAAACTTTTCCCTCACGGTCCCCCCATATTAAATCCTTGCAAATCATCCCAAGCAAATATTGTTATTGGAAAGAATAAATGCTAGAATAAAGAGCAAACTTAAATTCTGTAGTTTGGGGATCTCACTCTTATTGGGCCTGCTGTTTTAAAAGCAACAGGACCTAGAATAATAGTTCTTTCAATACCCATCAGCCAAGGTAATTTGCCTGTGTCTTTCTGATATTAAAAGGACTGGTTTATCACCTGCATATCAAATTTAAGAATCAAATGATGCTAGAAGTAGTTCACATAGTTAATGTCATGTATTACAGAATTAAGACTTAAAAATATCAACATATTAAATGAATGGGCCAAATTGAACAAAATGAGCTTCAAGGAGGAAAGTAAAGAGAAAACAAAATCTTTTTTAGCCTCTAGTCAAATCTGGTACTTTAGATTCGGCATTTTTTTTGGTGAACATTTTATTGTTAACTTTGGTTAACAGTAACTGAAGTTAAGCTTTACAGTAGAATCAGGACAGATTTACAATGCTAATGAAACTTAAGCTTCGGTGTCCCTTCCTTGCATGGACCCTTTACAAAGCTGTCATGTAGGGCCATAGTGATAAGGTTGCCAAATAAAATACAGGATGCTCAATTAAGTTTGAATTTCAGATAAACAATGAATAACATTTTCACTTTAGTAGGTCCCACATAACAAATGCAACCTACGTTTTTATTTGCTAAATAAACTCTACATGGGAAAGAATCATCAACCTCAGACTGAGGGTCACCCTCTCTGCCCTGGTGGTGGTCTTAGATCCGTAGGTGGAGTTGAGAGGTTGCCAGTCCTACCTTCACATCCACGCAGCCCAAGTGACAACCTTGTCCCAGGGGACCTCTTTAAGTATCCAGACTTTGACTCCAAGGAGAAAGGCACAAATGAGATTTTTTCCCTGCTTCCTGCTCAGAAGTCAATGCTAGACTTCATGGCATTTCACCACCACCTCCCATCCCCTTAATCCCCCTAGGACTAGTAGCCATGGTGGGACAGGACACAGTGGCAGCTAGGACCTAGCCAACCTAGAAATTGCAGCTTCCAAAGAATATGAAGACTGAGATCAAGGGGCTGCAAACATTTGAAAGTCTGCCCCTGAAAGTAGTGCCATCTCAGCAAGAAGCTGCAGCTGGAGCTCCATGCACAGGATTACAAATAATAAACTGTGAAGTTGAAAGAAACTGCCAAACCATCAATTTCAAAAATGAATTTTGCTCTATCATTCTAGAGGAAAGACTTGATTATTTTTCTGTTCTCTTTATTGAAAATATAAGACTTGTGACAGAAGGAAGCAACCAAAGAAAATGCAGCCCAAAAAAGTTAATTTAGAGGCATGTAAGCAAATAATTAGAATTAAAAGATTTCCTGACTTGCACTATTTGTAATACCTACCATATTTTATATATGTGTAATTTATTATAAATTCTAATTCTAAATATGAACTTTTATATCTTAAGTAAAATAATTTTAACTTTTATTTTAGATTCAGAGCATACATGTGCAGGTTTGTTACATGAGTATGTATAGTGATGGTGGGGTTTAGGGTGCGATTGATCCCTTCACCCAGGTAGTGAGAATAGTACCGAATAGTTAGATTTTCAACCTTTCCCCCTTCTAGTAGTCCCAGTGTCTATTTTTGCCATCTTCATGTCCATGAGTATCCAGTGTTGAGTTCCCACTTATAAGTGAGAAGTATATTATTTGGTTTTCTGTTTCTGCATTAATTCGCCTAGGATAATGGCCTCCAGCTGCAGCCATGTTGCTGCAAAGTATGTGATTTTGTTATTTTTTTCTTTTATTTGGGGTTTTTTATTACAGCCAAACATGCTCAAAAATAAGTTTTTGTGGCCCACATTATAATATCTCTACTAGGAATAAAATAAGGGATGATAACTAGATGTAATATTTATTGATTTTGCACTGTGTCAGATGTTGTTACCATTTGAGTTACATTTTCTCATTTAGTTCTCTCAAAAACCTTTAGAGATAGTATCATCTTTTATTTTATAGATGAGAAAACTGAAATGCAGATAGCTTTTTTTTTAATTGCCAAAGATCACACCCATAGAAACTGATAAAGCTGGTATTGGATCCCTTATCAGTCTGAGTCCAAAGTTCTTATATGCTCATAACTGCCGTGACAGAACAGTTGGATGGCACTACATTTTTCATGCATCCAGTGAAGGTGATTCTGTAGTTTCTTCTAGATTCCTATAACCCTGCCCAAACCTTTATATATATAGATTCTAGATTCCTATAACCCTGTGCTGAAAAGGACATGAACTCATCATTTTTGATGGCTGCATAGTATTCCATGGTGTATATGTGCCACATGTGCATATATATATGTGTGCACATGTATATGTGCCACATGTGCATATATGTGTGCAAATATGTGTCACATTTTCTTTATCCAGTCTATCGTTGTTGGACATTTGGGTTGGTTCCAAGTCTTTGCTATTGTGAACAGTGCAGCAATAAACATACATGTGCATGTGTCTTTATAGAAGAATGATTTATAATCCTTTGGGTATATACCCAGTAATGGGATTGCTGGGTCAAATGGTATTTCTAGTTCCAGGTCCTTGAGGAATCGCCACACTGTCTTCCACAATGGTTGAACTAATTTACACTCCCACCAACAGTGTAAAAGTGTTCCTATTTCTCTACTTCTCCAGCATCTGTTGTTTCCTGACTTTTTAATGATTGCCATTCTAACTGATGTGAGACGTTATCTCATTGTGGTTTTGACTTGCATTTCTCTAATGACCAGTGATGATGAGATTTTTTTCATATGTTTGTTGACTACATAAATGTCTTCTTTTGAGAAATGTCTGTTCATATATTTTTTTTTATTATTATACTTTAGGTTTTAGGGTACATGTGCACAATGTGCAGGTTTGTTAAATATGTATCCATGTGCCATGTTGGTTTGCTGCACCCATTAACTCATCATTTAGCATTAGGTATATCTCCTAATGCTGTCCCTCCCCCCTCCCCCCACCCCACAACAGTCCCCGGAGTGTGATGTTCCCCTTCCTGTGTCCATGTGTTCTCATTGTTCAATTCCCACCTATGAGTGAGAACATGTGGTGTTTGGTTTTTTGTCCTTGCAATAATTTACTGAGAATGATGGTTTCCAGTTTCATCCATGTCCCTACAAAGGACATGAACTCATCATTTTTTATGGCTGCATAGCATTCCATGGTGTATATGTGCCACATTTTCTTAATCCAGTCTATCGTTGTTGGACATTTGGGTTGGTTCCAAGTCTTTGGTATTGTGAATCGTGCCGCAATAGACATACGTGTGCATGTGTCTTTATAGCAGCATGATTTATAGTCCTTTGGGTATATACCCAGTAATGGGATGGCTGGGTCAAATGGTATTTCTAGTTCTAGATCCCTGAGGAATCGCCACACTGACTTCCACAATGGTTGAACTAGTTTACCGTCCCACCAACAGTGTAAAAGTGTTCCTATTTCTCCACATCCTCTCCAGCACCTGTTGTTTCCTGACTTTTTAATGATGGCCATTCTAATTGGTGTGAGATGGTATCTCACTGTGGTTTTGATTTGCATTTCCCTGATGGCCAGTGATGATGAGCATTTTTTCATGTGTTTTTTGGCTGCATAAATGTCTTCTTTTGAGAAGTGTCTGTTCATGTCCTTTGCCCACTTTTTGATAGGGTTGTTTGTTTTTTTCTTGTAAATTTGTTTGAGTTCATTGTAGATTCTGGATATTAGCCCTTTGTCAGATCAGTAGGTTGCAAAAATTTTCTCCCGTTTTGTAGGTTGCCTGTTCACTCTGATGGTAGTTTCTTTTGCTGTGCAGAAGCTCTTTAGTTTAATTACATCCCATTTGTCAATTTTGGCTTTTGTTGCCATTGCTTTTGGTGTTTTAGACATGAAGTCCTTGCCCATGCCTATGTCCTGAATGGTATTGCCTAGGTTTACTTGTAGGATTTTAATCGTTTTAGGTCTAACATGTAAGTCTTTAATCCATCTTGAATTAATTTTTGTATAAGGTGTAAGGAAGGGATCCAGTTTCAGCTTTCTACATATGGCTAGCCAGTTTTCCCAGCACCATTTATTAAATAGGGAATCCTTTCCCCATTGCTTGTTTTTGTCAGGTTTGTCAAAGATCAGATAGTTGTAGATATGCGGCGTTATTTCTGAGGGATCTGTTCTGTTCCATTGATCTATATCTCTGTTTTGGTACCAGTACCATGCTGTTTTGGTTACTGTAGCCTTGTAGTATAGTTTGAAGTCAGGTAGCGTGATGCCTCCAGCTTTGTTCTTTTGGCTTAGGATTGACTTGGAGATGTGGGCTCTTTTTTGGTTCCATATGAACTTCAAAGTAGATTTTTCCAATTCTGTGAAGAAAGTCATTGGTAGCTTGATGGGGATGGCATTGAATCCATAAATTACCTTGGGCAGTATGGCCATTTTCACAATATTGATTCTTCCAACCCATGAGCATGGAATGTTCTTCCATTTGTTTGTAACCTCTTTTATTTCATTGAGCAGTGGTTTGTAGTTCTCCTTGAAGAGGTCCTTCACATCCCTTGTAAGTTGGATTCCTAGGTATTTTATTCTCTTTGAAGCAATTGTGAATGGGAGTTCACTCATGATTTGGCTCTCTATTTGTCTGTGATTGGTGTACAAGAATGTTTGTGATTTTTGTACATTGATTTTGTATCCTGAGACTTTGCTGAAGTTGCTAATCAGCTTAAGGAGATTTTGGGCTGAGACAATGGGGTTTTCTAGATATACAATCATGTTATCTGCAAACAGGGACAATTTGACTTCCTCTTCTCCTAATTGAATACCCTTTATTTCCTTCCCCTGCCTGATTGCCCTGGCCAGAACTTCCAGCACTATGTTGAATAGGAGTGGTGAGAGAGGGCATCCCTGTCTTGTGCCAGTTTTCAAAGGGAATGCTTCCAGTTTTTGCCCATTCAGTATGATATTGGCTGTGGGTTTGTCATAGATAGCTCTTATTATTTTGAGACACGTCCCATCAATACCTAATTTATTGAGAGTTTTTAGCATGAAGGGTTGTTGAATTTTGTCAAAGGCCTTTTCTGCATCTATTGAGATAATCATGTGGTTTTTGTCTTTGGTTCTGTTTATATGCTGGATTACATTTATTGATTTGCGTATGTTGAACCAGCCTTGCATCCCAGGGATGAAGCCCACTTGATCATGGTGGATAAGCTTTTTAATGTGCTGCTGGATTTGGTTTGCCAGTATTTTATTGAGGATTTTTGCATCAATGTTCATCAAGGATATTGGTCTGAAATTCTCTTTTTTGGTTATGTCTCTGCCAGGTTTTGGTATCAGGACGATGCTGGCCTCATAAAATGTGTTAGGGAGGATTCCCTCTTTTTCTATCGATTGGAATAGTTTCAGAAGGAATGGTACCAGCTCCTCCTTGTACCTCTGGTAGAATTCAGCTGTGAATCCATCAGGTCCTGGACTCTTTTTGGTTGGTAAGCTATTGATTATTGCCACAATTTCAGAGCCTGTTATTGGTCTATTCAGAGATTCAACTTCTTCCTGGTTTAGTCTTGGGAGGGTGTATGTGTAGAGGAATTTATCCATTTCTTCTAGATTTTCTAGTTTATTTGCATAGAGGTGTTTGTAGTATTCTCTGATGGTAGATTGTATTTCTGTGGGATCGGTGGTGATATCCCCTTTTTCGTTTTTTATTGCATCTATTTGATTCTTCTCTCTTTTCTTCTTTATTAGTCTTGCTAGCGGTCCATCAATTTTGTTGATCTTTTCAAAAAACCAGCTCCTGGATTCATTAATTTTTTGAAGGGTTTTTTGTGTCTCTATTTCCTTCAGTTCTGCTCTGATTTTAGTTATTTCTAGCCTTCTGCTAGCTTTTGAATGTGTTTGCTCTTGCTTTTCCAGTTCTTTTAATTGTGATGTTAGGGTGTCAATTTTGGATCTTTCCTTCTTTCTCTTGTGGGCATTTAGTGCTATAAATTTCCCTCTACACACTGCTTTGAATGTGTGCCAGAGATTCTGATATATTGTGTCTTTGTTCTTGTTGGTTTCAAAGAACATCTTTATTTTTGCCTTCATTTCATTATGTACCCAATGGTCATTCAGGAGCAGGTTGTTCAGTTTCCATGTAGTTGAGCGGTTTTGAGTGAGTTTCTTGATCCTGAGTTCTAGTTTGATTGCACTGTGGTCTGAGAGACAGTTTGTTATAATTTCTGTTCTTTTACATTTGCTGAGGAATGCTTTACTTCCAACTGTGTGGTCAATTTTGGAATAGGTGTGGTGTGGTGCTGAAGAAAATGTATATTCTGTTGATTTGGGGTGGAGAGTTCTGTAGATGTCTATTAGGTCTGCTTGGTGGAGAGCTGAGTTCAATTCCTGGATATCCTTGTTAACTTTCTGTCTCATTGATCTGTCTAATGTTGACAGTGGGGTGTTAATATCTCCCATTATTATTGTGTGGGAGTTTAAGTCCCTTTGTAGGTCACTCAGGACTTGCTTTATGAATCTGGGTGCTCCTGTGTTGGGTGCATATGTATTTAGGGTAGTTAGCTCTTCTTGTTGAATTGATCCCTTTACCATTATGTAATGGCCTTCTTTGTCTCTTTTGATCTTTGTTGGTTTAAAGTCTATTTTATCAGAGACTGCGATTGCAACCCCTGCCTTTTTTTGTTTTCCATTTGCTTGATAGATCTTCCTCCAACCCTTTGAGTCTATGTGTGTCTCTGCACATGAGATGGGTTTCCTGAATAGAGCACACTGATGGGTCTTGACTCCTTATCCAATTTGCCAGTCTGTGTCTTTTAATTGGAGCATTTAGCCCCTTTACATTTAAAGTTAATATTGTTATGTGTGAATTTGATCCTGTCATTATGATGTTAGCTGGTTATTTTGCTCGTTAGTTGATGCAGTTTCTTCCTAGCCTCGATGGTCTTTACAATTTGGCATGTTTTTGCAGTGGCTGGTACCGGTTGTTCCTCTCCATGTTTAGTGCTTCCTTCAGGAGCTCTTTTAGGGCAGGCCTGGTGGTGACAAAATCACTCAGCATTTGCTTGTCTGTAAAGTATTTTATTTCTCCTTCACTTATGAAGCTTAGTTTGGCTGGATATGAAATTCTGGGTTGAAAATTCTTTAAGAATTGATTATTGGCCCCCACTCTCTTCTGGCTTGTAGAGTTTCTGCCGAGAGATCAGCTGTTAGTCTGATGGGCTTCCCTTTGTGGGTAACCCGACCTTTCTCTGTGGCCGCCCTTAACATTTTTTCCTTCATTTCAACTTTGGTGAATCTGACAATTATGTGTCTTGGAGTTGCTCTTCTCGAGGAGTATCTTTGTGGCGTTCTCTGTATTTCCTGAATTTGAATGTTGACCTGCTTTGCTGGATTGGGGAAGTTCTCCTGGATAATATCTTGCAGAGTGTTTTCCAACTTGGTTCCATTCTCCCCGTCATTTTCAGGTACACCAATCAGACGTAGATTTGGTCTTTTCACATAGTCCCAAATTTCTTGGAGGCTTTGTTCATTTCTTTTTATTCTTTTTTCTCTAAACTTCCTTCTCGCTTCATTGCATTCATTTCATCTTCCATCGCTGATACCCTTTCTTCCAGTAGATCACATCGGCTACTGAGACTTCTGCAATCTTCATGTAGTTCTCGATACTTGGCTTTCAGCTCCATCAGCTCCTTTAAGCCCTTCTCTCCATTGGTTATTCTAGTTATCCATTCGTCTAATTTTTTTTCAAAGTTTTTAACTTCTTTGCTGTTGTTTTGAATTTCCTCCCATAGCTCGGAGTAGTTTGATCGTCTGAAGCCTTCTTCTCTCAACTCGTCAAAGTCATTCTCCGTGCAGCTTTGTTCCATTGCTGGTGAGGAACTGCGTTCCTTTGGAGGAGGAGAGGTGGTCTGCTTTTTAGAGTTTCCAGTTTTTCTGCTCTGTTTTTTCCCCATCTTTGTGGTTTTATCTACCTTTGGTCTTTGATGATGGTGATGTACAGATGGGTTTTTGGTGTGGATGTCCTTTCTGTTTGTTAGTTTTCCTTCTACCAGACAGGACCCTCAGCTGCAGGTCTGTTGGAGTTTGCTAGAGGTCCACTCCAGATGCTGTTTGGCTGGGTGTCAGCAGCGGTGGCTGCAGCACAGCGGATTTTCGTGAGACCACAAATTCAGCTGTCTGATAGTTCCTCTGGAAGTTTTGTCTCAGAGGAGTACCTGGCCGAGTGAGGTGTCAGTCTGTCCCTACTGCGGGGTGCCTCCCAGTTAGGCTGCTTGGGGGTCAGGGACCCACTTGAGGAGGCAGTCTGTCGGTTCTTAGATCTCCAGCTGAGTGCTGGGAGAACCACTACTCTCTTCAAAGCTGTCAGTCAGACAGGGACATTTAAGTCTGCAGAGGTTCCTGCTGACTTTTTGTTTGTCTGTGCCCTGCCCCCAGAGGTGGAGCCTACAGAGGCAGGCAGGCCTCCTTGAGCTGTGGTGGGCTCCACCCAGTTCGAGCTTCCTGGCTGCTTTGTTTACCTAAGCAAGCCTGGGCAATGGCGGGCACCCCTCCCCCAGCCTTGCTGCCACCTTGCAGTTTGATCTCAGACTGCTGTGCTAGCAATCAGTGAGACTCCTTGGGCATAGGACCCTCAGGGTCAGGTGTGGGATACAATCTCCTGGTGTGCCATTTTCCAGGCCCTTTGGAAAAGTGCAGTATTTGGGTGGGACTGACCCGATTTTCCAGGTGCCATCTGTTACCCCCTTTCTTTGACTAGGAAAGGGAACTCCCTGACCCCTTGCGCTTCCCAAGTGAGGCAATGCCTCGCCCTGCTTCGGCTCGCGCACAGTGTGCTGCACCAACTATCCTGCACCCACTGTTTGGCACTCCCTTATGAGATGAACCCAGTACCTCAAACAGAAATGCAGAAATCACCCATCTTCTGTGTCGCTCGGGCTGGGAGCTGTAGACCGGAGCTGTAGACTGGAGCTGTTCCTATTCGGCCATCTTGGCTCCGTGTCTGTTCATATTATTTGCTCACTTATTGAAAGGGTTGTTGTTGTTGTTTTCTTGTAAATTTGTTTAAGTTCTTTGTAGATTTTGGATATTAGCCCTTTGTCAGATGGATAGATTGCAAAAATTTTCTCCCATTCTGTAGGTCTCCTGTTCACTCTGATGATAGCTTCTTTTGCTGTGAAGTAGCTATTAGTTTAATTAGATCCCATTTGTCAATTTTGGCTTTTGTTGCCATTGCTTTTGGTGTTTTAGTCATGAAGTCTTTGTCCATGCCTATGTCCTGAATGGTATTGCCTAGGTTTTCTTCTAGGGCTTTTATGGTTTTAGGTCTTCTGTGTAAGTCTTTAATCTATCTTGGGTTAATTTTTGTATAAGGTGTAAGGAAGGGGTCCAGTTTCAGCTTTCTGCATATGGCTAGCCAGTTTTCCCAACACCGTTTATTAAATAGGGAATCCTTTCCCCATTGCTTGTTTTAGTCAGGTTTGTCAAAGATCTGATGGTTTAGATGTGCGGCATCATTTCTGAGGGCTCTGTTCTGTTCCATTGGTCTAGATATCTGTTTTGTTACCAGTACCATGCTGTTTTGGTTACTGTAGCCTTGTATCATAGTTTGAAGTCAGGTAGAGTGATGCCTCCAGCTTTCTTTTAGCTTAGATTGTCTTGGCTATGTGGGCTCTTTTTTGGTTCCATATGAAATTTAAAGTAGTTTTTTCCAATTCTGTGAAGAAACTCAGTGGTAGCTTGATGGGGATAGCATTGAATATATAAATTACTTTGGCCAGTATGGCCATTTTCACAATTTTGATTCTTCCTATCCATGAGCATGGAATGTTTTCCCATTTGTTTGTGTCCTCTCTTATTTCCTTGAGCAGTGGTTCTTGAAGAGGTCCTTCACATCCCTTGTAAGTTTTATTCCTAGGTATTTTATTCTCTTAGTAGCAGTTGTGAATGGGAGTTCACTCATGATTTGGCTCTGTTTGTCTGCTATTTGTGTATAGGAATGCTTATGATTTTTGCACATTGATTTTTGTATCCTGAGACTTTGCTTATCAGCTTAAGGAGATTTTGGACTGAGATGATTGGGTTTTCTAAATATACAATCATGTCATCTGTAAACAGAGACAATTTGACTTCGTCTTTTCCTAATTGAATACCCTCTATTTCTTCCTCTTGCCAATTGCCCTGACTAGAACTTCCAATACTATGTTGAATAAGAGTGGTGAGAGAGGGCATCCCTGTCTTGTGCCAGTTTTCAAAGGGAATGCTTCCAGTTTTTGCCCATTCAGTATGATATTGGCTGTTGGTTTGTCATAAATAGCTCTTATTTTGAGATTCATTCCATCAATGCCTAGTTTATTGAGAGTTTTTAGCATGAAGGGCTGTTGAGTATTGTCGAAGGCCTTTTCTGCATCTATTGAGATAATCATGTGGTTTTTGTCATTGGTTCTGCTTATGTGATGGATTATGTTTATTAATTTGGATATATTGAACTAGCCTTGCATCCCAGGGGTGAAGCTGACTTAATCTTGGTGGATAAGCTTTTTGATGTACTGCTGGATTCGGTTTGCCAGTATTTTACTGAGAATTTTTACATCAATCTTCATCAGGGATACTGGCCTGAAATTTTCTTTTTTGTTGTGTGTCTGCCAGGTTTTGGTATCAGGATGATGCTGGCCTCATAAAATGAGTTAGGATTCCCTCCTTTTCTATTGTTAGGAACAATTTCAGAAGGAATGATACCAGCTCCTCTTGGTAACTCTGGTAGAATTTGGCTGCGAATCCATCTGGCCTTGGACTTTTTTGTGGTGTTTGTAGGCTATTAATTACTGCCTCAATTTCAGAACTTGTTATCGGTCTGTTCTGGGATTTGACTTCTTCCTGGTTTAGTCTTGGGAGGGTGTATGTGTCCAGGAATTTGTTCTTTTCTTCTAGATTTTCTGGTTTCTTTGCATAGAGGTGTTTATGGTATTCTTTGATGGCAATTTCTATTTCTGTGGGATCAGTGGTGATATCCCCTTTATCATTTTTTATTGCATTTATTTGATTCTTCTCTCTTTTCTTCATTAGTCTTGCTAGCGGTCTATTTTGTTGATCTTTTCAAAAAACCAGCTGCTTTTCAAAAAACCAGCTCCTGGATTCATTGATATTTTGAAGGGTTTTTCGTGTCTCTATCTCCTTCAGTTCTGCTCTGATCTTAGTTATTTCTTACCTTCTGCTAGCTTTTGAATTTGTTTGGTCTTGCTTGTCTAGTTCTTTTAATTGTGATGTTAGGGTGTCAATTTTAGAACTTTCCTGCTTTCACTTGTGGACATTTAGTGCTATAAATTTCTCTCTACACGCTGCTTTAGATGTGTCCCAGAGTTTCTGGTATGTTGTGTCTTTGTTCTCATTGGTTTCAAAGAACTTACTTATTTCTGTCTTCATTTCATTATTTACCCAGTAGTCATTCAGGAGCAGGTTGTTCTGTTCCCATGTAGTTGTGCCATTTTGAGTGAGTTTCTTAATCCGGAGTTCTAATTTGATTGCACTGTGGTCGGAGAGACTGTTTGTTGTGATTTCCATTTTTTGCATTTGCTGAGGAGTGTTTTAATTCCAATTATGTGTTCAGTTTTAGAATAAGTGCGATGTGGTGCTAAGAAGAATGTATGTTCTGTTCATTTGGGGTGGAGAGTTCTGTAGATGTCTATTAGGTCTGCTTGGTCCAGAGGTGAGCTGAAGTCCTGGATATCCTTGTTAACTTTGTCTCATTGATCTAATATTGACAGTGGGGTGTTAGTCTCCCACTGTTATTGTATGGGAGTCTAAGTCTCCTTTTAGGTCTGGAAGAACTTGCTTTATGAATCTGGGTGCTCCTGTATTTGATGCATATATATTTAGGATAGTTAGCTCTTCTTGTTGAATTGATCCCTTTACCATTATGTAATGCCCTTCTTTGTCTCTTTCGATTTTTATTGTTTTAAAGTCTGTTTTATCAGATACTAGGATTGCGACCCCTGCTTTTTTTGCTTCCCATTTGCTTGGTAAATATTCCTCCATTTCTTTATTTTGAGCCTATGTGTGTCTTTGCACGTGAGATGGGTCTCCTGAATACAGCATGCAGACCAGTCTGTGTCTTTTAATTGGGGCATTTAGCCCATTTACATTTAAGATTAATATTGTTATATGTGAATTTGATCCTGTCATTATGATGCTAGCTGGTTATTTTGCCCGTTAGTTGATGCCGTTTCTTCATAGCATCGATGGTCTTTACAATTTGGTATGTTTTTGAAGTGGCTGGTACTGGTTGTTCCTTTCCATGTTGAGTGCTTCCCTCAGGAGCTCTTGTAAGGCAGGCCTGGTGGGGACAAAATCTCTCAGCATTTGCTTGTCTGTAAAGGACTTTATTTCTCCTTTGCTTATGAAGCTTAGTTTGGCTGGATATGAAATTCTGGGTTGAAAATTCTCTTCTTTAAGTACGTTGAATATTGCCCCCACACCCCCACTCTCTTTTGGCTTGTAGGGTTTCTGCCAAGAGATTCGCTGTTAGTTGCTTCCCTTTGTGGGTAACCCGATATTTCTCTCTGGATGCCCTTAACATTTTTTCCTTCATTTCAACCTTGGTGAATCTGATGATTATGTGTCTTGGGGTTGCTCTTCTTGAGGACTATCTTTGTGGTGGTCTCTGTATCTCCTGAATTTGAATGTGGCCTGTGTTGCTAGGTTGGGGAAGTTCTCCTGGATAATATCCTGAAGAATGAAACTAAGTTGGGAAACACTCCCCCTGTCTCTTTTAGGTGACTCATCCTATCAAACATAGATTTGGTCTTTTCACATAGTCCCATATTTTTTGGAGGCTTTGTTCATTTCTTTTCACTCTTTTTTCTCTAATCCTGACATCTTGCTTTATTTCATTGTGTCTGATATCCTTTCTTCTGCTTGATCAATTTGGCTATTGATACTTGTGTATGCTTCATGAAGTTCTTGTGCTGTGTTTTTCAGCTCCATCAGGTAATTTATGTTCTTCTCTAAACTGGTTATTCTAGTTAGCAATTTGTCTAACCTTTTTTCAAGGTTCTTAACTTCCTTGAGTTGGGTTAGGACATGTTCCTTTAGCTTGGAGGAGTTTGCTATTACCCACCTTCTGAAGCCTACTTCTGTCAATTCATTGAACTCATTCTCCATCCAGTTTTGTTCCCTTGCTGGCAAAAAGTTGTAATCCTTTGAAGGAGAAGAGGTGTTCTAGTTTTTGGAATTTTCAGCCTTTTTGCGCTGGTTTTTCCTGATCTTCGTGGAATTATCTACCTTTGGTCTTTGATGTTGGTAACCTTTGGATGTGGTCTCTGAGTGGACGTCCTTTTTATTGATGTTGATAGTATTCCTTTCTGTTTGTTAGTTTTCCTTCTAACAGTCAGGACCCTCTGCTGTAGGTCTGCTGGAGTTTGCTGGAGGTCCACTCCAGACCCTGTTTGCCTACGTATCACCAGCAGAGACTGCAGAACAGCAAAGATTGCTGCCTGTTCCTTCCTCTGGAAGCTTCATCCCAGAGGGGCACCTGCCTGATGCTAGCCAGATCTCTCCTGTATGAGGTATCTGTCAGCCCCTACTGGGAGGTGTCTCCCAGTCAAGATATTCAGGGATCAGCAACCCACTTGAGGAGATAGTCTGTCCCTTATCAGAGCTTGAATGCTGTGCTGGGAGATCTGCTGTTCTCTTCAGAGCCATCAGGCAGGGATGTTTACATTTGCTGAAGCTGTGCCCACAGCCGCCCCTTCCCCCAGGTGCTCTGTCCCAGGGAGATGGGGGTTTTATCTATAAGTCCCTGACTGGTGGTGCTACCTTTCTTTTTTCAGAGCTGCTCTGCCCAGACAGGAGGAATCTAGAGAGGCAGTCTGGCCACAGCAGCCTTGCTGAACTGTGGTGGGCTCTTCCCAGTTCAAACTTCCTGGCAGCTTTGTTTACACTGTGAGGGTAAAATCGCCTACTCAAGCCTCAGCAGTGGTGGACTCCCCTTCCCCCACCAAGCTCAAGCATCCCAGGTTGACCTCAGACTGCTGTGCTGGTATGAGAATTTCAAGCCAGTGGATCTTAGCTTGCTGGGTTCCATGGGGGTGGAACCCGCCAAGCCAGACCACTTGGTTCCCTGGCTTCAGCCCCCTTTCCAGGGGAGTGAATGGTTCTGTCTCACTAGCATTCCAGGTGCACTGGGGTATGAAAAAAAGAAAAAAAAAAAGAACTCCTGCAGCTAGCTTGGTGTCTGCCCAAACAGCCACTTAGTTTTTTGCTTAAACCCATGGCCCTGGTGGCATAGGCACCAGAGGGAATCTCTTGGTCTGCCAGTTGCAAAGACCATGGGAAAAGCACATATCTGGGTACCATTCCTCCTGGTACAGTCTCTCACAGCTTCTTTTGGCTAGGGGAGGGAAATCCTCCAACCCTTTGCATGTCCCGGGTGAGTTGATGCCCCACCCTGCTTTGGTTCACCCTCCATGGGCTGCACCCACTGTCCAGCCAGTCCCAGTGAGATGAACTGGGTACCTCAGTTGGAAATGCAGAAATCACCTGCCTTCTGCGTTGGTCTTGCTGGGAGCTACAGACTGGAGCTCTTCCTATTCAGCCATCGTGCCAGCAAGTCCCCCATACCTAATTTTTATTCATAGTATTGTATGCTTTCTCTTTAAAAAAAAAAAAAAAAACCTTATAAATTATATGAGCTTTAGGCCCTTCGAAATCTGGATCAGTCCCTGAATAGAATGACCTAATAGAATAAAACTATCAATGACAGCAAAAAGAATGAATAAACAGATAAAAGTGGAGGAAACCAACATTTCTGAGAGTCTATTATGTTTCAAGTTCACTGCTAATAATAATAGCTAATATTTATTAAGAGCTTTCTTATGCCAGGTCCTATCTAAAGAGCTTAACCTACTGTATCATTGCATTTAATCAGCATGATACTAGGAAAAAAAGCACTATGAGTATTATCTTCATGGTGTAAAGAAATGAGGCTAAAAACATAAAATATTTTGCTCAGGTCATGCAGCTATTAATTGATGAAGTTAAAATCTGAACCCAGGTTTCAATTTTTTTCTTCAAGACAGGATCTTGCTCTGTCACCCAGGATGGAGTATAGTGGCATGAACACAGCTCACTTCAGCCTTGACCTCCCAAGCTCAAGTGATCCTGCCACCTCAGTCTGCCAGGTAGCTGGGACTACAGGCATGCACCACCATGCCCAGTTAATTAAAAAAAAAAAAATTGTAGAGACAGAGTCTCACCATGTTGCCCAGGCTGGCCTCAAACTCCTGGGCTCAAATAATCCTTTCACCTCAGCCTTCCAAAGTGCTGGGATTATAGGCATGAGCCACTGCACCTGGCCCAGATTTGGATTTTAAAACAATGCTTTTTCTCCTCCTTATTCCTTTTCTTTTTTTTACACTAGAAATTATCTTCTGGGCAATTAATACCGGGACTTAAATATCCATTTGTTCCTTTTTCAGTCAACTAGCATTTTTATTGGGCGTGTAACATGTAAGGTAATACAAAAGTTATGTAAGTCAAAAAGTATTTATGGGGACATTTGAATATCTGCCTTATCACTGCTATATAAAAAATCCATTATCGACTCTTCAGAAATTTATTGGGCCCAGAAGAATTCTGACATTTTATTGTTCATTAGGAATAGATGACCCCACAGACATGTTTTGATGAGGGAACTGCTTGAGAACGGAACGAGCATGAAGCATAAATGAGCCAAAAACAAAGAGTGAATCCAGCTCCCACTGGTGTCATAAGGGCCTATTATGTTAGGTGAGCCAAAAATCTTCCTATTTTCCAGAGCCAGGCTGGGCTGAGTTTTCTGTCATTTAAAGGCAAAATAATTTTAACAGGTATAATATCTAAAGGAAAAAAGTGACTTCTAAATTCAGTAGTGGTTTTTGTATCAATGGAATAGGGAAAAATTTTTTTTTCTACAAATCCTACCAAAAGTTAGGAAGACCAAATCTGTACAGGGTTTAGGTTAGGTCAACAAAAAACAGATTCAGCAACTGAACTCTGCTCAGTTGTCACCCATATACGCTGGAGCTACATGAACTTCTCCTTCACATATGTTCATACCAGGATCAAGATGGTGGCCACAGTGCAGGCAATTTTGGCCTCTGCAGTGTGCACACATTCTGCCCAAGCACCTGATACAGAGGGTGGAAAGAAAGGCTTCCAGCAGGGACTGGGTGAAGATGAGGCCAAAAATATTAAGGATAACCAGGATAATTAGTTTGAAAGAAAGGGAGAAGACTGGAGTAAATCTGAAAGCAAATGCATCAGAAAAAGAAAAAAATGAGATAATGAGAAAAACATCAAGGAAAGAAATTTAAATTTTTTTAATATTAGAGGAACTAGAAGAACCTAAATAACTTATGCAGAAAAATTAAGAGAAACCATGAATCAGAAAATTGCCAGAAGAAGCTAAATTTTTTTTTTCAGTGTTTTATTTTTTATTTTTTTTATTATTATACTTTAGGTTTTAGGGTACATGTGCACAATGTGCAGGTTTGTTACATATGTATCCATGTGCCATGTTGATTTCCTGCACCCATTAACTCATCATTTAGCATTAGGTGTATCTCCTGATGCTGTCCCTCCCCCCTCCCCCAACCCCACAACAGTCCCCAGAGTGTGATGTTCCCCTTCCTGTGTCCATGAGTTCTCATTGTTCAATTCCCACCTATGAGTGAGAACATGCAGTGTTTGGTTTTTTGTCCTTGCGATAGTTTACTGAGAATGATGTTTTCCAGTTTCATCCATGTCCCTACAAAGGACATGAACTCATCATTTTTTATGGCTGCATAGTATTCCATGGTGTATATGTGCCACATTTTCTTAATCCAGTCTATCGTTGGACATTTGGGTTGGTTCCAAGTCTTTGGTATTGTGAATAGTGCTGCAATAAGCATACGTGTGCATGTGTCTTTATAGCAGCATGATTTATAGTCCTTTGGGTATATACCCAGTAATGGGATGGCTGGGTCAAATGGTATTTCTAGTTCTAGATCCCTGAGGAATCGCCACACTGACTTCCACAATGCTTGAACTAGTTTACAGTCCCACCAACAGTGTAAAAGTGTTCCTATTTCTCCACATCCTCTCCAGCACCTGTTGTTTCCTGATTTTTTAATGATGGCCATTCTAATTGGTGTGAGATGGTATCTCACTGTGGTTTTGATTTGCATTTCTCTGATGGCCAGTGATGATGAGCATTTCTTCATGTGTTTTTTGGCTACATAAATGTCTTCTTTTGAGAAGTGTCTGTTCATGTCCTTTGCCCACTTTTTGATGGGGTTGTTTTTTTCTTGTAAATTTGTTTGAGTTCATTGTAGATGAAGAAGCTAAATTTAAATTGACAATAGAAACTTCATGGTACTAAAACTCTATGGAGTAGATACTCTGAATTCAAAGAGACTTCACAGTTTAAAAAGTTATTAAAAGATAAAACGATGCAACATTAAACATTTTTTCATTATACCAAGTGTTTTAAAACATCAGTTTGAGATTAGTATATTTTGGTGTTAATTTCATAAAGGTCACCAATTTATGGACAAAGTTATACAACTAAAAAAAAAAAAGAATCAAGAAAAATGACAAGAAGAAAGGTTTGGCTTCTGGAGGGAAGGTCAAAGGCTTCCAGGCTTAGACAGTCCAATAGACCGTGGAGCTCTGACAAGAAACATAACAAGACTGGAGACATTTCCTCTTCTAAACCTTCACTCTGTTTCCCAATCTCTTCAACAGGTAGCTCAAATTTTCCCTTTCAGTTCTGCCAAATGTTAGTCAGAAGTATCATGGTTATGTGCTGGATAAATAGTTCACTCCTGACACTAAGGTGCTCAGTGATGAGGGGCCTTGGAGCAACAAGGAGTTAAAATTGGTGTGGCAGGAAGAATTCTGAGATGACCTTTGAGATTCCCTCTCCCCGGTGTACATGTTCTGTATAGTCCCCTCCCCTTGAGTATGGGTGAGATTGACTATGATGAACTTCACTCCTGTAATTAGGTTACTTCACATGGAAAAAAAGGTAAGGGATTTTTGCAGATGTAATGAAGTCTCAAATCAATGTACTTCGAGTTAATCGGAAGGGAGATTATCCCTGGTGGGCCTGACCAATTTGGTAAACCCCTTAAAAGAGGTTGGGCTCTTGTTGAAGGAAGGGATTCAAAGGGTAAGGGTATGGAGTGGGCCATGTGGTAAGGATGCTTAGGGTAGTCTCCAGTCACTAGTGGGCAAGAAAACTGAGATTTCTGTTCTACAGTCACGAGGAACTGAATTCTACCAACAATGTGAATAATCTTGGAAGCAGTTCTTTCCTTATTCATACCCTCAGGTAAGAATGCAGCTGGCTGGAACCATGATTTCAGCACTTTTGAGACCTTAATAGAGTACAGACTACTGGCCCACAGGAAATGTGAGATAATAGATTTGTGTTCTTTTAACCAGCTAACTTGGTGGCAATTTCTTACACAGCAGTAGAAATTAATACAGTTAGGAAACTTGGATGCTACTCTATCTTAAACAAAAATCTTAAATAGTGTTTTTTTGTGGCTACCTGAATTCAGAGTGGCAACTAAATTGGAACTAAAATGTATATGTTATGCATATTCTGTAATATAGCCTTAATTGTACTTCCCTAAACTACTCGAATTTGTCAGAAAAAGGTGTTTGCAATAAAATCTAAACGGTTTTGTGTTAAAGATGATTATAATGATCGAGGCAGGGTGGCTGGTGCCTGTAATCCCAGTGACTCAGAAGGCTGAGGTGGAAGGATCACTTGAGCCCTGGAGCTCAAGACTACAGAGAGCTGTAATTGTGCCACTTCACTTCAGCCGGGGTGACAGAGCAAGGCTCTCTTTAAAAAAAAAAAAGAAGGTAAAGCATTTTTAAAATTGTTACAAAGATTACCTATTTCATATTGACAATATTACAGCTGGAAAAGACATTTGATACTAAAAAGGAAAGAAGGAATGATGGAAGACAAGGAAGACGGAAAGAAGGAAAAAATCAAAATCCACTCAGGTGAATCTGATAAAGTAGCTTTCCATTACATGTCTCAAATCAACCTTTGGAATATATATGTATTTTTAACTTTTTAGGTTCAAGGGTACATGTGAAGGTTTGCTACACAGGTAAACTTGTGTCACAGGGGTTTATTGTACAAATCATCACCCAGGTATTAAGCCCAGAACCCAATAGTTATCTTTTCTGTTCCTCTCCCTTCTTCCACCCTCCACACTCAAGTAGACCACAGTGTCTGTTGTTTCCTTCTATGGGTTCATTAGTTCTCATCATTTAGCTCCCACTTATAAGTAAGAACATGTGGTATTTGGTTTTCTGTTCCTGTGTTAGTTTGCTTAGGATGATAGCCTCCAGCTTCATCCATGTTCCTGCAAAAGACATGATCTTGTTCTTTTTTATGGCTGCATGGTATTCCATGGTGTATATATACCACATTTTCTTTATCTAATCTGTCATTGATGGCCATTTAGGTTGATTCCATGTCTTTACTATTGTGAATAGTGCTGCAGTGAACATTCATCTTCCTGTGCCTTTATGGTAGAATAATTTATATCCCTCCGGTTATATGCCCAGTAATACATTGCTGGGTCAAATGGTAGTTCTGCTTTTAGCTCTTTGAGGAATCACTAAGCTTCTTTCCACAGTAACTGAATTGATTTACATTCTCACCCACAGTGTGAAAGTGTTCCCTTTTCTCTGCAACCTCGCCAGCACCTGTTATTTTTTCTACTTTTTTGTAATAGCCATTCTGGCTGGTTTTGATTTGCATTTCTCTAATAATCAGTGATGTTGAGTTTTTTAAATATGCTTGGCCACATGTATGTCTTCTTTTGAAAAATGTTCATGTCCTTTGCCACATTTTAATGGGATTTTGTTTTTCTCTTGTAAATTTAAGTTCCTTATAGATGCTGGGTATTAGACCTTTGTCAGATGCAAGGTTTGCAAAAATTTTCTCCCCTTCTGTAGGTTGTCTGTTTAATCTGCTGATAGTTTCCATTGCTGTTCAGAGGCTCTTAAATTTAATTAGATCCCACTTGTAAATTTTGGCATTTGTTGCAATTGCTTTTGGTGTCTTTGTCATGAAATCTTTGCCAGTTCCTACATCTAGGATGGTATTGCCTAGGTTGTCTCCCAAAGTATTCATAGTTTGGGGTTTTACATTTAAAAACTTGCATTGATTTTTGTATATGGTGTAAGGAAGGAGTCCAGCTTCAATCTTCTGCGTATGGCTGGCCAGTTATCCCAGCACCATTTATTGAATAGGGACTCTTTTCCCCATTGGTTGTTCTTGTCAGCTTTGTCAAAGATCAAATGGTCATAGGTGTGGGGCTTTATTTCTGGGCTTTCTATTCTGTTCCATTGGTCTATGTGCCTGTTTTTGTACCAGTACTATGCTGTTTTGTTTACTGTAGCCCTGCAGTACAGTTTGAAGTCAAGTAACGTTATGTCTCCAGCTTTTGTTCATTTTGCTTAGGATTGCCTTGGATATGTAGGCTTTTTTTTTGTTCCATATGAATTTTAAAATAGTTTTTTCTAGTTTTGTGAAAAATGTCATTGGTAGTTTGATAGGAATAGCATTGAACCTATGAGTTGTTTTGGGCAGTATGGCCATTTTAATGGTATTGATTCTTCCTATCCATGAGCATGAGATATTTTTCCATTCGTTTGTGTCATCTCTAAATTATTTGAGCAGTGTTTTGTTATTCTCATTGTAGAAACCTTTCAGCTCCCTGGTTAGCTGTATTCTTAGATATGTTATTCTTTTTGCAGCTATTGTGAATGGGATTGCCTTTCTGATTTGGCTCTCAATTTGGCTGTTGTTGGTATATAGGAATGCTAGTGATTTTTGTACATTAATTTGCTGAAGTTGTTTATCAGCTGAAGGAGATTTTGGGCTGAGACTACAAGGTTTTCTAGATAAAGAATCATGTCATCTGCAAACAGAGATAGTTTGACTTCCTCTCCTCCTATCTGGATGCCCTTTCTTTCTCTTGCCTGTTTGCCCTGGCCAGAACTTCCAAAACTATGTTGAACAGCAGTGGTAAAAGAAGGCATCCTGGTCTTGCACCAATTTTCAAGGGGAATGCTTCAAGCTTTTGCCCATTCAGTATAATGTTGGCTGTCAGTTTGTCATAGATGGCTCTTATTATCTTGAGGTATTTTCCCTGAATACCTAGTTTGAGAGTTTTTAACATTAAGTATGTTGAATTTTATCGAAAGCCTTCTCCATGTCTATTGAGATAATCGTGTGGTTTTTACTTTTAGTTCTGTTTATGTGATGAATCACATTTATTGATTTGTGTGTGTTGAACCAACCTTGCATCTCAGGGGTGAAGCCTACTTGATTGTAGTGGATTAGCTTTCTGATGAGCTGCTAGATATTTGCAAGCATTTTATTTAGGATTTTTGCATTGATGTTCATCAAGGATATTGGTCTGAAGTTTTATTTTTCAGTTGTGTCTCTGCCAGGCTTTGGTATCAGGATGATGCTGGCCTCATAGAATGAGTTGGGGAAGAGGTTCTCCTCCTTAATTGTTTTGGAGCAGTTTCTGTAGGAATGATACCAGCTCTTTGTACATTTGGCAGAATTTAGCTGTGAAGCCATCAGGTCCTGGGATTTTTTTGGTTGGCAAGCTATTAGTGATTCAATTTTTGATCTCGTTATTAGTCTGTTCAGGGATATTCTTCCTGGTTCAGTCTTGGGAGGTTGTATGTGTCTAGAAATGTAGCCATCTCTTCTAGGTTTTCTAGTTTGTGTTCATAAAGGTATTCATAGAAGTTTCTGATGGTTATCTTTATTTCTGTGAGGTCAGTGGTAACATTCCCATCATTTCTAATTGTGTTTATTTGGATTTTCTCTTTTTTCTTAGTAGTCTAGCTAGTGGCCTATCTTATTTTTTTCAAAAAGCCAACTCTAGGGTTCGTTGATCATTTGGATGGTTTTTTTGTATCACAATTTCCTTCAGTTCAGCTCTGATTATGGTTATTTCTTGTCTTCTGCTAGCTTTGGGGTTGATTTGTTCTTCTCTAATTCTTTCAGTTGTGATATTTGATTGTTAATTTGAGATCTTTCTAATTTCCTGTTGTGGGCATTTAGTGTTATGAATTTCCCTCTTAACACTGCCTTAGCTATATCCCAGAGATTTTGATATGTTGTATCTTTGTTCTTATTAGCTTCAAATAACTTCTCGATTTCTGCTTTTGAATTTCATTATTTACCCCAAAGTCATTCAGGAGCATTTTGTTTAATTTCCATGTAACTGCATAGTTTTGAGTGATTTTCTTAGTCTTGAGTTCTATTTTTATTGCACTGTGGTCTGAGAATGTGTTTGGTATGATTTTGATTTCTATTGAGTTTGCTGAAGATTGTTTTATGTCCAATTATGTGGTCAGTTTTACAGTATGCACCATGAAGCAATGAGAAGCATGATAGTCTGTTGTTTTTGGGTGGAGAGTTCTGCAAAGGTATATCAAATCCATTTGGCCCAATGTTGAGTTCAGGTCCTGAATATCTTAATTTTCTGACTCAGTGATCTAATACTGTCAGTAGAGTATTGAAGTCTCCCACTATTACTGTATGGGAGTCTATGTCTCTCTCTCTGTAGGTCTCTAAGAACTTTCTTTATGAATCTGAGTGCTCGTGTTTTGGGTATAAAACAGGATAGTTAGGTTTTCTTGAATTGAACCCTTTACCATTATGTAATGCCCTTCTTTGTCTTTTTTGATCTTTGTTGGTTTGAAGTCTGTTTTGTCTGAAATTAGGATTGTAACCCCTGCTTTTTTGTTTTCCATTTGCTTGGTAAATTTTTCCTTCATCCCTTGGTTTTGAGCCTGTGGGTGTCATTATGTGTGAGATGGGTCACTTAAAGTCAGCATACTATTGGATCTTGCTTTTTTTATCCAGATTGCTACTCTGTGCCTTTTAAGTGGGGAATTTAGCCCATTTTTTATACATGCAAGGTTAGTATTGATATGTGTGGATTTGATTCTGTCATTGTGTATTAGCTGGTTATTATGTTGGCTTATTAGTGTGGTTGCTTTATAGGGGCACTGGTCTTATGTTTAAGTCTGTTTTTGTATTAGCTAGTATTAGACTTTCATTTCTGTATTTAGTGCTCCTTTCAAGATCTCTTAAAGACAGGTCTGGTGATAACAAACTCATTCAACATTTGCTTATCTGAAAAAGATCTTATTTCTCCTTTGCCTAGGAAGCTTAGTTTGGCTGGATATTAAATTCTTGGTTGAAGATTATTTTCTTTAAAGATATTGAATATAGGCCCCCACTCTCTTCTGGCTTGTAGGGTTTCAGCTGAGAGGTCTGCTGTTAGTCTTATGGGGTTCTTTGGAATATCATGAATGTATAAACAGTATGGTTTTTAATCAGAATACTTCTACCAGTGACATTTTTCATAAGAAGAATAAAATTTTTTATCAGTTTTGTCTGCTTTACATGTCTGAGAAGCAAGTTCTCTTTCATTCTCTTAAACTGCAATAGGACTACTTTTACCATCCTTTCCTAGCCAAGATATGCTAATAAACTGGACCACTTAAATATACTTTGGCAAGTTAACAGTTATGACCTCTGCAGTATTTTATAAAACATTTAATAAAGTCACCATTATGAAGACAAAACAAATTGAGGCAGGATTAGCTGGCAACAACAAAATATATCAATAAAATAAAATCGTGAATATCTGAAAAAGGTACACCAGAGTGCATTTTGTAAGCTACCACTTTTTTCAAATGGAAGTACATATATTGACTATCACTGAGAGGATACAGAAAAAAAAAAGTGGAAAGGGAATCTGGTGAACCGAAGGTTGGATTAGAAGACTTAGTTATCACTTTATACTCTTAGGACTTTTAGAATTCTCAAAACTTTCAGGTATTATTTCAGTATGAAGCAAAATAAAATCTTTAATATGTACTATAACAAAATCAATATATTAGTCTTTCTTTCAGCTTGAAAAGTCAGTATGTTCTCACTGGGAGAGGTTTACTGAAAGAATGCACACAGTAGCCTACAGGCCCAGTATGTCTAAGACTTTACTGTCACCTGGGACAGTGGCTCTTTATCATTCACAGTACAGTAGCAATCAAAACTAGTCATTTTGTTTCCCTTCAGAAGTAAGAATTCATTGCTTTATTTTGCCTTTTTAGCATGCCTTTCACACTCTATACCTCAAAGAAAAAAGATGATGTCTATTCATTATCATTCTGCATGCAGCCCATCCATTTGTCAAAGTCTAGCACCAAAGTAACCACATTCTTAACAATGGGATGGCTGGCATTACTTAAATTTAGGGTAAGTTGAAAGTGACTCCCAGTCATATTAATATAACCCACTAAACCTAAATAAAATATATCCCCCAACTTAACCTCCCTTTAGCCAGGTACCAAACTGTGGCTATTCTAATGTGGCCTAACACAAAAATGATGAGGAAAGAGGATTGGAAAGAGACAGTGGTCCTAAATTGCAGTTAAAAATCTAACTTTTGAAATTTTTACAAAAATACATGACCCATGCAAGTGAGGGCTCTAAAACTTAAGCTTCATTAGCTTCACAGAAAAATATGCCTCTGGGTGGCTGAATGCATGGAAGACCTGAGGCTGGCATAAAAATTAAGTTGCCGTAGTCTCCACAGACACTTGAACAAGAAACAAATGCTAATTGCTTCATGTCACTGAGATTTTTTGTGGTTGGTTGTTTTTCAATATTATTGTAGCAATAGCTAACTAATACAAATAAAGCAATCATACATATTCTGTGACCTCCCATCTCATCAGAACCATTTCATTTCCTTTATATTTTTAAGTATACTCCTAGTTTTAAGTGTAAAGTCCCAATGCACAGAAGCTGTCAAAGATAGCTGGCACTGTGCACATATAAATCAAGTCACCATTTTGGTAAGAGGAAGGAAAGAACCAAGTGAGGATGGAAATGTTCCCCCACTGAACACTAAATCTATCAAATTTAGAGCCTCAAAATACTAGTATACTCTTTAGAACGTCTCATTCTTTGACATTTTCCCAATAGAGTGCCTCTCAGTTATCAATACCCAACTTTCATAGAACATACACATCTCTCAGTACAAAACTTTTGGCTGATACTTACATAAGGAAATATTTATATTATGTCCCAAAACTCAATACAACATTTTAAATAAAACGACATGCAGATAAAGTCCTATGTGACATCCCAAATACAACTGGTGAGAAATCAGAATTATATCCATATTTTGAAAAACACCCTCTCTGTCAATAAAGGGGATGTGTACTGCATTACTGCATTAAAGCAACTGTTTTGGTGACAATTGTACTCATTGCTTAGTGATTAGAAAATGGTATTTTAAACATTTTCTTCTTAACCTAATTGTTTTTACTGTTAAAAGAAAAACTTTAGCCAAATTAAATTTAAAATAGTTTAATTGAGCAAAGAACAATTCATGAACTGAGCAGCCTCCTGAGCCAGAGTAGGCTGAGACTCCAGTGCAGCCATGTGGTGGAAGATTTCTAGACAGAAAAAGGAAAGTGAAGAAAAATGGAAGTGAGGTACAGAAATAACCAGATTGGTTATAGCTTGACATTTTTCTTATTTGAACACAGTTTGAACAGTTGGCCACCTTTGGCCAAAACTCAGTGATTGGCACAAGAGTTGACTACAGTCTGTATAAACTCCACTTAGGTTATAGTTTATGATGTACATAAAAACCTTTAGGCTGAACTTAAAATATATAAGTAGGCAGCTTTAAGCTAAGCTTGATTTAGCAATTCCCCCTTTTGGTCATCCTCTCAATTTTGAGAGAGTGGTTAGTCATTAAAAGCACCAAAACCATTGCAATGTATTTATTTATCTTGAAACCCACTAGGAAATAACAGAACACTGGGGTTTGTAAGGTGAGAACAAGGACTTCAGATTATATATTTTTTGTAAGGGTCAGAGTAGAGCATACTTCCTTATGCTGGAATGTCCTGTTTACAAGAGAAAAAAGCAAAACCCAGTCTGTTCTAGTATCTATGTTTCCTTAAAGTCTTAGTTTGATTATGTTACATTTAGCACAAGTGACTCCATTTTGGTTTGATCTGGTCTTTTTGTACTTAGTGCAAGAGCTCATTCCAGAACAATGGCCTCCCATAACTTTGTTTAAAAATTCCTCCCTTTTGGTCAGATTCTTACTTAGGTGAGAGTGTAACCAAAACATAGGGCCTCAGCGCCACTCTGTTACTATCATAGTGGATTTCCATTCTCAGCATGTCATTCACAGGTTACACTGCCCCCATGGTCACACATTTCTTTCAGCTCTTTTCAGTTGAAGGGAGACCATTTGACATTCTAAAGATGACTGCATGAAAACATTTAAAACTTTTGAGAGAACACAGTGCACCAGGGAGACTACTATTATGACTATCAGGAGGATAATACCAAGAGTTTGGAGTACCCTCCTTGGCCGGGGTGCCTGTAAACCAAACAACCTAAAATCAAATAGATCAAAGAATGAGCTAAACAGTCTACTCACTTTAAGCAGTCTCTTCGTTAATCCCCTACAACTAAATCTCTATAATACCTGATGTGATGTATTTCTCCATGGTCAACAAGAAGGGCCAGCAGCTGCAGAGACACTCCTGTTTAGTCAGTAAGTAATCTAGAGTGATTCTATTATTTGGCATAACTTTCACAATAGAATTTAAACTCTGTTGTGTAACCATAGCCTTTACAATATAATCTACTACAGAACTTATCATGAAGGATAAATTTCTAATCATTGCCTCATTTACTTCCAACCATAGAAAAAAGAACTTAACAAATGATGCCCTTCTAGAAGAGTGAAGACTTCCAGGCAATGTCACATAAATGTCCTATGTGACATCCCAAATACAATTGGTGAGAAATCAGAATTATATCCATATTTTGAAAAACACCCTCTCTGTCAACAAAGGGGATGTGTACTGCATTAGTGCATTAAAGCAACTGTTTTGGTGACAATTGTACTCATTGCTTAGTGATTAGAAAATGGTATTTTAAACATTTTCTTCCTAATCTAATTGTTTTTACTGTTAAAAGAAAAACTTTAGCCAAATTAAATTTAAAATAGTTTAATTGAGCAAATGTTCCAGGCAATGTTCTCTTCAACTCATGATGTAGGTTAAGAGGAGTGGACCAATGTTCTGCTTCTGGAACTTAACAAATGATGCCCTTCTAGAAGAGTGAAGACTTCCAGGCAATGTTCTCTTCAACCCATGATGTAGGTTAAAAGGAGTGGACAAATGTTCTGCTTCTGACTGATTACGAGGCAATGTCTGTACCATTAAAATTTCTCACATACATTGGGCCTTCATCTTCCATCTGTCAAGGCATAAGTTTATCCACAGATAAGCCTGGCTGCAAAATCCTTCACAGATTAAAGTATACCCTACAAGTGCACACAACAGACTCCTTTTTCACCTCTATTGTTCATAGAGGCATAAGTGGGGCTGGGGAGGTGGGGAATTGAAAGACAAAGGTCTTGTGATAGTAATCTTGATCTGTCAAGATTGATATTGGACAGCAATAAAGCTATTCACGTCAAGGATGTCATCATCTTCCACGGAGAAACTTCCCTGGTTACTTTTACCTTAAGGTTTCCAATGGGTGTACAGTTCTAAGAATGTGGAGGAACCTTCTGAGTTGTGAGATTATGAACCCAAGTTTCAAGGTCCTGAAGTTCTGCTGTAGCGTTGATGGCAAGGGCAGTCTACTTCAGAAGATCCAGTCTTTGGGTTCTAGATTATGAGGGTGTTGATTGTCCTCAGTCAGTGAACCATGAAAAGCTTTCTTTATTTGGTGAAAATGAATATGCACTGTGGCATAATGAGCATAATGTGTAATGTCAGCCCTCTTGCCCTCTTGCATGGGAAAGCTTTTATATAACCATGAAACATGAATTGAAAATGACAATTGAATGAAATCCCTCCATAAATATTTAAATGGCCCATCAGATAATGGAATGTACCTGAAGTTTTGATTGGTTTGTCAAGCCCAAATTCCTGGGAAGACAAATACTGGTCATAAGCTATTTACCAATTTGGAAGTCACCATACGTACAAACACACACACATATATGTAATATATATTATATATTATATATAAAATATTTATTATATTTGATATATTTTTTAAATTATATATTACATATATTTTGGTCATTTTATCTTCTCCATGATGAGTCACAGAATGCAGAACTTTTATATTTTTATTATTATTATACTTTAAGTTTTAGGGTACATGTGTACAATGTGCAGGTTTGTTACATATGTATACATGTGCCATGTTGGTATGCTGCACCCATTAACTCGTCATTTAGCATTAGGTATATCTCCTAATGCTTTCCCTCCCGCCACCCCACAACAGGCCTCGGTGTGTGATGTTCCCCTTCCTGTGTCCATGTGTTCTCATTGTTCAGTTCCCACCTATGAATGCGAACATGCGGTGTTTGGTTTTTTGTCCTTGCAATAGTTTGCTGAGAATGATGGTTTCCAGCTTCATCCATGTGCATACAAAGGATATGAGCTCATCTTTTTTATGGCTGCATAGTATTCCATGGCATATATGTGCCACATTTTCTTAATCCAGTCTATCATTGATGGACCTTTGGGTTGGTTCCAAGTCTTTGCTATTGTGAACAGTGCTGCAGTAAATATATGTGTGCATGTGTCTTTATAGCAGCATGATTTACAATCCTTTGGGTATATACCCAGTAATGGGATGGCTGGGTCAAATTGTATTTCTAGTTCTAGATCCCTGAGGAATCACCACGCTGATTTCCACAATGGTTGAACTAGTTTACAGTCAGACCAACCAACATGGTTTTTGTCTTTGGTTCTGTTTATATGCTGGATTACATTTACTGATTTTTGTATGTTGAACCAGCCTTGCTTCCCAGGGATGAAGCCCACTTGATCATGGTGGATAAGTGTTCCTATTTCTCCACATCCTCTCCAGCACCTGTTGTTTCCTGACTTTTTAATGATCGCCATTCTAACTGGTGAGAGATGGTCTCTCATTGTGGTCTTCATTTGCATTTCTCTGATGGCCAGTGATAAGGAACACTTTTTCATGTGTCTTTTGGCTGCATAAATGTCTTCTTTTGAGAAGTGTCCGTTCATATCCTTCACCCACTTTTTGATGGGGTTGTTTTTTTCTTGTAAATTTGTTTGAGTTCATTGTAGATTCTGGATATTAGCCCTTTGTCAGATGAGTAGGTTGCAAAAATTTTCTCCCATTCTGTAGGTTGCCTGTTCACTCTGATGGTGGTTTCTTTTGCTGTGCAGAAGCTCTTTAGTTTAATTAGATCCCATTTGTCAATTTTGGCTTTTGTTGCCATTGCTTTTGGTGTTTTAGACATGAAGTCCTTGCCCATGCCTATGTCCTGAATGGTATTGCCTAGGTTTTCTTCTAGGGTTTTTATGGTGTTAGGTCTAACATGTAAGTCTTTAATCCATCTTGAATTAATTTTTGTATAAGGTGTAAGGAAGGGATCCAGTTTCAGCTTTCTACATATGGCTAGCCAGTTTTCCCAGCACCATTTATTAAATAGGGAATCCTTTCCCCATTGCTTGTTTTTCTCAGGTTTGTCAAAGATCAGATAGTTGTAGATATGTGGCATTATTCCTGAGGCCTCTGTTTTGTTCCATTGATATATATCTCTGTTTTGATACCAGTACCGTGCTGTTTTGGTTACTGTAGCCTTGTAGTATAGTTTGAAGTCAGGTAGCGTGATGCCTCTGGCTTTGTTCTTTTGGCTTAGGATTGACTTGCAAATGCAGGCTCTTTTTTGGTTCCATATGAACTTTAAAGTAGTTTTTTCCAATTCTATGAAGAAAGTCATTAGTAGCTTGATAAGGATGGCATTGAATCTATAAATTACCTTGGGCAGTATGGCCATTTTCGCGGTATTGATTCTTCCTACCCATGAGCATGGAATGTTCTTCCATTTGTTTGTATCCTCTTTTATTTCATTGAGCAGTGGTTTGTAGTTCTCCTTGAAGAAGTCCTTCACATCCCTTGTAAGTTGGATTCCTAGGTATTTTATTCTCTTTGAAGCAATTGTGAATGGGAGTTCACTCATGATTTGGCTCTCTGTTTGTCTGTTATTGGTGTATAAGAATGCTTGTGATTTTTCCACATTGATTTTGTATCCTGAGACTTTGCTGAAGTTGCTTATCAGCTTAAAGAGATTTTGGGCTGAGACAATGGGGTTTTCTAGATATACAATCATGTCGTCTGCAAACAGGGGCAATTTGACTTCCTCTTTTCCTAATTGAATACACTTTATTTCCTTCTCCTGCCTGATTGCCCTGGCCAGAATTTCCAACACTGTGTTGAATAGGAGTGGTGAGAGAGGGCATCCCTGCCTTGTGCCAGTTTTCAAAGGGAATGCTTCCAGTTTTTGTCCATTCAGTATGATATTGGCTGTGGGTTTGTCATAGATAGCTCTTATTATTTTGAGACACGTCCCATCAATACCTAATTTATTGAGAGTTTTTAGCCTGAAGGGTTGAGTTTTGTCAAAGGCCTTTTCTGCATCTGTTGAGATAATCATGTGGTTTTTGTCTTTGGTTCTGTTTATATGCTGGATTACATTTATTGATTTTCGTATGTTGAACCAGCCTTGCATCCCAGGGATGAAGCCCACTTGATCATGGTGGATAAGCTTTTTGATGTGTTGCTGGATTCAGTTTGCCAGTATTTTATTGAGGATTTTTGCATCAATGTTCATCAAGGATATTGGTCTAAAATTCTCTTTTTTTGTTGTGTCACAGCCAGGCTTTTGTATCAGGATGATGCTGGCCTCATAAAATGAGTTAGGGAGGATTCCCTCTTTTTCTATTGATTGGAATAGTTTCAGAAGGAATGGTACCAGCTCCTCCTTGTACCTCTGGTAGAATTTGGCTGTGAATCCGTCTGGTCCTGGACTTTTTTTGGTTGGTAAGCTATTAATTATTGCCTCAATTTCAGAGCCTGTTATTGGTCTATTCAGAGATTTAACTTCTTCCTGGTTTAGTCTTGGGAGGGTGTATGTGTTGAGGAATTTATTCATTTCTTCTAGATTTTCTAGTTTATTTGCGTAGAGGTGTTTATAGTATTCTCTGATGGCAGTTTTTATTTCTGTGGGATAAGTGGTTATATCCCCTTTGTCATTTTTTATTGCTTCTATTTAATTCTTATCTTTTCTTTATTAGTCTTGCTAGCAGCCTATCAGTTTTGTTGATCTTTCAAAAAACCAGCTCCTGCATTCATTGATTTTTTTGAAGGGTTTTTTGTGTCTCTATTTCCTTCAGTTCTGCTCTGATTTTAGTTATTTCTTGCCTTCTGCTAGCTTTTGAATGTGTTTGCTCTTGCTTTTCTAGTTCTTTTAATTGTGATGTTAGGGTGTCAATTTTGGATCTTTCCTGCTTTCTCTTGTGGGCATTTAGTGCTATAAATTTCCCTCTACACACTGCTTTGAATGTGTCCCAGAGATTCTGGTATGTTGTGTCTTTGTTCTCGTTGGTTTCAAAGAACATCTTTATTTCTGCCTTCATTTCTTTATGTACCCAGTAGTCATTCAGGAGCAGGTTGTTCAGTTTCCATGTAGTTGAGTGGTTTTGAGTGAGTTTCTTAATCCTGAGTTCTAGTTTGATTGCACTGTGGTCTGACAGACAGTTTGTTATAATATCTGTTCTTGTACATTTGCTGAGGAGAGCTTTACTTTCAACTATGTGGTCAATTTTGGAATAGGTGTGGTGCTGGAAAGAATGTATATTCTATTGATTTGGGGTGGAGAGTTCTGTAGATGTCTATTAGGTCTGCTTGGTGCAGAGCCGAGTTCAATTCCTGGACATCCTTGTTAACTTTCTGTCTCATTGATCTGTCTAATGTTGACAGTGGGGTGTTAAAGTCTCCCATTATTATTGTGTGGGAGTCTAAGTCTCTTTGTAGGTCACTCAGGACTTGCTTTATGAATCTGGGTGCTCCTGTATTGGGTGCATATATATTTAGGATAGCTAGTTCTTCTTGTTGAATTGATCCCTTTACCATTATGTAATGGCCTTCTTTGTCTCTTTTGATCTTTGTTGGTTTAAAGTCTATTTTATCAGAGACTACGATTGCAACCCCTGCCTTTTTTTGTTTTCCATTTGCTTGGTAGGTATTCCTCCATCTCTTTATTTTGAGCCTATGTGTGTCTCTGCACGTGAGATGGGTTTCCTGAATACAGCACACTGATGGGTCTTGACTCTTTATCCAGTTTGCCAGTCTGTGTCTTTTAATTGAAGCATTTAGCCCCTTTACATTTAAGGTTGGTATTGTTATGTGTGAATTTGATCCTGTCATTATGACATTAGCTGGTTATTTTGCTTGTTAGTTGATGCAGTTTCTTCCTAGCCTTGATGGTCTTTACAATTTGGCATGTTTTTGCAGTGGCTGGTACCGGTTGTTCCTTTCCATTTTTAGTGCTTCCTTCAGCAGCTCTTTTGGGGCAGGCCTGGTGGTGACAAAATCACTCAGTATTTGCTTGTCTGTAAAGTATTTTATTTCTCCTTCACTTATGAAGCTTAGTTTGGCTGGATATGAAATTCTGGGTTGAAAATTCTCTTCTTTAAGAATTGAATATTGGCCCCCACTCTCTTCTGGCTTGTAGAGTTTCTGCTGAGAGATCAGCTGTTAGTCTGATGGGCTTCCCTTTGTGGGTAACCCGACCTTTCTCTCTGGCTTCCCTTAACATTTTTTCCTTCATTTCAACTTTGGTGAATCTGACAATTATGTGTCTCAGAGTTGCTCTTCTCAAGGAGTATCTTTGTGGAGTTCTCTGTATTTCCTGAATCTGAATGTTGGCCTGCCTTGCTAGATTGGGGAAGTTCTCCTGGATAACATCCTGCAGAGTGTTTTCCAACTTGGTTCCATTCTCCCCGTCACTTTCAGGTACACCAATCAGACGTAGATTTGGTCTTTTCACATAGTCCCATATTTCTTGGAGACTTTGTTCATTTCTGTTTGTTCTTTTTTCTCTAAACTTCTCTTCTCACTTCATTTCATTCATTTCATCTTCCATCACTGATACCCTTTCTTCTAGTTGATCGCATCAGCTCCTGAGGCTTCTGCATTCTTCACGTAGTTCTCGAGCCTTGGCTTTCAGCTCCATCAGCTCCTTTAAGCACATAAGTCCATGTTTAACATTGGACTGCTGTCCTTTAGAACACCAGTTGTTTCTCCTATTTAGGTGCATAGCACTGATAATTGATGGGTTATCATAGGTAATTTGACTGAGACTGTGGAGTTCATTCAAATTGTATATCTAAACAATTTAGTATTGGCTGATTTAGCATGAAAATCTGACAAAGTGTTTTCTTGGAATTCAATTAAATTTTGTTGTGCTTGGTTAGCAGTTTAATAAACCTGTCAGTCTTTTCTTTAAAGCTCTAGGAATTCTTACCCAGTCCAAATGATGTGATTCTAAAGTTTTCAGATACTGATATTCAAGAGGGTTTTTCAGGGTACTTTCCAGCCTTTCATGAATCTTCTTAAAGATACCTTATTCTAGGATTGTGTGCTGTGAAGTTTTCAGACGCTGCATCAGAGTTAAGCAATTAACTGTGGAAATGACTTTAGTAAAGACACAGTTGACAAGGAAATTTGCTTATTTCTGTGGTCTACAGTAACATAAAAACCATAATTATAATTGACAGCATGTACTCAAGACATATTAGAATTTTAGAAATCCCATACAATTTTGAAACATATATAATAACATTCATCAAAATATAACCTGAAGAAGGTTAAACATTATTTCTTATTTGACAGTGCTTCCCATGTAACTGAACATGTCAAATAATCCTGTTTGTCTCTCTTTTGGATGCTCCACGGGCCCTCTGAAGCATCCCAAAGTTAGAGGTCAGAAAAGACTTAATTTCAAAGCTGAAATTTGATTTTGGAAAGCTTTTCAAATACGGCAAAGATTTAAAACATTTGACCACCATTGGATCACAGATAACTGTAAAACAATAGTCATTTAACCAGAGTACTAATTAGAAGATTTTTAAAAACAAAAACCTATACACTTTGATAAAGGAGACTCAGTTTTCCAAACAATCAAAGGACCGCTAAGACAGCATGAGACAGAATCTGTCTCTTTCCTCTTCCACACTTATTTTCCTTTTTGCAGTTTACTCAAAAGGTAAAAAATACTTTATGTCTTGTTAATGCTACACAAAATTTTTGTTCAAAAGAGAGAACCACATTTTATTTTTATATTAGTGTGTTATCAATACTGAAACTAATTTTAATAAAACCTGGTAAAAACTTTCCATAAACCTTTCATTTTATGTTTTCCATAACTTTCTATTTTTATCTTGTTGTATCTATTTTTTACCCCTTCAATTTGAAACTTTTAAGTAACTTTAAGCCAAACAAAATTTTTAATACACATTTTTATGCCTTTATAACTTCCTCATCAAATGCATATTTTGCCTTTGTTTATACACTCTATATATAGAATTGCTTCTCTCGTATCTAGTAGTTTTTAATGCTTAGTAGCCCAAATTTCTAGTGAAAACTCTAGAAAGTAATTTTGAACTGTTTTATATTAGTATTTGTAGATAAAACCATTTTATAATCTTTTAGAAAAATAGTTCTTCAAATTACTTATTGACAGATCTAGATCTAAATTTATTGACAGACCTTCAAATTATTTATTGTCAATTATTTATTGACAGCCTTCTTATACCATATAAAAATACTGTCCAGGTATATAGACTTAAACTCATGTTTAATAATTGATATTTAATATGATTTAACTGTGTCCTCACCCAAATCTCATCTTGAATTGTAGTTCCCGTAATCCTCATGTGGGCAGAGGGACTTATGGGAGGTAATTGAATCATGGTGGTGGTTACCCTCATGCTCTTCTTATGATAGTGAGTTCTCATGAGATCTGATGGTTTTATAAAAGGCTTTTTCCCTTTTGCTCTGCATGTCTCCTTCCTGCCATCATGTGAAGAAAGACGTGTTTACTTTCCCTTCTGCCATGATTGTAAGTTTCCTGAGGCCTTCCCAGCCATGCAGAACTCTGAGTCAATTAAATCTCCTTTCTTTACAAATCATCAAGTCTCAGGCAGTCCTTTATAGCAGGATGAGACTGGAGGAATACAGTATTTCAGTATCTTACAGATTACTCATATTTTAAGATTATCTATTTAATATAACATGACTCTAAGATTTTAAATTACCAAAAAGAATTTTGAAACTCTGACACAGGTAGCTTCCCTAATGTCTTCCCCCAGTAATTCTAGGTCCCAAGTAGCCACGTGGCTCCCAGGAGGAATATGAAGGTCAGGGCCCTTCTGAGTCCATCAGGACAGAAGACAGAACTGTGAAGACTATACCTAGAGGATCCAATCCCTCTCAAAATAACCAGGAGACAAAACAGGGAAAGCAGAGGAATAAAGGGCCATATTGGACTTGATTCTGGCTTGCAGCTGCTGGTCTAGGCACTAAGAACATGTCACCGGACTTCATCATGGCCACCTATCCAGACCCCTGAATCTAGAGACTAAACCAAAGCCATAAGCTCACAATCAAATCAAGCAAGTATCTAATTATATTTAACTGATAATTTTGAAACCAGTTCTATTTTTACCAACTATTTAAAAACTATAATAGCTTTATTTACCAAATATCACATATGCATATAGGCATACAAATACATAGAAGCAGATCTTATAGCTCTCATAAAGAATGTTCATTTGTCAGTTTTGAAATAGTTTTCTTTTTCCACATTTGGTCTATCAATCTTCCAATTACTGGTTTTGTTGCCATGAGCAATTGTTAACTAGGCAATAAATTTACATTTCTAAAGGGACAACTCTTAGGTGGAACGAAAAATATTTTATATCTCGTAAGCACAGAGCTAAGATTTTAGGCCTACGTATTGTTCAAACCAAAGGAATTTAGGCCTACATTTCATCAAACTAAGGGAAAAGAATCTGCTCAAATAAAGGTTCACTTAGGAGAAGATGGCCAGAAAAGCACCTTAAACAAAAGTATGACCTCTTATGTCAATTTAAAAGAATGGTAAGAGTTTTTATTGTACATAGGCAGAAATCTTTAAAAATGATTTCCTTTAATAAATGTAAATTCCTTTGACAAAAGAGTTTCAAAATAGCCAATTAAAATCCAGAAAGGTGTATTTGAGTTTAACAGGGTGTTCCTTTTAACTTACTGTTTTTTAGCTGAAATTATGGAGTTCAGGGTAATTGGTGGAGTTCATAAAGGAACAGGGCCAAGAAAGCATCATATGCCTGGATTCAGCATGGATAGATCTGAAAAAGAAGCAAGCCTAGGCCGGGTGTGGTGGCTCATGCCTATAATCCCAGCACTTTGGGAGGCCAAAGTGGGTGGATCACGAGGTCAGGAGATTGAGACCATCCTGGCCAACATGGTTGGTTTCACCCCATCTCTACTGAAAATACAAAAAAAATTAGCTGGGCATGGTGGCATGTGCCTGTAGTCTCAGCTACTTGGGAGGCTGAGGCAGGAGAATCACTTGAACCTGGCTGGCAGAGGTTGCAGTGAGCTGAGATCAATGCCACTGTACTTCAGCCTGGCAACAGAGCAAGACTCCATCTCAAAAAAAAAAAAAAAAAAAATCAAGCCAGCCTAGTTTGCCTGCAGGCCTATGTTTTATATAAACACCTTATCTAGGTTAGCTTACTTTGCATCTTTGGGATGGAATACTAATTAAGCCAAAAGATTAGCAGATTTAATTTTTTATCAACTAGTCACTTAATCATTTTATTTGCCTTTTATAAAGGCTTTAAATGTGTGTATGGAAAATTTATAGAAAACTTCTGCATATTAATAGGTATCCCTAGATGAGACTAATTTGGGAGGCCTCATTTTCAAATGCAATTCAGTGCAGTGTTGTTCATTTGGAATGTCCCCTGTAACTTATCTTTAGAAAGATTTCACCATTCCCATAGGACTTTGCTGTTTCCAGGACCTAACACCTATGCATATATAAGCCAGAAAGAACTTAGTTCTCAGGGAACTAAGGATCCCCTTTTTACCTGATAATCTTGAAACCAGTTCTATTCAGTTCTATTCTATTAGTCAATGATTTTTTCCTCACCTAAATGTGCAAATCTCATTGAATTGTTCCCATAATCCCCACTTGTGATGGGAGGGACCCGATGGGGGATAACTAAATCATGGGGGTGGTTTCACCCTTTCTATTCTCATGATAGTAAGTTCTCACAAGATCTGATGGTTTTATAAAGGGCTTCCCACTTCACTCGGCTCTCATTCTCTCCCCTGCCACCATGTGAAGAAGGACATGTTTGCTTCCGTTTCCACCATGATTGTAAGTTTCCTGAGGCCTCCCCAGCCATGCAGAACTGTGAATCAATTAAACCTCTTTTCTTTATAAATTACCCAGTTTTACACAGGTCTTCATAACAGCATGAGAACAAACTAATACAGTAAATTGGTACCACAGAGAGTGGGGTGCTACTATAAGGATACCTGAAAATGTGGAAGTATCTTTGGACTGGGTAATAGGCAGAGGTTGGCACAGTTTGGAGGGCTCAGAAGGAGACAGGAAAATGTGGGAAAGTTTGGAACTTTCCAGAGACCTGTTGAATGTCTTTGACCAAAATGCTGATGGTGATATGGACAATGAAGTCCAGGCTGAGGCGGTCTCAGATGGAGATGAGGAACTTATTGAGAACTGGAGAAAAGGTCACAGCCAAACCTTATCAGTACAGAAACAGCCAGATTGATTATAGCTCAGCATTTATCTTATTTGAACACGAACAGTTGGCCATGTTTGGCTAAAACTTGGTGGTTGCCACAAGAATAGACTACAGTCTGTATACAATTTCATTTAGGTTATAATTCATGATGTGCAGAGAAATCTTTAGGCTGAACTTAAAATAGATAGCTTTAGGCTAACCTTTGTTTAACATTATTTATATATAGATGCTTGTATATGTTGTGGGAAATTGATTGGAAATGTGAGTTCGATATGTAACTATTATAACTTTCATTTAAAATAATAGGAAATAGACTTCCAGTCAATATTTAAGAGAACAATTGATTTTCATGACGGGATTATTGACCATAAGCAAAAAGGATCAAGATTTTTTTATTAATCGTAAAGAATATTCAGACATTATCTCTTCAGGTATTACCTCTGCCTCATTTTGTCTCTGCAAATTCTGAAACTCTGATTAAACATGTTAGAATTTCTCATTCCCAACTCTATGATGAAACCACCTTTGCGAACATTTATAACAGTGAGAAAAATTATGTCAGTAAAAGACCTAACCTAACCAACTCCATCTTGCCTTTAACCTCCAAACTGCTGTTGTTCTTTCCTGGGCAAAGACTAAATTAATATAGGAGGAATTTGTAGTTTAACTTTGAAACAGATGGGTAATAGCCCTTTCCAGAAACAAACCCCCTTCTTGCCTGGGGCCAGACCACCTCTATAAGATTAACAAATTAGCCACAACATTAGAAATTATGGTTTCGGTGTCATGCAGCCAGAGGCCACTACATCCCCAGTTGCTCCTAGGGATAACATCACTATTATAAAACCTAAGGTTGGTGTTTGATATATTTTCAGACCCTTCATTCTGATGCACCAGCAGGCACCACCCAGACTGGTAATGGGGCTCAACCAGTTCTGCAATCCCACCCAGAAACAGAAGACAGCAAGAAGAACTCCACCCCCCGCAATTTTATCTCCTATCTAACCAAGCAGCTCTCCCCTCTCCCTAACCCTCTGCCTGCCAAACTATCCTTAAAAAACTCCAGTCTCCCAATTTTCAAGGAGACTGAGTTGAATAATAAAACTCAGGTCTCCCATTTAGCCAACTTTGCGTGCATTAGACTCTTTCTCTGCTGCGCTTCCTCTGTCTTAATAAATCAGCTGTATCTGAGCAACGGGAAAGGAGACCCACTGGGCAGTTAAAATGTCATGAATTATTCTTTTTGTTTCTTCCTATCTTTTTGTCTCTCTATGCTGCATTCTACACAATTTTTTCTAATATATCTCTTAGTTTACTCATTCTTTGTCTCTAATCTGTTAAGGCTATCTATTGATCTTAATTTTTATTGTATATAAGTGTATTTTATTTCTAGAAGTTCCTCTTGTATTATTTTCAAATTCATGTTTTTATTGTTTCTTGTTCCTGCAAATATCTCTAAGTTTGCATTATATTACTTTAAACATAATACTTGCAGTTAATTTATTGTCTGTGACTTATGTTTTAGATGAAGACCTTGTGAATCTGCTTCTGCTCATTCTGTTTGTTCTCACTCTTGGTGTCTTATTTCCTAGTGGGCCTGATTATCTTTGACAGTATGCTGGTCATTGTACTTGAAGATTAATTTGTAAAGCATTTTAGGGCCTAAGATAAAAGTATTTTCTTCCAGAGAGGATTTGCCTTTGCTTCTGTACTGCCAGCCTGGGGACCCTTTAGTTCAGGTTCAAGTCTTAAAGTTCATTATTTTTTGATATGATCTCACACAGAAAACATGAAGGTTGTTTTATTTCTGATTTACTCTGAGAGTGATGATGGAGTCCCAATTTATTTTGGAGAGAGTTTGCTATTTGCCTTCTACTTCAAGTAGAGAAGGCCCTTTAATTTCTGTCCTTCTCACTAAAGAACCTTTCAAAATAGAAGTTCAAATTTGCTAAGGCCACAAAAGCTCTCAAGACAAAAGCACCTTTCTGGTTTTCTTATCACTCTAGCTTTTGTTCAGTATTTTCTTGCTATATTGTTAGCTCTTCATAGATTTTAAGGAAGATTTTAAAATAATTTACATGAGCTCTTTAGTTCTTTTTAGTAAGAGGTTGGTCCAAATAACCAAGCCTGCCAAAACTGGAAGCTGGAAGTCTTACTTCAAGTCTGAAAATATTTTAAAGTAATATAAAAAATTTTAATATATAGTAATTTTATAACATTGATAATAAAATGGAGGATTGAGCCATTATAAAAACAGATCGAAGTAAATACCCTAGGTTCTGAATTTTTCCTTGCTAAAGTGTAGTTAAAAACAGGAAGCAGCTGTGGCAAAATCTATGGAGAGAGTTTTTGTTTATCTGCTTTTTTAGTGGAGCTAATATTCTACAAATGCCATGCCAAAATACTAGGCCAAGAGAGACTAAAATACAAGCGTCACTCCATAGGCTCTTTTCTTTACCCATCTTCCCTTACACTTGAATCCATGACTTTCTCTAAACTCCAGAACATTAAGATTTTTACTGTGAAAAGGATTTACTTACAAAATGCTAAGATTTTTTCCTGAATTTGTTGTGGATACTATGAAAAACCTTCTGGCAAATCATCAATTCTTACTAACATAATGAAAAAAAAAGATCAAACTTGTTTCACACTTTGTGGATAAGAAAAACAGTTTACTGAACACTTGGTTCCATAGAAATGTGGCTATGGAGAGTCATAAGTGTAATATGAGCACTTAAATAAGGCCAAGAGTAATACATTTTAGACATGTGGCTGGATATATGGGGTTAGGTAGGAAGATCTATTAAGTAACTTCTCACTATCTTAATAGTTCTTAGGTCTGTAAAAAGTGATACATCCAATCTAGGACTCCTTGATTTAAATTAGAGAAGAAATAAAGAGAAACATGCTGAGAAATAAATGCTGAGCTGTTAAAAATTTATTGTGTAACTTTACTGGCAAGAACAAAAGAGCTATTTAACTAATTTTTTCAAAAACAATGCTGATATTGTATAAACAATATCTGAAAAGGTCAAGGAAACATGTTTGTGAACTGTATTTTTCAAATTGGTTACCTACATAAACACTCAATGTTCCTATGAAGACTCTTAATCATTTCTGGGACAGATTTGTTGACTATCATTTTGTTTGTTGGTTTGTGCAAAATCTCTAAAATTCTGTATCAACATTTTACAAATTTTGGCCAAACCACCAACTCGGCATTTCTCAAACTAAGGAGCCTGCAGATATTCTGTCCTGACATTCTTAGGTTTCAAGTTTGAGAAATACTCTAATACTTAGAAGGAATCCATTTACTGATGACTAACTTGAATAGATCCTTGAATGATAATAATCTTGGGTACTATTTTTTAAATGCCTTCTGCATACCAAGCTTTATACTAAGTTTGTTATTTTCAATATATTATCCTTTTTCTAATCCTGGAAGTTAGATGTTATGATGATCCCTATTTTACATATAAAAAAGATTCAGAGAGATTGTTTGACAAGAACAGTAGAAATTAATAACTTGTTCCAGCTCTTGAATGAATTAGCTAGAATTCAAATCCTAGTCTGCATAACAAAAGTGCGGAAGACAGGGAAGCTTGAGGCAAACCTAAAAAGAAAAAATAAATAAAAAATAAAAAGTCCTCAAACTGCCTTATGGATCATTTCCAATGGTGTAAGCAGCCCTTGAATTTTGGGACAGATCTTTTTGGTATTTTATTATCCACAGGCTTATAATCAAGCAGGCTTTTGTTACCACTGTGGTAGACTGTATTTTTGTTAAAAATATCCATCCTTTTTTAGTTGTCCCTCTTCATGGGAGGATTATATATCCATGGTTCCTTGACATTATAGATACATAATATCATGTGACTTCTAGAACCTTTCCCTGAAGGGAAATTTTACCCAATGGAAGTCAGGCATGGCCACGTGATTTGTGACCAGAAATATATGAACAGAAATGACAATAGAACCTGTAAGAGGGAACTCAAGATCTGCTATGATCTCTTAGTTGTTCCCTTGAGTTTGACAACAACAACCCCATAAATGGCTGCTCATTAGAGTTGAATACCAGAGAAAAGACGATATAGAATATATGTGCAAATGTGATGGATAAGTAATGTCAGTGAGAAATACTTCTTTGTAACTACTAAACTTCGGAGTCACTTATTGCTTTTTTGAGTCTTGATTTCGTCAATTTGTAAATTGGGATGATAATACCTGCTTGTAGATATTTTGAAAAAAATTTTTTTTTTTTTTTTTGAGACGGAGTCTTGCTTTGTCACCCAGGCTGGAGTGCAGTGGCGCGATCTCGGCTCACTGCAAGCTCCGCCTCCCGGGTTCTTGCCATTCTCCTGCCTCAGCCTCCCGAGTAGCTGGGACTATAGGCGCCCGCCACCACGCCCAGCTAATTTTTTGTATTTTTGGTAGAGACAGGGTTTCACCGTGGTCTCGATCTCCTGACCTCGTGATCCGCCCGCCTCGGCCTTCCAAAGTGCTGGGATTACAAGCGTGAGCCACCGCGCCCAGCCGATATTGTGAAAATTTTGAGAATTGTCTAAGAAAATGAATTTAAAAAGCTGAACACATTGGTATGTGCCATGTCTGTCCATTACTATTCCCCGTTCTATTATTGAGCCATGTATTTAAGCAATTAAGTAAGCAGATGTATCTGAGCTTTCTTATGTCTGGGATGGGCTTGCTGCCCCAAAATAAAATCAAGATATCCCCATGTGAAATTTGGAACTCAAAATCTTTCTTCAGAATTCAAAAAAATAATAGCAAAATACACTGGTCCATTCCTCAAATATTAATAACTATCATGTATCCGATATTGTTTAGTGCCTGGGTCATACACAATACATGATTCATTCTCTTTTCCTAAAGGATGGCTAATCTAGTGCATTTATGAAACTTGTGGCAAATTAAAGCTTAAAATAGAAAATAAGATTACATTTTTTGACTGCAGCTGTATTTCTTTCCAGTAGAATAATTTGAACTACCAAGGTGCTATTCCTAAGAAGTTGAGTTGGCTACAATGGATAAATAAAATTCATTGGTAATTAATGTCAACATTGATATTAAATAATCATGCTGCTATTTTTAAATGATTTTTATGACAATAGTGTAATTCTATTTTGTTTATGCTATAATGTCTTTGCATCTTCTTTATACTACAATTTCTTTCATGGAAATCAAAATAGTATAACTTCAACCAAAATCTAAGAACACCAAGTCATTCATCATTAAATTATAAATTGATTATAATTTGCTTTTACATGTAACATGGCAGCAGGCAAACCCATCAAGTCCTTAGATGTACATTTCTTTGCCTGCAGAGCTCATATTTTATTCTTCAGTTTTCAGAGCTCAGACAAATTATAAAGTGCATTTTAATCCCATCGAAAGCTACAGAGTTGGAGCAAATGGAGCACCTGAAACCACTGTGTGAGCTGAATCACCTGAGTGTGACAGACAGGAGTAGAATGTCCTCTGGTGGGGTCCTAGATCCACACTGCTTCTTTATGAGTCTTAAGAATTATTTATTAAAATAAAAATACTAGGCATCCATTATGAACACAATTCTCTTGTTCATAGAGAGTTTATAGAGTGCCACAGATACTGAAGTCACAGTCTCTGACCTCGAACTCAGCAAACTGCTCTCTGAGCAAAACTCTGCTGTAATCCTCAGTTGCCATTTACTGAGAATTGGGTGGGGCAAGCAAAATCAGTTCTCTAGATCCTTGGAAAGATTTACTGTGTAATGGCACGTTTTCTATTGCAGAAAACAATGTACAAAGTTCCCTGCCAATGCCAAACTGACATCACTAAATTAAGTATTCTAAACATATGCTTTCATTCAATTCCCTGTCGTCATTACCTTTTAGCAAAAGATCTGCAACCACTGGCAAGACTTTTTTAGTCAAATAAAATAAAGGAATTGTTCAGGGTATAATGCTTTTTGTTGCCAAATGCTCTCGACAAGATTAATAATTCAGATGAAATACATAGCCAAAGGAATTGTATGCTTTCTCTCACTTGAACAAATGTTTAATTATCTGCAGATGTGCAGGAAAACATGTACAAAAGTAACATGTACTCACTTGCTATTACTTTAAATGCATCCTATGGCCTCCTTTGCATATTAAGAATTTTAAAGGTAAACATTTGTTACAGATCTCTTGAAATAAAATCCTATTAAAAACAAACACAATATGAGCCAAAATGTCCATTTTAGCAGCCAGTTCCTGAACTAATATTATCCTGTATTGAGCAAAACTTTGATGGAACTGAAATCAGTATGCTCAAGTCTAAGTAGATGTTCTGAAAATACACAAAGGCAAAGTTGTTAACAATGAGGTCCATTAATGGGGAAAATTTCTACCTCATTGTCCAGCAGGACATCCTCATTCAGCTTCTGAAATGGCTGTCTGCTTTTAGTTCATTTCCCGGTAAAAATTAAGATGTGTAAATTTTCAGTTTGTCTACTTTTATAACTTTAAGATGTCCCATTACTGCATTCGCTATACATTGTATAACAAATACCACTTCAAAGGCCTCTTCTGCATCTATTGAGATAATCATGTGGTTTTTGTCATTGGTTCTGTTTATATGCTGGATTATGTTTATTGATTTGCATATGTTGAACCAGCCTTGCATCTCAGGGATGAAGCCCACTTGATCATGCTGGATAAGCTTTTTGATGAGCTGCTGGATTTGGTTTGCCAATATTTTATTGAGGATTTTTGCATCGATGTTCATCAGGGATATTGGTCTAAAAACTCTCAATAAATTAGGTACTGATGGGATGTATCTCAAAATAATAAGAGCTATCTATGACAAACCCATAGCCAATATCATACTGGAATGGCAAAACCTGGAAGCATTAGAAAACTGGCACAAGACAGGGATGCCCTCTCTCACCACTCCTATTCAACATAGTGTTGGAAGTTCTGGCCAGGGCAATCAGGCAGGAGAAAGAAATAAAGGGAATTCAATTAGGAAAAGAGGAAGTCAAATTGTCCCTGTTTGCAGATGACATGATTGTATATCTAGAAAACCCCATTGTCTCAGCCCAAAATCTCTGTAACCTGATAAGCAACTTCAGCAAAGTCTCAGGATACAAAATCAATGTGCAAAAATCACAAGCATTCTTATATACCAATAACAGACAGTGAGCAAAACCATGAGTGAACTCTCATTCACAATTGCTTTAAAGAGAATAAAATACCTAGGAATCCAACTTACAAGGGACGTGGAGGACTTCTTCAAGGAGAACTGCAAACCACTGCTCAGTGAAATAAAAGAGGATACAAACAAATGGAAGAACATTCCATGCTCATGGATAGGAAGAATCAATATTGTGAAAATGGCCATACTGCCCAAGGTAATTTATAGATTCAATGCCATCCCCATCAAGCTACCAATGACTTTCTTCACAGAATTGGAAAAAACTGCTTTAAAGTTCATATGGAACCAAAAAAGAGCCCACATTGCCAAGTCAATCCTAAGCCAAAAGAACAAAGCTGGAGTCATCACGCTACCTGACTTCAAACTATACTACAAGGCTACAGTAACCAAAACAGCATGGTACTGGTACCAAAACAGAGATATAAACCAATGGAACAGAGCAGAGGCCTCAGAAATAGTGCCACATATCTACAACTATCTGATCTTTGACAAACCTGACAAAAACCAGAAATGGGGAAAGTATTCCCTATTTAATAAATGGTGCTGGGAAAACTGGCTAGCCATATGTAGAAAGCTGAAACAGGATCCCTTCCTTACACCTTATACTAAAATTAATTCAAGATGGATTAAAGACTTACATGTTAGACCTAAAACCATAAAAACCCAGAAGAAAACCTAGGCATTACCATTCAGGACATAGGCATGGGCAAGGACTTCATGTCTAAAACACCAAAAGCAATGGCAACAAAAGCCAAAATTGACAAATGGGATCTAATTAAACTAAAGAGCTTCTGCACAGCAAAAGAAGCTACCATCAGAGTGAACAGGCAACCTACAGAATGGGAGAAAATTTTTGCAACCTACTCATCTGACAAAGGGCTAATATCCAGAATCTACAATGAACTCAAACAAATTTACAAGAAAAAAACAACCCCATCAACAAGTGGGTGAAGGATATGAACAGACACTTCTCAAAAGAAGACATTTATGCAGCCAACACACACATGAAAAAATGCCCATCATCACTGCCCATCAGAGAAATCAAAACCTCAATAAGATACCATCTCATACCAGTTAGAATGGCCATGATTAAAAAGTCAGGAAACAACAGGTGCTGGAGAGGATGTGGAGAAATAGGAACACTTTTACACAGTTGTTGAGACTGTAAACTAGTTCAACCATTGTGGAAGTCAGTGTGGCGATTCCTCAGGGATCTAGAACTAGAAATACCATTTGACCCAGCCATCTCATTACTGGCTGTATACCCAAAGGAATATAAATCATGTTGCTGTAAAGACACATGCACACATATGTTTATTGCAGCACTATTCACATAGCACATAGCAAAGACTTGGAACCAACCCAAATTTCCAACAATGATAGACTGGATTAAGAAAATGTGGCACATATACACCATGGAATACTATGCAGCCATACAAAAGGATGAGTTCCTGTCCTTTGTAGGGACATGGATGAAGCTGGAAACCATCATTCTCAGCAAACTATTGCAAGGACAAAAAAACCAAACACTGCATGTTCTCACTCATAGGTGGGAATTGAACAATGAGAACACATGGACACAGGAAGGGGAACATCACACACCGGGGCCTGTTGTTGGGTGAGGAGAGGGGGAGGCGATAGCTTAGGAGATATACCTAATGTTAAATGACAAGTTAATGAGTGCAGCACACCAACATGGCACATGTATACATATGTAACAAACCTGCACATTGTGCACATGTACCCTCAAACTTAAAGTATAATAATAAAAAAAAAAATACCACTTCAGAGCTTCTGACAAAAGCTGTGTGACCTTCAAATGAGACCTACTTTGCTGAAACGACGTGTACATACAAGCCAAGAAGGAATGTATCCTCCCATTTAGATGCAAAAGTGGCTTCTAGAACGGCCATATATTCAAAGTGTTTCATAAGTTTTTTCCTCTAATGGCACTGTATAGAACATGCATATCAGACTGAACCTTAATCATAGGTTGACTTTGACCAGTAGCATTACAGATATAAGCAAATATGGTAAAAATCCACCAAATCTCAATACAAACTTTAATATCAGTAGCAGAAAATGAAACAGGTTGATCCTATTCAGCCTGGTGCAGATGTACATATTGGGAAATGGGAATACACTCACATATAAGATTGTGTCTAAATAGTTCACCAGTTTCAGGAAAAATATGTTATTTGGTGGTTTAGTATCCAATTTCTGAGAAATCCACAGTCTTTGGCTCATGTTCCCTTTCTCCCCTCTGGCTAGATGCCTTTTGGCCATTTCACTCCATGGGCCTATTTCCAGCAATGGGTAGTAGAAAGAAGGAATAAAAAAAGGTAAATATCAACTTTAGTCATTTGGGATGCTTGTTATTAGTTCTATGAAAGGTCTGATAAAAAAAAAAACAGTGAAAATTAAATTTGTGATTTATTTGTCGTTCTTAATTTTTCTCACTTTAATGTTGTCACGTATAATGTAGAATTGGTGTTTTAGCCCAAATTCTACCATTAAGCTTGACATGCTTTCATTGACACTCATGGTAGATCATAATCACAGCCATAGTAGGTTTTGTTCCACAGATCCCCATTTAGTTTTCACATAACTGCATTTGTGCTATTTTTACTTTGCAACTGACCTTCTCTGTTATATGAGAATATAGTTAGAATTCAGTACCTTGATGAGCATAGGAAGTTTCCCATTCCAGTCATAATTTCTAAATTGCCCATGTTGCAGCTTTGGAATGATGTGGATTAAGTCAGTTAATGCCCAGAGAAAAAGTTTTGCTTAAAAGAGAAAACAGTAATCACATTTATGTAAGTATTAAACTGTGTCAGAAAGTATAAATGTCATTTCCATTTTCCAAGCAAACTTCAATATATGCTTTGGTGTTTTGGCACCACATGATAGTATGTACAACCAGACCAGGAGAATGTTCATCCTTACCTTGTATATACTGTCTGGGCTCTCAATTTATTCTTTCTAGGTTTCTCAAAAAGCCCAATATTGAATTACATAAAGTACTAAGCCTTTCCCAGAAGGCTTCTGAAAAACATTTGGAATATTTTTTCCTAAAATGTGTTTGTGATTTAATGGCACTGACTTAAAATACAATTGTTAGACAAACCCTTGCTGATTATCTTGTTTTGCCAGCAAATCCTGGCACATGAATTTTATAGAGACATGTTGAAATTCATTACCATCGAGGAACAAGAGAATTACATTTAAAAGTAAGCCCTATTTTTGACAGAATCTATGAATAAAAGGTGAACTTTTCGGTATTTTCAATATGAAAGGATAATTACCTTGTAAGTACAATCAAGTCCAGTTACCATCAAGATCTGATTATTAAATTGTGAACTAAAATAGAAATGCAACCCTGAGTCATATTTACATTATTTGCTCATAAAATCAGCCCAGATATTCCATGAACAATTGAAAAGTCATCACTAAACAATGCAGAGGGGAAGAAAAAAATCCAAGTTTTTAGTTATTTGAATTAGTAAGGCTGCCTTATGATTATTTTTTAATGCAGTTAACATTTTCATCGGAATTTAAAGCCATTCCCATTCAAGATATGCCTGAGGTTTTTGCACATACCTCCCCTCCTGTCTTTCTTCTTAACTTAGTAGAAAATTCTAGTTATATTTAGAAGACGTTGAAAAATCATTGTTTCTTCTTTTTTCTTTATTTTACAGAATACAACATTTTAGAATTAAAGGACTATTTATGTTAACCAATAGAATACTTTTGAAAATTTGGAATCCTGGGTCTCTTTCCAAGAAATAAAATTTTAAAAGGTATTTTGGAGAAGTCGAGTTGTAGATGTGGTATCTTAAAGCTACTAAATTAGAAATTTCTCAGTGTTTCTTATTTTCTCTTCCTAAATGTATTTATTAAACATCAGTAATAGTCCAGAACTACAATATAAATTGTTTTTTGTTTTTTTCTTTATAATGCTCTTGAGTTCTACTGTTTTAGTCATCTATGGCTGTGTAACAAATTACGCCCTAAAATTTAGTGACTTAGAGCAACAAATACATACTTGCCATCTCAGTTTCTGTGGGCTAGCAATGTTTTTTTGTTTTTTAAACAAAAGAAAAATTTGGTACCTTTTATTTTGTATATGTGAGGTTTACACCATATTATGGGAACATATACAGTCAGGTGTCACTTAACAATGGAAAAAAAATGTGTCCTTAGGCAATTTCTTCACTATATGAACATTATAGAATGTACTTACACAAACGTAGCTGGTATATCCTACTATACACCTAGGCTATGTGGAATTAGTTTTATTGCTCGTAGGCTACAAAGAATACAGCTTAGAATTACAGCATTTTAGCATTCTGTACTGGATGTTATTGTACTGAATACTGCAGGCAACTGCAACACAGTTGTAAGTATTTGTGTATCTGAACATATCTAAACATAGAAAAAGGACAGTAAGAATATGTTATAAAAATTAAAAATGGCACATCTGTACAAGGCTGCTTCACTAAAATATATGGGGGTCATCGTTGACCAAAATATTATTATGTAACACATGACTATATATAGTAAAATGGTTACTATAGTGAAGCAAACTAATATATGAACTCACATTGTTACTTTGGTGACAAGAGCAGCTAAAATCTACTTATTTAACAAAAACCAGTAATATAATTTTATTAACAATAATCCTCAGGTTGTACATTAGATCACTTGTTCATTCTATATATCTGCTACTTTGTTTTCTTTGACCTCTATCCTCACCCCAGTAACCACTATTTCATTCTATGTAACCTTTTTTTCCCCCTAAAGACTCTACATATAAGTGAAATCATGCAATACTTTCGTTTTTGTGCCTAGGTCATTTTACTTAGCATAATGTCCTCCAGTTCCATTCATATTGTGGCAAATGGCAGGATCACTTTCCTTTTTATGGCTGATTAATATTTCCTTATAAACTATATACATATGCATATATAAGCATACATATGCATATATAAAATATATATCTCACATTTCCTTTATCAACAGACAATTTCCAATCTTTACTATTATAAATAATGCTGCAGTGAACATAGGAGTACAAATATCTTTTTGAAGTGATGATTTCATCTCCTTTGGGTATATATCCAAAGATAGATTGCTGTGTCATATGATGGGTTTTTTTTGTTTGTTTGCTTCGTTTAACTTGTTTGAGAATGAGTCTCAGAAAACACTGAAAGCCTGTACTGTCACCCAGGCTGGAGTGCAGTAGCACGATCCTGGCTTACTGCAACTTCCACTTCCCAGTTTCAAGTGATTCTCCTGCCTCAGCCTCCCAAGTAGCTGGGATTACAGGTGTGCACCGCCACACCCAGCTAATTTTTGTATTTTTAGTAGAGGTGTCAGGCCGGTCTCAAACTCCTGACCTCAAGTGATCCTCCCAACTCAGTCCCCCAAAGTGCTGGGATTATGGTTCCAATTTTAATATGTTTAGAAAACTCCATGCTGTTTTCCATAATAGCTGAACCAGTCTACATTCTCATCAACGGTGTGTTAGGGTTCCCTTTTTCTCCATATCCTCACCAACATTTGTTATTTCTTGCCTTTTTGATGATAGTCATCCTAATGGATGTGAGATGACATAGGGGTTTTAATTTGCATTTCCCTAATCATTAGTGATGTTGAGCACCTCTTTATATACCTGTTGGCCATTTATATGTAGTCTTTGAAGAAATGTCTGCTCAGGTATTTTGCCCATTTTAAAAAATCGTGTTATTTGTTTTTCTGTTATTGAGTTACAAGAGTTCTTTATAAATTTTGGATATTAACTCTTTATCATATATGTGATTTGCAAATATTTTTTTCCAGCCTATAGGTTGCCTTTTCATTTTGCCAATTGTTGCCTTTGGTGTGCAGGAGTTTTTTAGTTTGGTGTGGTCTCATTTATTTATTTTTGCTTTTGTAGTCTGAGGTTTTGATGCAATATCCAAAAGAATAAATAATCATGACATATAATGTTTTTGATGTATTCTTACACTTGGTTTGCTAATGTTTTATCGAAGGTTTTTATATCAATTTTTATCAGAAATATTGGCCTGTAGTTTTGTTTTCTTGTGGTATCTTTGTATGGTTTATGTATGAAGGTTATGCTGGCTTCATGTGTTTGGAAGTATTCCCTCTGGCTCTATTTTTGGAAGCATTTAAGAAATACTGATACTCTTCTTTGAATGTTTGGTGTAGAACTCAGCTGTGAAGCCATTTGGTCCTGGGCTTTTCTTTGTTGGGAGATGTTTTATTACTTACTCAGTCTCTTGCTACTGGTGTATTTCTTCCTGACTCTATTTATGTATTTATTGTTTGTTTGTTTGTTTGTTTATTGTGACTGTGTCTCACACCATCACCCAGGCTGGAGTGCAGTGGCACAATCTTGGCTCACTGCAATCTCTACCTCTTCGGTTCAAGAGAGTCTCTTGCCTCAGTTGCCCAAGTACCCGGGATTACAGTCACGCACCACCACACCTGGCTAATTTTTTGTATTTTTAGTAGAGGCGGGGTCTCATCATGTCGGCCAGGTTGGTCTTGACCTCCTGACCTCAAGTAATCCACCTCCCATGGCCTCCCGAAGTGCTGGGATTACAGGCTTGAGCCACTGCGCCTAGTCAGCTCAATCTTGGCGAGTTATATTTTCCTAGAAATTTATCAATTTGCTCTAGGTTATTCAATGTGCTGGTATATAGTTGTTCATTATAATCCCTTATGATCCTTTTTATTTTTGAGGTGTCTGTTGCAATTTCTTCACTTTCATTTTCTGTTTTATTTATTTTTGCCTTCTCTCTCTTTTTCTTAGACTAGCTAAGGGTTTGTCCATTTTAATTTTCCAAAGAATCAACTTGGTTTTATTGATTCTTTCCATGGCTTTTCTGTTTTCTGTTTATTTCTGTTCTAATCTTTATTATTTCCTTCCTTCTGCTAATTTTGGGTTTGTTCATTCTTTTATATAGTTCCTTGAGGCATAATCTTTTACTATTTATTTGGAATTTTTTAATGTAAGTATTTAATGCTATAAACTTCTTCCCAAAACTGCTCTTACTGCATCCATAAGTTTTGATATGTTGTGTTTCCATTGCCATTTGCCTCAAGAAATTTCTTATTTTCCCTTTTATTTATTGACTTATTGGTTGTTCAGGAGCATGTTGTTTAATCTCTACATATTTGTGAATTTTCCAAGATTCTTCTTGCTGTTTATTTCTGATTTCAAACCATTGTGGTCTGAAATAATATTAGGCATTATGTCAATTTTCTGAAATTTGGTAAGACTTGTTTTGTGGCCTTTAAATATAGTCTATCATGGAGAACGTTTTATGAATGCTAGAGAAAAATGTATATTCTGCTGTTGGGTGGAAAGTTCTAAATATGTCTGTTAGGTCTTTTTGGTAAAAAAAAAAAAAAATGCAGTTCAAATTCAGTATTCTCATATTAGTTTTCTGTCTAATTGATCTATCCATTGTTGAATATGGGATATCAAAATTCCCCACTATTGTATTGCTGTCTATGTCTCCCTTCATGTCCATTAATAGTTATACATTTAGATTCTACAATGTTGGGTGCAAATACATTTGCAATCACTCTGTCCTCTTGATGAATTGACCTCTTTATCATTAAATAATGACACTGTTTCTTGTGAGTTTTTGACTTAAAGTCAACTTTAAGTGTAGCCACCCCGATACCTTTTGATTACCATTTGCATGGACTATCTTCCTCTATCCCTTCACTTTCAGCCTATGTGTGTTCTTAAAGCTTAAGTGAGTCTTTTGAAAGCAGCATATAATTGGACCTTGTTTTTAAAAATTCATTCAGCTACTCTTGAGTGGAGAATTTAATGTTTAAATTAAAGGTTATTATTGATAAGTAAAGACTTATTACTGCCATTTTATTGTTTGTTTTCTGGTTGTTTTGTAGCTCCTTCATTCCTTCCTCTTTTATTATTATACTTTAAGTTCTGCGGTACATGTACAGAGTGTGCAGGTTCATTACATAGGTGTAGACGTGCCATGGTGGTTTGCTGCACCCATCAACCCATCATCTACATTAAGTATTTCTCCTAATGCTATCCCTCCCCTAGCCCCCAACCCCCAAACAGGCCCCAGTGTGTGATATTCCCCTCCCTGTGTCCATGTGTTCTCATTATTCAACTCCCACTTATGAGTGAGAACATGTGGTGTTTGGTTTTCTGTTCTTCGGTTAGTTTGCTGAGAATGATAGTTTCCAGCATCTTCCATGTGCCTGCAAAGGACATGAGCTCATCCTTTTTTATGGCTGCATAGTATTCCGTGGTGCATACATGCCTCATTTTCTTTATCTAGTCTATCATTGATGGCATTTTGGTTGGTTCCAAGTCTTTGCTATTTTGAATAGTGCTGCAATGAACATATGTGTGCATGTGTCTTTAAAGTAGAACGATTTATAATCCTCTGGGTATATACCCAGTAATGGGATCACTGAGTCAAATGGTATTTCTAGTTCTAGATCCCTGAGGAATCACCACACCGTCTTCCCAGTGGTTGAACTAATTTACAGTCCCACAAACAGTGTAAAAGCATTCTATTTCTCCACATCCTCTCCAGCATCTGTTGTTTCCTACTTTTTAATGATTGCCATTCTAACTGGCATGAGGTGGTATCTCATTGTGGCTTTGATTTGCATTTCTCTAATGACCAGTGATGATGACCTTTTTTTCATATGTTTGTTGGCTGCATGAATGTCTTCTTTTGAGAAGGGTCTGTTCATATCCCTCGCCCACTTTTTGGTGAGGTTGTTTCTTTCTTTCCTGTAAATTTGTTTAAGTTCTTTGGATATTAGCCCTTTGTCAGATAGATAGATTGCAAAAATTTTCTCCCATTCTGTAGGTTGCTTGTTCACTCTATGATAGTTTCTTTTGCTGTGCAGAAGCTCTTTAGTTTAATTGGATCCCATTTGTCAATTTTGGCTTTTGTTGCCATTGCTTTTGGTGTGTCAGTCATGAAGTCTTTGTCCATGCCTCTGTCCTGAATGGTATTGCCTAGGTTTTCTTCTGGGGATTTTACGGTTTTAGGTCTTACATTTAAGTCTTTAATCCATCTTGAGTTACTTTTTGTATAAGGTGTAAGGAACGGATCCAGTTTCAGCTTTCTCCATATGGCAAGCCAGTTTTCACAACATCGTTTATTAAATAGGGAATCCTTTCCCCATTGCTTGTTTTTGTCAGGTTTGTCAAAGATCAGATGGTTGTATATGTGTGGCCTTATTTATGAGGCCTCTGTTCTGTTCCATTGGTCCATATATCTGTTTTGATACACATACCATGCTGTTTTGGTTACTGTAGACTTGTAGTATAGATTAATGTCAGGTAGCGTGATGCCTCCAGCTTTGTTCTTTTTGCTTAGGATTGTCTTGGCTATGCAGGCTCTTCTTTGGTTCCATATGAAATTTAAAGTAGTTTTTTTCTAATTCTGTGAAGAAAGTCAATTGTAGCTTGATGGGGATAGCATTGAATCTATAAATTACTTTGGGCAGTATGGCCATTTTCACAATATTGATTGAAGGACCTCTCCTTGAAGAGGTCCTTCACATTCCTTGTAAGTTGTATTCCTAGGTATTTTATTCTCTTTGTGGCAATTGTGAATGGGAGTTCACTCATGATTTGGCTCTCTGTTATTGGTATATAGGAATGCTTGTGATTTTTGCACATTGATTTTGTATCCTGAGACTTTGCAGAAATTGCTTATCAGCTTATGGAGATTTTGGGCTGTGATGATGGGGTTTTCTAAATATAAGATCATGTCATCTGAAAACAGAGACAATTTGACTTCCTCTTTTCCTAATTGAACACGCTTTTTTCTTTGTCTTGCCTGATTACCCTGGCCAGAACTTCCAATACTATGTTTAATAGGAGTGGTGAGAGAGGGCATCCTTGTCTTGTGCTGGTTTTCAAAGGGAATGCTTCCAGTTTTCGCCCATTCAGTATGATATTGGCTGTTGGTTTGTCATAAATAGTTCTTATTATTTTGAGACATGTTCCATCAATGCCTAGTGTATTGAGAGTTTTTAGCATGAAGGGCTGTAGAATTTTGTCGAAGGACTTCTGCATCTATTGAGATAATCATGTGGTTTTTGTCAGTGCTTCTGTTTATGTGATGGATTACATCTATTGATTTGAGTATGTTGAACCACCCTTGCATCCCAGGGATGAAGCCAACTTGATCATGGTGGATAAGCTTTTTGATGTGCTGCTGGATTTGGCTTGCCAGTATTTTATTGAGGATTTTTGCATCAATGTTCATCAGAGATATTGGCCTGAAATTTTCTTTTTTTTTTTGTTGTGTGTCTGCCAGGTTTTGGTATCAGGATGATGCTGGCCTTATAAAATAAGTTAGGGGGGAGTCCCTCTTTTTGTATTGTTTGGAATAGTTGCAGAAGGAATGGTACCAGCTCCTCTTTGTACCTCTGGTAGAATTCAGCTGTGAATCTGTCTGGTCTTGGACTTTTTTTGGTTGGTAGGCTATTAATTGCTGCCTCAATTTCAGAACTTGTTATTGGTCTGTTCAGGGATTCGAGTTCTTCCTGGTTTAGTCTTGGGAGGGTGTATGTGTCCAGGAATTTTTCCATTTCTTCTAGATTTTCTAGTTTATTTGCATAGAGGTGTTTATAGTATTCTGTTTTGATAGTTTGTATTTCTGTGGGATCGGTGGTGATATTCTCTTTGTCATTTTTTATTTTATCTATTTGATTTTTCTTTCCTTTCTTCATTAGTCTGGCTAGTAGGCTATCTATTTGGTTGATCTTTAAAAAAATAAAACAGGTCTTGGATTCATTAATTTTTTTTTGAAGGGTACTTCATGTCTATCTCCTTCAGTTCTGCTCTGATCTTAGTTATTTCTTGTCTTCTGCTAGCTTTTGAATTTGTTTCTCTTGCTTCTCTAGTACTTTTAATTATGATGGTAGGATGTCAATTTTAGAACTTTCATGCTTTCACTTGTGGGCATTTGGTACTATAAATTTCCCTCTATGCACTGCTTTAAATCTGTCCCAGAGATGCTGGTACATTGTGTCTTTGTTCTCATTGGTTTCAAAAACCATCTCTATTTCTGCCCTCATTTCATTATTTACTTCTAATCTTGTCTTCTTGCTTTATTTCATTGAGTAGTCATTCAGGAGGTTGTTCAGTTTCCATGTAGCTGTGAGGTTTTGAGTGAGTTTCTTAATCTTGAGTTCTAATTTGATTGCACTGTGGGCTGAGAGATTGTTTGTTATGATATCCGTTCTTTTGCATTTGCTGAGGAGTGTTTTACTTCCAATTATATGATCAGTTTTAGAATAAGTACAATGTGGTGCTGAGAAGAATGTATGTTCTCTTGATTTAGGGTGGAGAGTTCTGTAGATGTCTATTAGGTCTGCTTGGTCCAGAGGTGAGTTCAAGTCCTGGATATCCTTGTTAATTTTCTGTCTTGTTGATCTAATATTGACAGTGGGGTGTTGAAGTCTCCCACTATTATTGCATGGGAGTTTAAGTCTCTTTGTAGGGCTCTAAGAACTTGCTTTATGAATCTGGGTGCTCCTGTATTGGGTGCATATATATGTAGGATAGTTAGCTCTTCTTGTTGCATTGATCCCTTTACCATCATGTAATGCCCTTCTTTGTCTCTTTTTGTTGTTTTAAAGTCTGTTTTATCAGATACTAGGATTGCAATCCCTGGGTTTTGTTTTTGTTTTTGCTTTCCATTTGCTTGGTAAATCTTCCTCCATCCCTTTATTTTGAGCCTATGTGTGAGTCTTTGCATGTGAGATGGGTCTCCTGAATACAACACACCGATGGGTCTTGACTCTTTATCCAATTTGCCAGTCTGTGTCTTTTAATTGGGGCACTTAGCCCGTTTACTTTTAAGATTAATATTGTTATGTGTGAATTTGATCCTGGCATTATGATGCTAGCTGGTTATTTTGCCTGTTAGTTGATGCAGTTTCTTCATAGCATGGATGGTCTTTACAATTTGGTATGTCTTTGCAGTGGCTGATACTGGATGATCCTTTCTATGGTTAGTGCTTCCTTCAGGAGCTCTTGTAAGGCAGGCCTGGTGGTGACAAAATCTCTCAGCATTTGCTTGTCTGTAAAGGGTTTTATTTCTCCTTTGTTTATGAAGCTTAGTTTTGCTGGATACGAAATTCTGGGTTGAAAATTCTTTCCTTTAAGAATGTTGAATATTGGCCCCCACTCTCTTCTGGCTTGTAGGGTTTCTGCCAAGAGATCTGCTGTTAGTCTGATGGGCTTCCCTTTGTGCATAACCCAATCTTTCTCTCTGGCTGCCCTTTACATTTTTTCTTTCATTTCAACCTTGGTGAATCTGACGATTATGTGTCTTGGGGTTGCTCTTCTCAAGGAGTATCTTTGTGGTGTTCTCTTTTTTTTTTGAATTTGAATGTTGGCCATCTTGCTAGATTGGGGAAGTTCTCCTGGATAATATCCTGAAGAGTGTTTTACAACTTGGTTCCATTCTCCCCATCACTTTCACATACACCCATCAAACGTAGATTTGGTCTTTTTACAAAGTCCTATACTTCTTGGAGGCTTTGTTCATTTCTTTTCTCTCTTTTTTCTCTAATCATTTCTTGCTTTATTTTATTTAATTGATCTTCAATCTCTGATATCCTTTCTTCCACTTGATCGATTTGGCTATTGATACTTGTGTATGTTTCACGAAGTTCTTGTACTGTGTTTTTCAGCTCCATCAGGTCATTTATGTTCTTCTCTAAACTGATTATTCTAGTTAGCAATTAATCTAACTTTTTTTCAAGGCTACTAGATTCCTTGCATTTGGTTACAACATGATCCTTTAGCTTGGAGGAGTTTGTTATTACCCAACTTCTGAAGCCTACTTCTGTCCATTCATCACACTCATTCTCCATCCAGTTTTGTTCCCTTGCTGGTGAGGAGTTGTGATCCTTTGGAGGAGAAGAGGCTTTCAGTTTTTGGAATTTTCAGCCTTTTTGAGCTGGTGTCTCCCCATCTTCGTGGAATTATCTACCTTTTGTCTTTGAAGTTGGTGACCTTTGGATGGGGTCTGTGAGTGGACATCCTTTTTGTTCATGTTGATTCTATTATTTTCTTTTTGTCAGTTTTCCTTCTAACAGGCCCCTCTGCCACAGGTCTGCTGGAGTTTGATGGAGGTCCACTGCAGATCCTGTTTGTCTGGGTATCACCGGCAGAGGCTGCAGAACAGCAAAGATTGCTGCCTGTTCCTTCCTCTGGAAACTTTGTCCCAGAGGGGCACCTGCCAGATGCCAGCCAGAGCTCTCCTGTATAAGGTATCTGTTGGCCCTTACTGAGAGGTGTCTCTCAGTCAGGATACACAGGGGTCAGGGACCCACTTGAGGAGGCAGTCTGTCCCTTATCAGAGCTCAAACACTGTGCTGGGAGATCTACGGCTCTCTTCAGAGCCATCAGGCAGGGACATTTAAGTCTGCTGAAGCTGTGCCCACAACTGCCCCTTCCCCCATGTGCTCTGTCCCAGGGAGGTGGGGGTTTTTATCTATAAGTCCCTGACTGGGGCTGCTGCCTTTTTTTCAGAGATGCCCAGCTCTGAGAGGAAAGAATCTAGAAAGGCAGTCTGGCTGCAGTGGCCTTGCTGAGCTGCAGTGGGCTCTGCCCAGTTCAGACTTCCAAGTGGCTTTGTTTATACTGTGAGGGTAAAACCGCCTATCGAGCTTTAGCAATGGCAGATGTCCCTCCCACCACCAAGCTTGAGCATTCCAGGTTGAGCTCAGACTGCTGTGCTGGCATGAGAATTTCAAGCCATTGGATGTTAGCTTGCTGGGCTCCGAGGATGTAGGACCCACTGAGCCAGACCACTTGGCTTTCTGGCTTCAGCCCCCTTCCAGGGGAGTGAACAGTTCTCTCTTGCTGGTGTTCCAGGTGCCACTGGGGTATAAAAAATAAAAATAAAAACTCATGCAGCTAGCTCAGTGTCTGCCCAAATAGCTGCTCAGTTTTGTGCTGGAAACGCAGGGCCCTAGAGACATAGGAACTGGAGGGAATCTCCTGGTCTGCAGGTTGTGAAGACCATGGGAAAAGCTCAATATCTGGGCCAGAGTACACGGTACAGTCCTTAATGGCTTCCCTTGGCTAAGAGAGGGAGTTCCCTGACCCTTGTGCTTCCTGGGTGAGGCAACACCCCACCCTGCTTCAGTCGCCCTCCTTGGGCTGCACCCATTGTCCAACCAGTCCCAATGAGATGATCTAGGTACCTCAGTTAGAAATATAGAAATCATCCACCTTCTATGTCTATCTTGATGGGAGCTACAGACCAGAGCTGTTCCTATTAGGCCATCTTGCCAGCAATCCCCCCTCTTTTCTTTTCTACATTTGTGATTTGTTAATTTTCTATAATTCTAAGCTTTGATTCCTTTCTTTCTTGTTTGTATATCTGCTGTATTTTTTTATTTTGTAGTTACTATGAGGCTTACATAAAATATTTTATACTTACAATCTGCAATTTTAAGCTAAAAATAACTCTGTCACATAACGAAACTCTAGGTTTTTATCCCTGCCCTATTTATGTTTTGAATGTCATAATTTACATCTTTTTATGTTGTGTATTCCTTGACAACTTATTGTAGCTTTTGTTATTTTTGACCATTTTCACTTTAAACCTTCATATTGAAGATATATGTGGTTTACACACCAGCTTTAGAATATTGGCACATTCCAAATTTGACTCTAAATTTATCTCTACTAGTGAGTTTTATACTTTCATATGTGTTAATGACAGTAATTATCATCTTTTCATTTCCATTTGAAGAACTGCCTTAAGCATTTCTTATAAAGTAGGACTATTGACGAATTTCCTCAGTTTTTGCTTATCTGAAAAGACTATTTCTCCTTCATTTTTGAATAACAGACTTGCTAAGCATAATATTCTTGGCCAGCAGGTCTTTTTAAAGAAAAAAACAAAAACAAACAACAAAAAACACTTAGACTATATCATCCCATTCTCTCCTGGCCTGCAAGTTTTTCCCTGAGAAATCCACTAATAGTAATGAAGGTTCTCTTATCTGTGATGTAGGTGCTTTTCTTTTGTGGTTTTTAGAATTCGTTTTGTCTTTGACTTTTGACTGTTTTATTATAATATGCCTAAGACAGGACTTCCTTGGGTTGAATCTATTTTGAAACCTATAATCTTGATGTGTCTGCATGTCCACATCTCATCCAGGACTTGGGATTTCCCCACAATTATTTTATTAAAGAAGCTTTCTTTGTCTTTCTCCATCTCTTCTTCCTATGGAATCCCTATAATCTGAATATTTGTTTGCTTAATAATGCCCTATAGACTGTCTTTATTCCTTAATTTTTTTGACCCTCTGAGTCATGTTAAAAAACCAGTCTTCAAGTTCATAGATTCTTTCCTCTGATCAGTATGGTCTGCTGTTGAAGCTTTCAATTGTATGTTTTATTTTATTCATTTAATTCTTCAGCTCCAAGATTAGTGGTAGTGGTGTTGGTGGTTGATGTAATGATACCTGTCTCTTTGTTAAATTTCTCATTCTAATCATGAATTCCTTTTCTGATTTCATTGAACTGTCTATTTGTATTCTCTTGCATCTTGCTGAGTTTCCTTAAGATCATTGTTTTGAATTTTTGAATTTATTTTTGGGCAATCTATAAATTTTCATTTCTTTAGGGTTAGTTACTGAAGAATCATTGTGTTCCTTTGGTAGTATCTTGTTTTCTTTTTCATGCTTCTTGTGTCCCTGCATTGATATGTATGTCTCTGGTTGTGTAGTCAACTCTTCCAAATTTTATTGATTGGCTTTCATAGAGAAATACTTTTATCTGCAGATGTGCTTGAGTGTGTCTTTTGGGCAGGGTGTGGTGACTCTGGTTCCATGTGGGTATAGTGGAGTAATCTCCATGCAGTTTCTTTGGCTGTGATCAATGTTAACAATGACTGAGGGTGACTCAGTGATCTAGGCTGCAGGGGTTGTGGCAGTGACAGTAGCTGTATAAGTTATTAGGGTAAGGGCTTTAAGAATCCTCTTTGGTTAACAGATTTGCTAAGAGTTCCTCACAGTGGGAAATCTTAGTTGAGGGGATCTCTGTTGGTGCTGAGTCTTCCGTGGCTCATAGGTAGCCACAGTGGCACTGCAATCCAGGACATAGGTGTTTGGAGTAGCTGTGGAGTCAGGTTTGTGGACTTGAGGTCTTACAAAACTATTGCAGCCCTGGGGATTTAAGGTGCAGGTTCACTTTCTGAGGCACAAGTAAATGCATTTCTCCCACTAAGCCAGGGTCTGTTGCTCTGAGATACACCCAAGATTTTATCCAGAGTCCTGAGATATAGCTGTGATTTTGACCCTGAGGCGTAGGGTATAGCACTAGCCTGTGCAAGAAGGAAGGGATGCTTCAGAGCCTCAGGCCTTGAATTTAGGACCGCTTCAATTTGGGGCTGCAAATTAGCTCTGTGAGGCCAGATGCAGCAGCAGCAACATGGACCCAAGAATGGAAAGATGCTGCAGTTGCTTGGACCCTGCGGGTAGGGAACAATGCAGTAATGATACCCCTCCTTACAGAGGTGGAGTGCTGCAGCTTAAACTGCAGAAGGCTAATGTATTTCCAGATAGGCAAGGTGCTATACCTGTTCAGCCTGGAGAGTGAGGTTACACAGCTCATGCAAGGGTATGATTCCCTGGGATGCAAGGGTCTGCATCTGCTCAACCCCAGAAAGTGCAGCTACATGAGTCAGCAGAGCCTCTGGATCTTTGGGGGGTCAGGCAACATGTCAGTTATGGTGCTGGGAAATGCAACTGTTCTGATGGGCTAGAGGCTCAGACTTCCTGGGGGGTAGCATGCTGTTGCCCTCAGCTTTGGCACTAGGGACACAAATAATTCCTTGTGCAGGAGGACTGAGGTCCCTGGGGGACAGGTTACTATGCCCGTTCTGAGGCTGAAGACAGATTTCTCCAGTGTGCTGGAGATGCAGGTTGCTGGGGGAATGGGGTGCTACCTTGGCTGTGGTGCTGAGGGCACAACTGTTCTGGTAGTTCAAGCCTCTGGGTCTGCAGGGGTGGGGTATTACTTCAGTTCAGCCCTATAGGGAGGCTCCAGCAGTAACTGGGATGGGGGGCATGGCGTGGCTTTGCAGGAGCTTGGCTCTGGGCATAGGGCATAGCAGCAGGTCTGCTTGGGGATGGTGCACTACTGGGTGGGCATGGTGCAGCGGCAGCCGAACCTCAGGGATAGATAGATGCAATGGCTGCTTGCCATTGGAATAGCATGCACTCTACCTGTGCCTCTGCTTAGAAGATGGTGCAGAGCAATAGCAGCAAGGGCCATAGGGAGGTGGGCAGTGCACAGTGTCAGCTCCATCTCTGAAAGTAGCTCAGTGTGTGGACTCCTGGAGCTCTCTCAGCTGGGCTTAGACCCTGTGAGGACACCTATGAGGACTGAAAGTGTCCACGATGCTGATGGTGGCTGTTGGCATCCTATTTCTTACCTTTTCCCAGCAGAGAGAAGTCTCTCCTAGTCCCAAGCTGATCCCAACTGGGAAGATGGGGGTAGTGAGGGCAAGGTATTTCCTTCCCTTCTCCAGGCAGCATCCCGGGTTTCTGTGCTCTGCAGGATTTCTGCTGCTGCTTTGCTATTCTATGGTACTCTTCTTTATTTTGGTCAAAATATAGTTGTTTATTTGCTGTTTGGGGGGAGGATTTAGTGGGGAAGAAGAGCTCTAGGAGCTTCTAGTCAGCTGTCTTGCTGACATCATTCTCAGGCAACTATTATTTTTAAAATCAAAGCAGTAAATGCAGGCTTACCTTCATATGTGGCTATTTGGATATGCACTCCTGAATAGATGTGTGTGAAAAAATGTGTGATAAAAGTAATGATTTCTCACTTATTTTTTTTCTTCATTAGATTAACTCTTCAATGCAAAGACTATGTCTCTTCATGATATAAGTTTCTATAGACTGCCTGGTATGAGACTAGAAGTGTCACTGATGTAAATAGCAGTGGCATAGAAGAGGAGGATATAAATTATATTCCATATTTATAGTTAAATGTGTCTGTTTGCAGACCTTTCATTCACTCCATAGCTATATTTTCCATATTCCCTTGCGTTGTTAAAAAGTGACGTATTTATGAGCCACATATTTGGAGTTCTCAGATTCCAGTAAACACTCTTGGCCCTAACAAGGAAAGGTCTGTTCTGTGTTTCACTTTAGTGGAGGACATGTTTAACCACTGTGCTAGCTGATGAATTGCTCTAAGTGTCCATGAGATTAGCTAGGAATTTCTTATGCTTTATTATTTTTGTTAAGTAGAGAATTTAGTGTTAAATAGTAGTCAGGGCTGTCTTGACTCACTGTACATTGTCCATCAAAGGAATATTAAAAGAGCAGAAAATAAACTTAATAAAAAGACATTTTAATTAATTAGTTAATGACCCAAAAAGAGTAGAAAATAAATTTAATTAAAAGACATTTAAAACTTTGCTTTCACATTAAACAGAAAGAAACATTTGTTTCCAATATGTGCAGGAGTCACCCAGAGTTTCCAAACATTTTTCTCATTAAGACTTGGGGTAAATCTGTCCTAGCTTGTTAATTACCAGCATCCTACTTTCCATCTAGTATTGTGTTTAATCCATGTACAGGACAAAAACGTTGATCTATGTGAACTCTTTCAACTTTAGCTCTTTCACCTCCTAAAACTGGGATTTCTTTGACCTAGACTACCGGATTGGAAAATATCTTGCTGCTATGTATTTGCAGGCATGACTTTCCTCACTTAAGCTTAGCAGAAAAATAAGGCTTGCAAAATATTAAACACTATTTACCTGAGAGCTTAGGTGTTAGGAAGCTTTAAGAATTTAAAATGCTTCTTCTGAATATTTGATGAATCTTACCCTTGATATTTTTGGTTTAGGTTAATGTTCTCTGAGCATATATCAATTTTATTTAATACAAAAATCTTGTATTTTATCTTATCCAAAGCTACATCCATGACTTCATCCTATCACTTAAACACTTTCTCTCATATCACACTCTTTTTTTTAGTCCCTAAGGATGGGCCTTGTGTGTGCTTTTATCTTTTAGTGTTTATCCTTTTTCTCAAATGCAAAATGATTCATTGTTATAGAGCATTGGGATTTGATTGTCTTCTTATGATGATCAGAAGTAAATTCTCTCTTTTCTAAATATAGAATTCTGAAAAGAAAAGGGCATTTACTTGCAGACTGCAAAGTTTTAAATTATCTGTCTAGTTAGGCATCCTTTAAGACTGCATCAGAATCTTGTCAATGCTGGAATATGTTACTCTGGTATGCTGGCAGGATTCTCATGGAATACTGCACAAGAAACTCCCAATTACACAATGGCTATGATCTGTCCAAAAAGTGACTTTTGACTTCTAAAGATAAATCTCTTAAGGCAATGTTTAGACATTTAGTCCTGGATTTTAAGTGAAAGAAAACCCTCAAACTGTTCCCTTTTGTATTAGAAGTGCTAGATCAAAGTTTAATATGACAATAAATGCCAGTGTCCAGATAATGTCTCCATAACAAAGAACACCATGGGAATGTTCAGCTCTAACACAGGAGCAGGCAAACTATGGCCAAATCTCACCTCCTGACTATTTTGGTATGGTGAGCTAAGAATGGGTTTGTTTGTTTTGTTTTGTTTTGCCACTGCCTTGTCACTTTAATGGGTTTTAAGGTTTAAGGGGCTGCCTGAGGGTGTGGGGGCAGGCAGCCCAGTTCCTGCTCTGCTGGTGCTGCAACCGGATCCCCTGCACACCCTGGAGAAGGTAGCATGTAAGAATGATTTTTGAATTTTTAAATGATTAAAAGCAAAATCAAAAGAATAATATTTTGTGATACATTAAAATTATATGAAATTTAAATTTCCATGGCTATAAATAAAGTTTTATCGGAGCATAGCCATGCTCACTTGTTTACGTATTATCTATGGCTGCTTTCCCTACAAAAGCAGAGTTGGGACTTGTGAAAGAGACCATATGGCCCACAAAGCCTAACATATCACTATCTGGTCCTTTGCAGAAAGTTTGTCAACCCCTTCTCTAACATCATGAACTTTGCTCTGCATTGTTCAATGGTTATTCTCAGAATGTATTAAATTTAAATCTCTGTTGAAGGAAGTGAAAAACAAAGTAACTTCTCTATGATGGTCAGTGATTTTTGGAATCCTTTTTACTGGATCTTTCCATATAAAGCTTTGTTCTCTCATAATTTCCTAATACATGTCTATAGCTTATTTCAAGAGAAGAATGTCTAATATATTTTACAACATTGTTTAGTGACTTAAAATAACAATGAAAAATAAAAACCTCTAAATATTTTGCGAATTATGTATATGAAGATAAATCCTTAAAATCTAAGACACCTCCCCTAAGAAACTCCCCCATTTATTCTATTTATACTTAATTCTGCAACATACTGGAAAACATTAGTACCTCTTGTATATATATAAAAGCATATCAAGCTTTCACAAAATTTTGGGACTTTGTTACTTTTCCCTACTATCAGAGAAACTGGGTTTGAAGAATCATGGCATTTTGGTATTAGAGAAGAATGGGCAAGGTTCTAATAAAATATAGTATTAAATCAATGACACAGCTGAGACTGAAAGAGGGAAGAGATAATAAACCGTGTAATTGTTGGCTTTAAAAAAAATTTGTAAAGCAGCATCCTGACAAGGATATGATTCTCTAGACCTTACCCTATTCAAGATTCCTACAACCCATGTTAGTACAACTCCATACCCCAGAATGCCTCAGTGGTGTAGAAAGGTTTATACCATAGCTGATGGCCTAACCCAGACACTGTGTATGGTTTGCCCATAATTTTGGTTTTGGATTCCTTCACTCTTCTTCCCAGTGGCTGACATCAGAAAACACCTGATAGGCATCATCTAAACACAACTTCTGGGGTGGTTATGGAGGTTAATTATAGTGCACTTGAGTCTACTTCATGTGCTGACAGCTCTGGTTCACTCTCCACTTGCTCTTAGAAAATGCTCATGAAATCCTGACTATATTGTATTGCCACCTCTCTAAACATAGCACATTCACTTTTGGACAACCTCTGATGCTTTGTCTCAACAAAACTGGAGGGGAAAAAAGATGACAGGCCTGTGGTGAGTGTAAGATTCTCCCCGGGGGCCTGAAGGCCTGAAAGCTTAAGAACATGAATTAACTCCTCCCTTCTTAGGCCAAGTCCCAAGGTGCAAGGCCACTTGGCGTCAGCAGCGTGTGTCAGCAAGACAGCAGAAGCAGTAAGAGAGCCGGCCGGAAGATACCTACTCTGGCCGGAAGATACCCCTGAAGATCGAGAAAGAGGCCATCCGGGTACAATGTAGCAGTTACATCAGACTAGGATGCTTCCTGTTTATAGGAGACTATAAAACCTTTGCCCCATCCTCATTTGGGGCAGAGGCCTATTAGGCCTCAGCCCGCCTGCACCCAGGCGCTCATTAAAACAGCATGTTTCTCCACACCTATTCGTGTTGTCTGTTGGCACACTCTCGGGGTTCAAACCGATACAAGAACCTTACAGTGAGGAGTCGTCAAGGGATGAAAATTTGTATGTCTAGAAGCAGTTTAAAAGCAGTTTCTCTTCAAAACATCTTTTTTTATACCACTTTATAAGTATCTCAATACATCATAGCAGTAGCAGCAGTAAAATAGGTGATATCACAGATAATTATTGTGAAACATTTATTTCCTATCCAAAATGGAGCTTTGTAGTGTATCTGTCATAAATGTAAGTAGTCTTCTCTACCAGATGACTATAATTGCAAAGTCGAGTTTGATGTGATGTCTGCTGGAAGGATGATAGTACACTACCACCCTTCTATGGACATTCCGTATGAACATACAAAACATATCTCTTGACTAGGTCCTGTGCATAATAATGAAGAAACACATGATCTGGGGCTGAAAACCAGATTAGAAGAAAAAGCTGAACACCTTGAGCAAGGACTCATGACAAGTTAGCAAAATGTTCTTTACTACTAAGCGCTGTTAAAAGAAAACTTCAGAGAAATTAAATTTAACAAAGTTTAATTGAGCAAGAAAAAAAAAAGATTTATGAATCAAGCAGTCCCCAGAATCACAGCAGATTCAGAGAGATTCCGGGGATTCCTCGTGGTCAGAACAAACTTATAGACAAAAAAGGACATGCAGAAATCAGAAGTGAGGTGCAGAAACAGCTGGACTGGTTACAAGTTGGCATTTGCCTTACTCAAACACAGTTTGAACACTCAGCAGTGTATGAGTGGTTGAAGTATAACTGCTAGGATAGGCCAATTGTTACAGGCATATACTCCTAAGTTAGGTTTTCAATCTTGTTCACTTATTAAGTTAGGTTATGGTTCATCCCCAAGGACTCTAATATAGAAGTATGAAATCCTTCTCAGGCCATATTTAATTTGCATTAATATTTCCCCCCTTTTGATTAACTTCTCAATTTAGAGAGATGCACCAAAACTTTAGGCATTGACACCAGTCTCTCTCACAATCGAAAAGACTTATTTGGTCTCACTGCGGAGTTTACAAGTCCTCTTTAGTTTTAGTATGGAGCTTCACATGTCTTCTTGGGTGTCAATATGAAATTCACAAGTCACATCTTTTTTCCAGCTGAATGAATCTTTGTTCTTGCTGACTGACCCAGTTGGAGTGAGACTATTAACTCTCAATGGATGGCTACATACAAAACATTTAAGACTTAAGAGGATACAGTGCACCAGGAGGGCTATTATTGTGACTGTCAAGAGAATAATATCAAAATGCCAAGACATGCTCCTTAATAAAAGTTCTGATATAGTTTGGCTGTGTCCCCACCTAAATCTCATCTTGAAATCCCACATATTGTGGGAGGGACCCAGTGGGAGGTAACTGAATCATGGGGGAAAGTCTTTCCCATGTTGTTCTCATGATAGTGAAATAAGTCTCACAAGATCTGGTAGTTTTGGAAAGAGGAGTTCCCCGCACAAGCTCTCTGCTTGCCTGCTGCCATCCACATAATATGTGACTTGCTCCTCCTTGCCTTCTGCCATGATTGTGAGGCTTCTCCAGCCATGTAGAACTGTAAGTCCAATTAAACCTCTTTCTTCTGTAAATTGCCCAGTCTTGGGTATGTCTTTATCAGCAGTGTGAAAATGGACTAATATGAACTGAACCAAATTAACCAAGTTAAGTTTTATACAATATAGGTAGTTCAACAATATTAGGGTCTAATTGGTCCTAGTCCTCATTTGGAGTGTGATAGCGACTAAAGACCACAGTTTGCTGGAAAGTAGCCTAATTTAAAGAGGTGCTCATTTTCCTTGTTACCCTGGTATAATACAAATCATAATAACTTGGAAACTTATTGGAAGAAATATAAAGATTAGAAACCCTTGGAAAACCCAAGCGTATGATCCACCACTTAGGATTATGTGCAAACCAACTGTTAGTTGCTCCTGTAAACATGGGTTCCTTTCTCTTGAGAGATTTCTTTAAGGTATTTGGTAGTAGTGTCTAAGGAAACAGCAGTATCACCCACCTTTTAAATTAAGCTTTCTGTAGTAATGAAATCGGGGTGAGATAAGTACAACATTCAGTTCTGTTTAACACCAAACATATGCCTTCAGCTTGAGCAAAAAAAGATCTAAAGCTGCATGATGTTCCACTAAGTGTTTGTTTTGAATGTGTATGTTGTCATCTACTTTTCGGAGGTAGCTTTTACCCACCTGAAACTCTGGGAGGTCTAATTGGCTACAAAATCTAAGATTCTCCCCAATTCACAAATTAGCTTTAAATTCCATACAACTGATACCCTACTACCACCAAGAGTGGGCCCCCAGGAGCCCCACTGGAATATTTCCTCAGTGGAAACTAGCTTATCCTTGTCTTTTTCAAAGCTAGTGCTAATTTCAGTTATTGATCATTTTGGCCTCCAACTATAAGGGCTATCATGAGAATTTTCAGGGAAAGCTATTCAAAAAACAGGAGCAAGCCAGGCAAAATAACAAGATCCGAACCAACGAGGAGGTAGAATAGAATATGCAGATTCTCCACAGACCCAACATAGATCCTCAGGGCTTGGAAAAAAGGGCCCCCTAGTTGCATTTGAGCAGGGGTCAGTCAAGTTTGTTCATCCATAAATCTGCATAGCTCCTGAACAACATCTAGTGGGAAATTTACTTTTTTTGTGGCTCCTTTATAGTATATAGTAAGGGTGTATAATCACATTTAGTAAGAGCAGACGCTACTGGGTTTAATCCAGTTACATTATACAAGCAATTACTTGTACCAACATAGGTAATTCCCAAATCTTGAGTGCATAATACCTTGGAAGCACAGTATACCTTTTGCTTGCATCACTTGGATTTTTTTTTTATAATTGGTAATGACTGAGTTATCAATTGAAAAAGTTAGAGTGTTGTCTTTAGTGAGTGCAGGAAAGCAAATAGCAGTGGTGTTTAGAATATCAATAATAGTTTTCCATTCCTCCCTTGGAGTTTCAGGGTGATTCTCACTGGGAACACAGAGAGGCATTGGCATCAGCGGAATCATTTCCTGATTTTTTGGCATTAGCCCACAAACCCAACAATTACTCTGGTTTTGTGCTACAGCACAAGCTTGAGCTAAAGCCATCAACTGATTATGGTCCCATGGATTTTCCTGTAGGGCAAATAAAGGATTAGGGCAACAAAAGATGAGGAAAACAAAAACACATAAGGCTTTCATGATGGTAGAGAAGTCTTGATCCATGATCTTAGGAAAGCTGTCCACAACTAGGATGATGTCTGCTCTTGGAGAGAGATTTCCTTGGTCAACTTTATCTTAAAGTCTCCAACAGGTGTACAGTTCCACATGTCAGAGGGGTCCTTTTGAGTTGTGAGATGTGGATCCAAGGTTCAAGGCCCTGAAGCTTCACTGCAGTGTGGGTGGTGAGAAGAACTTGGTATGGTCCTTTCCAACAAGGTTCAAAATAGTCTTCCTCTGATATTTTTTCCAGAAGACCCAGTCTCCAGGTTCTAAAGCATGGAGGGTCCGATTGTCCTCAGTTAGTGGATCTCAAAAAGTTTCCTTTACCTGGCAAAAGTACACTTGGGCATAATGCATTAAAGCCTTGCGGTACTTAGTTATATCAGAGTTTAAGACAGCAGTAGGAGCATGAGGACTTCCAGTGACTATTTCATAAGGGGTCAACTTATGTTTTCCAACAAAAGTGGATCTGATTGCCATTAAAGCCAAAGGTAGTACTTTTGGCCAAGGCAACCCAATTGATTCAGTTAACTTTGCCAACTTCATTTTTAATATGACGTTTGTTCTTTCAACCTTTTCAGAAGAGTGAGGGTGGTAGGGACAATGGTAATGCCACTGCGTTGATAGCACCTTATATAACTGCTTTATAACTTGCCCAGTAAAATGAGTTCCTCTATCACTGGAAGATTTTTCCAGGGATCCCCCAATAAAGGAAAAAGATTTGCTAATTTCTTAGTATCACAGCATCAACTTTACTACATTGGAAGGCCTCTATCCAACCAGAAAACATGCAAACTATTGTAAGAATATGCTGATATCCCATTGAGGGTGAAGTCTATCTGTAAATGCTAAAATACTCCATCAGGTGGTAGACATATATTACCTGAAACTTTGATTGTTTTTCCAGGATTATTGCTTTGACAAGTCAAACATTGGTTATAAACCATTTTAGCAGTTTCGGAAGTCACCCCACCAGTATTTTTTTCATAATTTGGATCATTTTGTCTGTTCCATAATGAGTTGTGGAGTGCAGAGCTTTCAACAATGGAAGCTTCAAAGACTCAGGAAGCACCAGGCAGTCATCTGGGCTCTCTGTGAGTCTGCACTTTACATTAAATTTTCATCCTTTTAGATACCAATTTTGTTTTTCCAAATGAGATGCATTGCATTGTTTATTAAATAGGTCATCGTAAGGAAGCTGGCTTGGATTAATCTTATGTAGTTCATTCAGATTGCAATTGCATATCTTAACAGTTTCAGCACTACCTGATTCAGCATAAAAATCTGCTAAAGCATTTTCCTGACTTTCAAGTTCCATTCTACAAGTATGAGCTTCAATCTTAATAACAGCAATCTGCAATAGTAAAAGGATAGCAGAAAAGAGTTCATCTACTTTGAGTCAATTTTTGATGGGGGTTCCAGTAGATGTGAAAAACCGTCATAGTTTCTGTATCATTCCAAAATCTTGTACTACTCCAAAAGCATCTCTGCTATCTGTATGAATATTTACTGACTTGTCCTTAGCTATATGACAAGCTCAGGTGAGGGCAAAATTCTCTGCAGGTTGGGCCAACTTAAATTGAGGAAGAGTTCCCTTCTCTATTAACTCATTTTGGGTAGTAACAGTATATCTTGCCTGAAATTTTCCTTCTGAGTTTCTGGCATAGGATCCATCAATAAAAAAGTATTAATTCAGGATTATCCAGTGAAGTATCTTACAAATCAACATGAGGGGCCACTATTTCTGACACTACATGTATTATTCTGTTCTCACTGCTAATAAAGATATACCTGAGACTGGGCCATTTATGAAGGAAAGAGGTTTTTAATTGACTCATAGTTCCACATGGCTGGGGAAGCAGAAGGTGAATGAGTAGCAAAGTAACGTCTTACATGGTGGCAGATAAGAGAGCATGTGCAGGAGAATTCCCCTTTATAAAACTATCAGATCTCATGAGGCTTATTCACTATCATGAGAACAGCATGGAAAAGACCCACCCCCATGATTCAATAATCCCCACAGGGATTATTACAATTCAAGGTGCGATTTGGGTGGGGACACAGAGCCAAACCATATCATTACACTTACACAATTGTGGTCTTCACCATCATTGGGCAGAGATAACAGTATCAGGGTTAGGTAGATTACAGTGTTTTAGATGAAGATTAGAAGGAGATAGGAGAAGTAATTCATAAGATGTTAGTCTGCTTACTGAAAAATGCTGGGTTTGGTTGGAATTTAATAGACTTTACACAGTGTGTGGGACTTGCAAATTAAGTTCATTTCCTAAAACAAGATCTGATGAAGTTTCTACCAGCTTGGCCACTGCTGCTGCTGCTTTTAATCAATTAGGATATGCCTTAGTGACTGAGTATAATTGCAGGCTATAGTATGCAATGGGCCTATGTTTACCACCATGTTCTTGAGTAAGGACTCCTAATGCCTGATTGTTACACTCATGAACAAACAAGGTGAAAGGTTTAGTGTAATTTGGAAGTCCTAAAGATGAGGGCTGTTGTAAGGTCAACTTCATTTGGCCAAGAGCCTGCTCATGACTGTCTTCCCAATGTAAAGGCTCTGGTATAGCATTTTGAGTGAGCTCATACAATGGTGAAGCTATTAAGGAAAAAATTGGAACTCAGAATCTGCAACATCCTGCAAGTCCAAGAAAACTTAATTGTCTTTTGGTTGCAGGTCAAGGAAAACTTTGAATAGCTGTTATCCTTAGATGAGAGGGAAATTCCTTCAGCAGCCAAGTCGTGTCCCAAATAGTGGACTTTTTGCCTTGAAAACTTAAGTCTTTCCACTGAAGCCTTGTGACCTTTATATGAAAGTTGCTGTAAAAGGTAAACTGAGTCCATTACAGAGCATTCCTTAGTGGGACAGCATACATTCATCTATGTACTGAATGAGAGTAGAATTTTGAGGAAACTGTATTGCCATTAAGTCTTGATGCAATGCCTGGGAAAAATAGAAAGGGCTTTGGTAAATCCTTGTGGCCATACAGTCCAAGTGTACTGCTGATTTTACCAAGTAAAGGCAGACTAGTATTGACTCTCTTTATAAACTGGAATGCTGAAGAAGGCTAAGCAGAGATCTATTATTGTGAACACTTGGAATCAGTGGGTACATTAGATAATAAAGTATTAGAATTTGGGACTACAGGACATCTTGGTATTACAATTTTATTATTGCCTATAAATCTTGAACAAATCTTCAACCTCATCCTTTTGGTTTTTTAACTGCTAGGATTGGAGTGTTACAAGGGCTCCTGCATGGGAGTATGAGTCCTTGTTTAATTAAATCTTCTACAATTGGTTAGAGCTCTTGAATTGCTTTAGATTTTAGTGGATATTGGGGCAATTTAGGCAAAGGTTTAGGATGATCTATGTGGACTTTCGTAGGTTGCACACTTTTAATTCTTCCCATATCAGTTAGGGAAGAGGCCCATAAACATCTAAGTATTTTTGAGACATCAGGGGTATTACCGGCCTGAGTTTCTATCTCATCAATTTATTTCCGTAGACAGCATAACAATTCTGGTTCAGGAGAATCAGGAAACTCTGAAGAAGGTTTACGTGCCCTTTTAGCTTTGAAAGTAAATCTCACCCTAACAAGTTTACTGGAGCAGCATCACATAGTACAAAAGTATATTTTTCTGAAAACAGCCCCAATGTTAATTGGATGGGTTCAGATACAGGAATGTCTTGAACTTGATTTGAAACCCCCACCACAGAATGTAAATTATTTCAGCCATTGTGGAAGACAGTGTGGCAATTCCTCAAAAACCTAGAAACAGAAACACCATTTGACCCAGTAAACCAATTACTGGGTATATACCCAAAGGAATATAAATCATTCCATTATAAAGATACATGCATGCATATGTTCATTGCAGCACTATTCACGATAGCAAAGACATGGAATCAACTCAAATGCCCAACAATGATAGAATGAATAAAGAAAATGTAGTAAGTATATACCATGAAATACTATGCAGCTATAAAAAGGAATGAGATCACATCCTTTGCAGGGACATAGATGGAGCTGGAAGCCATTATCCTCAGCAAACTAATGCAAGAACAGAAAATCAAACACCATATGTTCTAATTTATAAGTGGGAGCTGAACAATGAGAACACATGGACACAGGGAGGGGAACAACATACACTGGGGCCTAGGGGGCAGGGCAGGGGGAGGGAGAGCATCAGGATAAATAGCTAATGCATGCAAGACTTAATACCTAGGTGATGGATTGATAGGTGCAGCAAACCATCATGGCACACATTTACCTATGTAACCTGCACTTCCTGTACATGTATCCTGGAACGTAAAATTAATTTTAAAAATACAAATAAAAACCCCTCACCACAAAAATGACCTTTTTTACTTCGAGGGATTTACTGGCTTATTAAAGTGGGGTTTATGGTAGATAGAATAACTCCGGTACCCACCGGGACTGTACACGACTCCCCATTTATTTTAACCTGTTTCTCCATGTTCATTTAAAGGTATTAACAAGAGCAATTTAGCAGAGAATCCCTCGGAGCCATGTCAATGTTATTATTAGGAGGGCTAAGGTCTCTTGGGCTCCCTCTAGTGGAGAAACAGTTCAGTCTAAAGGGAGGCTTATTGGCGGACCTCTTACATAAAAGCGGTCAATCCCTTTTCCAATGCCCTGGTTGTTTGCAATAAAGGCAGACATCTTGGGGTAAAGAATTTCTTGTTCTAGGACCTCTCGGTTGTGACTTAAAATGAGAATGAGAAAGGTCCCTTTGGTCCCAGCTCCTGTAGCCGTTGTAACTGAAGGGTCAGCTTGTTAGCTTTTTGAGTTCTTTGTTGCTCTAGCGTCCTCTCAAAATGTTCAGCTAAGGCCACCAATTCAGTCATATCTGTAACTTCCCATCCAAGCTTATGTTTTTTAATTAAACTGCTAAGTTCAGGACGGAGTCCATTTATAATAGAGCAGTTAACGCTATTTCAGTCCCTGCAGGAAATACTCCTTGCTGTACTTTGAGCCCAGAATGTTTCACAAACAATGTCTCTAAGCGAGTTCTGTAATCTCAAACTGGTTCATCCTTTTTTGTTGTTTACAAGATTGTATGACAGACTAATCAACTTTTTGCAGAAAAATTTTAGAAATTGAATGTAAAATGTTTTCAGCCATTTTAAACTACTTTTGGTCCTTCTCATAAGGGGCTTTTGGAGGGGTCTTTAATACCCTCCTCAGGTTTGTCCCGTTCTGCTGCTGCCATCCGTTCTTGAGCTTCACCAGGCCCTGATATCATGTGAATAAATTGGTAAAGGTCAGGAAGCCCTGGATCATAAGCTCTTACGAGGATTCTAAATTTCTCAGTAAATTTTTGAGATTTCCCCTTGAATAAGGGAAGTCCTTCACAATGGCTTTAAGCTCAGTTTTAGACCATGGAGTGAAAGTAGTTATAGCAGGCAGGCCTGGCTGATCATGTCTTACTCTGTAAGTCTAACTTCCTCCTTTTCATCATTTTCAGGGTGAAAGTGTGTCCAGAATTGGTGGGTTCTTGGTCTCACTGACTTCAAGAATGAAGCCTCAGACCCTCACGGTGAGTGTTACAATTCTTAAGGCGGCCCGTCTGGAGTTTGTTCCTTCTGATGTTCAGATGTGTTTGGAGTTTCTTCCTTCTGGTGAGTTCGTGGTCTCGCTGGCTCAGGAGTGAAGCTGCAGACCTTCCTGGTGAGTGTTACAGCTCATAAAGGCAGCATGGACCCAAAGAGTGAGCAGCAGCAGGATTTATTGCAAACAGCGAAAGAACAAAGCTTCAACAGTGTGGAATGAGACCCAAGCGAGTTGCCACTGCTGGCTCAGGCAGCCTGCTTTTATTCTCTTATCTGGCCCCACCCACATCCTGCTGATTGGTAGAGCGAGTGGTCTGTTTTGACAGGGTGCTGATTGGTGCGTTTACAATCCCTGAGCTAGACACAAAAGTTCTCCACTTCCCCACCAGATTAGCTAGATACAGAGTGTCCACACAAAGGTTCTCCAAGTCCCCACCAGAGTAGCTAGATACAGAGTGTCGATTGGTGCATTCACAAACCCTGAGCTAGACACAGGGTGCTGATTGGTGTGTTTATAAACCTTGAGCTAGATACAGAGTGCCCATTGGTGTATTTACAATCCCTTAGCTAGACATAAAGGTTCTCCACGTCCCTAGCAGACTCAGGAGCCCACCTGGCTGCACTCAGTGGATCCCGCACTGGGGCTGCAGGTGGAGCTGCCTGCCAGTCCCACGCCCTGCGCCTGCACTCCTCAGCCCTTGGGTGGTCGATGGGACTGGGTGCCGTGGAGCAGGGGGCTGTGCTCGTCAGGGAGGCTCGGGCTGCACAGGAGCGCATGGGGCTGGAGGGTGGATGGGGAGGCTCAGGCATGGTGGGCTGCAGGTCCGGAGTCATGCCCTGTGGGAAGGCAGCTAAGGCCCCGGCGAGAAATTGAGCACAGCAGCTGCTGGCCCAGGTGCTAAGCCCCTCACTGCCTGGCCAGCTGGGCAGGCCGCTCGGAGTGTGGGGCCTGCTGAGCCCATACCCACCGGGAACTCGCGCTGGCCCGCAAGCACCACATGCAGCCCCAGTTCCCAACTGCGCCTCTCCCTCCACACCTCCTGGCAAGCTGAGGGAGCCGGCTCCAGCCTTGGCCAGCCCAGAAAGGGGCTCCCACAACTCAGTGGCGGGCTGAAGGGCTCCTCAAGTGCCACCAAAGTGGGAGCCCAGGCAGAGGAGGCGCCAAGAGCAAGCGAAGGCTGTGAGGACTGCCAGCATGCTGTCACCTCTCAAAAGGGTAATTTAGCAAAAACATTAGTGGACTCAGTATACAGGCAGAAATATGGATAAAGGGAAGAAACAGTCCAGGTTCAGTCAGAGCACAGTCCTCTTTTGTCATGTCCTTGGTCTGTTGCTTAAGCTTTCCATTTGCTTTTTGCAAAGAATCTTTCAAGGAGTTAATTTTTTATTCATTTAGTCTTTTGGAGACCTCTGCATACCAATGAAAAACTATGTCCCACTGCTTCTGGGGGCTTTTGGATGCCCCTTTTTCCAATATGCCTCACAAATAAACAATTTTTTCCAAATTAAAACTTCCTCATTGCGACCATCTTAATTCTAAGTTCTCTTTACTGGGGTTAACCCATTTTTCTAAAAATGCACATGTTCAGCTGGGCACAGTGGCTCGCTACCATAATCCTAGCACTTTGGGAGGCCGAGGCAGGGAGATCACCTGAGGTCAGGAGTTCGAGACTAGCCTGACCAACATGGTGAAACCCTGTCTCTACTAAAAATACAAAAATTAGCCGGGCATGGTGGCAGGTGCTTTTGTAGTCCCAGGTACTCGGGAGGTGAAGGCAGGAGAATCACTTGAACCTAGGACGTAGAGGCTGCAGTGAGCTGAGATCGTGCCATTGCACTCCAGCATGGGAGACAGAGTGAGGCTGTCTCCAAAAAAAAAAAAAAACAAACAAATAAAACGTGCTGGGCCCATAATTTTTATACATAAAATTAGCTGGAGTCCCAGACTCCTTGGACTGAGATTATTCCATTATTAAAAATAAAGTACCTACCTGAGGTCCAAGGCCTCTAATTGAATTCAATCCAGTTAATTATCAAATTCAATTTGATCTTAGACTCAGTGCAGTCTAAGTATTGCTCAAGTAAACTCAGAGACCCCAAAACACAAGTTTCAGAATCTGAAAGAAAACTGAATCTGGAGTTCAGAATCTGAGAGAAAACTCACCCATGACCTCCAGTTACAATCAAGAGAACAGTGAGCACAATGGGCTCAGCGGGTACCTCTCCTGGTCACCTGGTATTTCTGGCGGTCGCCAGAGTTTTACTTTTAATCCCACTTCTGATGCCAGATCTGTTAAAACTTCAGACAAATTAAATTTGACAAAGTTTAATTGAACAAGGTAAAAACACGATTCATGAATTGGACATCTTCCAGAGAGACTGCAGGGATGCCTTGTGGTCAGAACAAATTTATAGACACAAAAAGGAAAATGATATACAGAAATCAGAAGTGAGGTACAGAAACAGCTGGATTGGTTACGGGTTGGCATTTGCCTTATTTGAACACAGTTTGACACTCAGCAGTGTATGAGTGGTTGAAGTATGGCTGCTAGGATTGGCCAAGACTCAGCAACTGTTACAGGTGCATATTCCTAAGTTAGGTTTTCAATCTTGTCTACCTATTAAATTAGATTACAGTTCATCCACAAGGACTCAAATATAGAAGTACAACGTCCCTCTCAGGCCATATTTAGTTTGCTTTAACAGCACCATTGGTATCCTCTGGATATGACAGACGCCATAAGAAATTAAATCCTCCAAAAGACAGATGATACTGAGCTTCCTGGAGAAATCAGAAAAATGTGCCTCATTTGCCATTTCCCATTTGAGAAAATACAAGCTGGTCTATTCACTAATATGTTATATAGTAAAGTAATAATAATGTCTTTTCATTAAAAAGAAGAAGAAACTAGAAGAGTTCTCAAATCTCTTAGGTGCATCTCCTACCCAGGCTTAAGAAATCATGGGGAGTTCTGCAAACCTCAACCAATGGCTTTTGATACAATACTTGTTATGAAAGCAACACAGAGCATTTACAGCGACCAGAGTACACAACTAAAGTCAGCAGAGCTACTCTTCAGGCATCTATTTCTAAATTCTTGACAACAACAATAGTCATTCTTGTGCTCCTTCTGCCTTAGTCTTCTTTCAGGTTTGCATCTATATGACGTTTCTAACTTTTATCTACTTCAGCCCTAGCTTTCCCAGGATCCTTGGATGTCACCAACAAAAATGTGAGATTCATCCATCATCTCTTTTATTCCCCATGTAAAATCTTAACTCTTGTTCCTCCAGATCTAAAATCTTTCTTTATTCTCACAACCACCACTTTAATTCATTGTCTTAAGGCTGGACTATTATAATTGCCTCCCAGGTAGTTTTTCTATTTCCTATTATCCAGAGTCCATGGACTTATAAGAGGACCATGCATTTGCTTCAAATTTTTCTCCAGATCTTCCCAAACTGTACCCATACATGGTGTTCTGAAAGTTCTGAAAGGTTAGAGATCTGGAATACTATATATAAAGTCCTCAAGTCATGTAGTTTGACTTTAATTGGTGGAGTTGCAACTGTATTGGAAGAGAGATGATACTGATTTTCTTTCTACCTCCTTTTCCTGCATTATTTCTCTTCATGGCACTTATCACTTACCGTGCTAGTCTGTAACTTCAAAAAAGGAAAGGCCAAGATGTCAGTCCACTTCACTGCTATTGGAATCACTAAGTGGAGGTCTTGACTGTTTGGTTAATTGAATAATATGAAAATTGTGGAGCTGGGAGTTGGTAATGATTGTGCCTGATTAAAAGATATGTAGCAATTTTGGCATTTGGTTATCTGTTGACATATATATATAAGTCAGCTTTAAAATTCATAGCTTGTTATGATTGTCAGGTGATCTATGACTTGTAACTGCTTGGGCTTGGTTGGTTGGTGTTAAATACTCTGATTAGGAGGGTGATGTAAAGGATGGTATGGATGATAAATTAAGGATGAGGAGTAAGAAGTATGTAATTACTAGAAAAGACAGCAAATAATGTCAAAGACCTGGAGATGAGGGGAGATGTGATTCTCAGGGGTGATATAAAAGGTGAAGAAGATGTATATTTATTGTCATGTTTACTAGAAAAAATACAAAGCCTGAGAATTTACCAACAATACGGTTTAAGAAAAGAGTAACAAAAAGAGGGGGATGATTTAAAGAAAATCATTAGGTAAAACTATAGTGAGAGGTAATTAAAATGTCAAGCCATCCTTAAAGTGTGGGTAAATGACCATAGTCCAGGAAACACAGGTTTAGGAGTTCAGATTAACAATTAACTCAGAGTCTCTATGCTCAGCTCTGAGATCTTGGCAAATTATACACTCAATTAACTTCTGCAAAATAAAGTTACAACTACAAAATAAAGTCATTATCATTGAATTTCATATATTTCTTATTAAATGAGGCCATATTCAAAGGTGAAAGTGATTTGTAAACCATACAAATCTATAGAAACATATTGCATTATTAAGCATGGTTAGAAAAAAGAGTGGTGAAACTTTTCTTTGATATGCTGTGGACTCTCCAAATTTTATAAATAGAAGCGGGAAGAAGTTAGAAAATATAAGGCTTTTTTTGTATTTTTGTAGAGACGGGGTTTCACCATATTGGCCAGACTGGTCTCAAATTCCTGACCTCAGGTGATCCTCCCGCCTTGGCCTCCCAAAGTGCTGGGATTACAGGCGTGAGCCACTGTACCCAGCCATGGTGGCATGTGCCTGTAATCCCAGCTACTCAGGAGGCTGAGGCAGGAGAATCGCTTGAACTCAGGAAGCGGAGGTTGCGGTGAGCCAAGATCGCAACATTGCACTCCAGCCTGGGCAACAAGAGCAAAACTCTATCTCAAAAAAAAAAAAAAAAAAAAAAAAAAAAACAGAAAGAAAGAAAATATAAGGCTTAAGAGCATCGGTTTTACAATTTTAAAATTAATTCAGTATTGTATTTTGGCTCTGAATCATTTAGCATCCTTTATCCTCAGCAATCTCACCTGAAAAACTGGTATAATTTTAGCACTTACCTCATCAGAATATTTCTGAGAACTAAGCAATACATATAAAGGCTTTGACACATATATACTCTAACTATAAAAGTAATTACAAATATTAGAATTGTTATTAAGTGGAGCAAATTGAACTAGAATTGGTGCCAATATCACTCAGGTTTCTAATAATTCTGGAAGATGACATGAAAAGTAGAAAATACGTCAGAGAAGAGCTCTGACATAAAGCAATTGTAGAGATTTATCTCATAAAAATTCTTGAGAGAAGCAAACATTCCTATCAGGAGTTCACTTTGAAATTGATAGCGAGAAAATGACCCCAGGCAACAAGCCTAGGAAAATAAGTGTAACATGTTGCTGTCATCCTTCTGTGGTTCATCCTAGTTGAGGTCCGGAAGTCCAGACCTGGGTGAGAAATTGACTAAAGAATACGAAGCCATGAGGTTGGTCACCACCAAGGAGCCTCGGGAGAAAGATAAACTGTGGCTGCCAAAACCCGACAACTATGCCACATTTCCAAAGCAAGCATCCAAGTTTGGACATCACATGAATTTTTAATTTAAAAGAATCTTGTCAGCTCTACAGAGCTAAAGACCATGTTCATATACATGCTTCTAGGGTTACTTCTAACTCTGAGTCTCTGATTCTATAATTCTCCTATGGTAACTGACTTATTACTAACCATAAATCACGTGAATGCTCGGCATGGGATATGGCACATTATCCATGTTTAGCTAACTGAGGCAGCCACAACTTTATGGTTAGACGTTCAGACCATAGGGCAAGACTGCCTGAGTTTGAATTAACGGCTTTTCTACTCACAAGCCACATGGCCTGGAATTGTGTCACTTTCCTTTATGTACCTTACCTGTAAAATGGGAATAACATAAATACTTTCCGTTTAGGCTTTTTGGTGCTATGGTGAGGTTGAAATGAGGTGGTATTCGTAAAACATTTTTCAGAAGTTATTTCACTAAACCAGCAATTCTCACATTGTGGCTGCATCAGAATCATGTGGAAGGCTTGTTAACACATGGACTCCTAAGCCTCCTTCCTACAGTTTCTGAATCAGTGGGTCTGGGATGGATCCCGCAAATTTTTGTTCTTAACAAAGTCCAAAGTAACGCTGATACTGAACCCATGACCTTATCTTGAGATCCACTGCCCTAAAACATTCATTGCAAATTGTCATCAGAAGCTTAAATGCAATGTAACTACATGGAAGGAAACAAGGTCATTTTAGTTATGTTAACTCAGTGTTTATGGGTATTGGGAGCCCCATCCAGAATTGCAGGAGATATTACATGTGGACAAGTTGGTAGAGGTGATTCTGGAGGCATCTCTGCCTCCAGATGGCAGGGGTGGGGATGAGAAAGGAGAATGTAATCCAAGGAGAAATAGTAGTATTTAAATCCGGTTCTGTGATAATGATTTAAAAGAATTCCTCTGAGACATCTATATACGATGTAATATTATTTGGCAGTTAAAAACAAAAAAGGGAAATATTGCCATTTGTCACACACATGGATGAACCTGGAGGACATTATGCCAAGTGAAATAAGCCAGAAACCAAAAGAAAAATAGTGCATGATCTCACTTATATATGTGAGATCTTTTTCTAAAACGTCAATTATACAGAGATAGAGAATAAAAGTTGTTATAGGGGTTGGAGAAAGGAAATGGAAAAACGTAGATCAGAGAATACAAAGTAGCATACCTGTAGGATGAGCCAGTGTATAGATCTAATGTGCAAGAGGACTATAGTTAATAAAATTGTATGGTATTTGGGATTCTTGCTAAAAGAGTAGATTTTAGCTGCTCATGTCACAAAAACAAAAATGGGGTAACTATGTGAGATGATGGATATGTTGTTTCACTATAGTAACCATTTTACTATCTATATATAGCCCATAACATGTTGTATACCTTAAATATACGCAATATAATTTACTTATTTTTAAAAGAGGGGTTTAAATAAAACATTCACACTGCAGGCACCACAGGTCATTAACACTAACTTAGCCTTCAAATAGAACTTTGGGAGCCACAGGACCAAGGACAGCCTGCGGCGATTTACGTACACCCTTAAACCAAAAGGCCCACCTGTCAACAGGTGGAAGAGGTCAAGGAGGAAATGAACGGGCGGCCACTGAAACTGCTCTGCCACCCAGCCAGGACCTGCCAACTTGCTAGGAGAAAGCCCTGGGAATTTAAAAACGAGGAGGAAGAGTGAAGGCACGGCGAATTAGCTTCTCCACACGCTCGTAAATATAAAGAGGGGCCTGGTGGTCCTTTCTCATCCTTGTGCTGCTGAGCCCCGGCCGCGTCCCGAGACACAGAAGTCGGGCTCATCCCCCGCCCTCGCCCCGCCTTCCTTCCTTCCCTCCCAGGGCTCCGGACCAGCTCCGCAGGACCCCAGCAGCTGAGCCCGGGACCTAGCCCGGGCAGCTCGAGCCCATTGGTCACCAGGGCAAACAGGTGAGCGCCTCGGCCAATCCTTCCCTGGAAAGGGCTGGAACCCCACGCCGGGTGGGGCTTGGCGTGGGAATGGAGCGAGTACCGTGGCTGCAGGAGCAGGAGCTGGGGCGGGGAGGACTGAGGATGGGGGAGGGAAGACGCACCCGGAGAAGGTAGGGGTAGGAAAGCACACGACAATTCTTCGGTGACTGGTGCCAGGCAAAAAAACACACACTGAGGAAAGACAATCAATAGATGGAGACATCTGTGACAGATTTGTCCAAAAAAGACAATTTGAGGAGAAGCTCTTGGGACTTCGGAGCAAAATGGAGTGATTAGTAGTAGTTAATATTCAAGTGACAACTTTAAGGAGTACTAAAGTACACTATTGAGGGAGGAGAAAGGAAATTTAAAACCCTCCACTTAGCCTTTTGTTTCTGCAACAGCAAGCATCATAATAAAAGAACGCTTCTGGGTTAATGTGGTTATGGGTTATACAACTTTGAAGCTGTGGAAGCGGCTCCAGGCCTGCCTGAAGAGCATTACTCCTGAGCTGTAAGCCAAAAGGAATAAGGCTTTTTGCTCACTTTGGAGCAAAGAACTTCTCCCTCAGGTTTGGACACAATTTTCCATTTCCTGGGAAGATTTTCTGTCTCTGCCTATGTCACAAGAGGATTCAGGACCTGAAAGAAGAGCTCAGGTATTGCTAATTCCTATTTCATTATGTACATTTTCAGGCTTACGTTTGTGAGAATCCTTTATTCATATGTTGTCTTATGCTTTTGATCCTCTTTTAAATAATTCGAATGTGGGCATACCCAGAACTTTTGGGCATACCTAGAACTTTTATTTAAGCTGAATGAGAGAATTACCTTCATCCTGCTGTTCCTTCCTTTGTTTATCTAATGATAAGGTGGAAATGCTGTCTCCAAAGCTTATTTAAAATTTTTGTAACCAGGTGGTTACAATGGCAAAAGTGGTCATATGATTAATCCTATCTTAAATTTTAATTTGCACTAAATTATAATAATACATTCATCATCTTTTTATCTGTATGAAAATCCAAGCAGTTCAGCCCCAGTGTTATTTCTCTGTGTAGTTTGTAGCTAAAGGGTGGTTGCTGGTGGAATCCAAAATCATGATATTCCACGGAATGGTGGGATTTATTACAAATTATGAAGGTCATTTTGCTTGGAAAAGCACAATAAAGAGTTTATTTCAATCCTGCATTTCAGGAGAGAATTAGGTTTGAATTCCTGGGCTTGCCCCACATATGGGTAACAGATACCATTTTTTTTTTTTTTTTCTGACAAGCTGAGCATATTTCTTCCCTGGTTATGCTCCCCACCTCCTGTGGCAGCCATGAGCTGGAGGAGGGACCAGGGAAAAAGGCAGAGAGATGTCCTAAGCTGAGCAAAAAAGACAGCATCACGCCTGCACAGGGTCAGCATGGCTCAAGCCCTCTCAGCTGGTCAGTCGCTGTTGCTTGTGATCATTACTTGGCAGTGAAGTGTTCGATGTGTCTTTTTTTTTTTTTTTTTGGCAGGAACTTGAAAACCGGTTACAAAGAGATTTATTCTCCCTTCCAGTAGATTATTACAATCTTTAAAAAATGTTTCTGAAGAAGGTTTAATAAAATGAAAAAACATATTATATATGAAATGGTAAAATGTGTTACAAAATTGTTTGATCACATGTACACATATACACGTAAATGTATGTACACCTATACATATACACACAATAGACGAAAAAGGCTGGAAAGGAATACAACAACATGTTTAAGGATTATATAAGTGGTGAGATTGAGTAATTTTTTTCATTTTTACTGCTTAATTACAGTTTCCAAATGTTTTATTAAGCACAGGTATTACTGTTATAATCAGTTTCTTGAAAGTTACTCTAAAAGAATTAATGTATATAAAGGAAACTAAATTCTATATATTTTAGTTGTCACAATATCTTTCTTATTGTTTCCAGTTTCCCTTTTAATGAATGCCTGAGTAATAGGGATTGCTAGTTTTCATTAAGAAGTGAGAAGCTGTGAAGAAATTTTCACAACAGTAAATATCCCACTTGATCATAAAGCACAGTGTGAGGCCAGCAGCACACACTATGGTTTTGTAAAGAGTACATATGACCACAAAGGGTAGGAATGGAATCGGCCACTTACGACCCTTAAAGAAGGTCTCCCAGATTCCCAGAGTGACTGTGTGGTGGTCCTGGGACTTTGCTCCACTGCTCTTTATAACTCTGAGGTGTGATGTTTTTTCAGGATGAAGGTAAAAGGCAGAGGAATTACCTGCTTGCTGGTCTCCTTTGCTGTGATCTGCCTGGTCGCCACCCCTGGGGGCAGGGCCTGTCCTCGCCGCTGTGCCTGTTATATGCCTACGGAGGTACACTGCACATTTCGGTACCTGACCTCCATCCCAGACAGCATCCCGCCCAATGTGGAACGCATCAATTTAGGGTGTGTGAGACCCCGTGTTTCCTCTTCTCAAAGAGGGATCAATCACAGCGGTGACTTGTCCCTCAAACATCTGTGACTTTGGGAGATGAATCTCAATTGTTTTAACAATATTTCTTTTCTGAAATGAGCTCAGGAGAATTTTGTTTGTTGGGGGCAATAAGAAAACTTTTCCTGGTAAACTTTTATTAGGAGAAAGTTCTTCTAGAATTTGGAGTCCCTCTTGGTAGGTTGGGAGACTCATGGTGGTGAAAAGCTTCATTCTGGCTACATTTTTGCTGGAAAATGATATAGTTTCTGTTAACTATTGGGGTTATGATCATTCATCATAAGAGATGACAGGGTAACTGGAAGTGTCTGCCTATGTAATACACACACACACACACATATATATATATATATATGTATCCTTTTTATAGGCCCTTTGGTTTCTTTCCATACAAACTTATTTAAAATGGATGCCTAATTAAATTTTTAAAAATATGACTGTATTTTAAGTGTTCATGAAAAAAAAGTCTGTGTCTGAATACACATGTTGGACTTAACATCGTTTATTTGACATTAGTGAGCATGTACTATGCACTGGAGATACAATGATAAGATATATTATTCACTTCTAGGAGGTGTATTGATAGTTTAAAAGACAAGAGAAATGTACAGTCAATACAATTAATAAAAACTGTAATATAGCATACAAAGTGTTTTAGAGACAGACACTAATATTAAGAGCTAACACTAAGGTTGTGCTCAGTAGGTGCTGGCATCAGGTTAAGCACTGCATCCATTTAATCCTCATAACCCCTTTGGAGTGGGTTCTATTATTTACATTTTATAGATGAGGAAACTGAAGCACAGAAAGGCTGCTGATTTTGCCCAGGGTTGCACCGCTACTCAGTTGAGTCTGAGCTCATTTTGGGTATGATTATACCCACACCATACGCCCAAGCCTGGGCTCCAGAGCCCAGGCTTCTTAACCACTGCTGACGAATTCCACCTGGGGGAGTGGTGAGGCAATAGTGTCATGAAAGAATGGGCTAGATATTAAGTGTTCACAAATAGAAAAAGATGAGGTCAAGGGCATTCCAACCTGAGGGAACAGCATATATATAAAAGTTTGAAAATGAGAAGAAATGTGACAAGTTCCCAGAATGTGAGGGGGGTAATTGTAACTGAAACGGCAAGAACTGGGTAGAGAGTCGACCTTCTGTGGCATCTGGTGAATTTCAGTATTTGAAGCATTTGATTGTCTCAATAGAGTACAGTTATAAAGAGAGGTATTGAGTTTTTTTGTGTTTATTTTGGTTATGACATGTGAACTTTAGTTGACAGACTTAGCTTATGCCTAGAATGTAATTTTTTATTTCAGATACAACAGCTTGGTTAGATTGATGGAAACAGATTTTTCTGGCCTGACCAAACTGGAGTTACTCATGCTTCACAGCAATGGCATTCACACAATCCCTGACAAGACCTTCTCAGATTTGCAGGCCTTGCAGGTGAGACTGATGGAGAGAGGGGGCAGGTTAAAGAGGTAAGGTGGGACCTGTGAGATAGACCTTCAAAGTCTGCCTATCTCTACACAATATGAAAATCAACATTCTGTAAATTAGAAGCAGACGTCAACGGAGAATGTTAACGGATTTTTAACTGTGGAACTGTGTGTGTAAATCAGAATAATAAGAAAACTCTGAGGCAAGTTTTCTAATACCTCAAGCTAATAGAAAGAAACATCAATACCCAGAGATGATAAACCTTCAAAATTTAATCCTAAAAGGATACTTCTAGTCATGTTTATCTGGGAATTGAATGTGGTTCCTAAAAGTAATGACTATCTTAGACAGATAATAGTTTTATATAAATCAATGTACTGTTTTCAGTTTCATTTTATTTACTTATTCATGTTCTACCTTGTTCAAACAATTTTTTAAAGTTATGAGGACTCCCAAGGATGCATAAAATCATGCAAGAATGATCACAAAAGTAAGTGAGAAAGTAAAAGGTAAAATAAGCCTAGAGATAGGAATAAAGGGAACATGAGGAAATGCATACATAGAGGCCTTTATGTCTGCTGTAAGTAGGACTTGAAGCTTTTGAGACGCTAACAAGACATGACATCTATTAAAACTTAAACTGTTCAGGAAAAGCAAAGCCATGTATGATTTTAAATCAGAAAGAAATGTCTTACACAGCTCCTCATAAAATACAGTGTCATAAAATAAAGTCAATAATATCCTTATAAAAGATAAAGTACCTGTGTTCATAGAGCCTTCTAACATATACCAGAACTACGTAAGGGAGGTTATAACCATCCATGGTGGAGAGCAATAGAGTATAATGGAGCTATGTGATTCTGTTGATTTGGTTAATCAGGCTCTATTTGGAATGTATGTCTTTGGAGGAATAGATGGATTGCATGTCCTTTATAGAATTCTCTACATATATTTATTCTCTCGACCAAATTTTCAATGGATATTGAGGAACATTGAGTTGGAGATTGAACTCCCAGGTTACATTTGGGGCAAAGCTCTTCTATGTTGCCAACTTATTTTTTTCTTATTAGGGGTCTTGGCATTCTAGAAAAGCATTTTCAACAGAGATGATTGTTCAGGCCAAGTCAGGAAAATATGATGAGAAATTGTGTTTATTAGCATTTCTTTTTTCTTTATGAGAGAGAGTATGTTCAACTGGTAATTGGAGAGGGAATTGGAGAATACCTGAGCACTACTGAAATATTCAAAATTATTTTAATTGCAACTCAAAATTAGTCGTATTACTCATATCCAAAAAGTATAAGACACCTCTTAATGTCCATCAACCAATGATAGATAAAGTGTTGTGCGTGTATACAGTGGAATACTATTCAGCAAAGAAAGGAATGAAGGGCTGATACATGCTATGAGAGGGATGGGTCTTGAAAACATTTTTGCTAAGTGAAAGAAGCCAGACACAACGCCATAGAGTGTGTGATTCCATTTATATGAAATATTTAGAATAGGCAAATCCATGGAAACAAAGTATATTAGTGGTTGTGAAGGGCTAAGAGGATGGGAAAAATGACTGCTAATGGGTATTAGTTTTTATTTTAAGGTGCAAAATAAAGTTTATTAGAAACTTTAGGCCGGGCGCAGTGGCTTACACCTGTAACTCCAGCACTTTGGGAGGCCGAGGGGGGGGGGGGGGTGGATCACCTGAGGTTGGGAGTTCGAGACCAGCCTCACCAACATAGAGAAACCCCGTCTCTATTAAAGAATACAAAAAATTAGCCAGGCGTGGTGGTGCATGCCTGTAATCCCAGTTACTTGGGAGACTGAGGCAGGATAATCGCTTGAACCCAGGAGACGGAGGTTGTAGTGAGCCGAGATCACTCCATTGCACTCCAGCCTGGGCAACAAGAGTGAAACTCCATCTCAAAAAAAAAAAAAAAAAAAACACAAAAAAGAAACTTTATTTAGAAGTTTCTGACAGTGGATATGGTTGCACAACTCTATGAATATACTAAAAACCAATAAACTGTACACTTTTTTATTATTTTTTGAGACAGAATCTTGCTCTGTCACCCAGGCTGGAGTGCAGTGGTACAATCTCAGCTCACTACAACCTCCACCTTCCAAGTTCAAATGATTCTCTGCCTCAGCCTCCTGAGTAGCTGGGAGTACGTGTGTGTGCCACCATGCCCGGCTAATTTTGTGTGTGTATACGTATTTTTAGTAGAGATGGGGTTTCGCCATGTTGGCTAGGCTGGTCTCAAACACCTGGCCTCAAGTGATCTGCCTGCCTCAGCCTCCCAAAGTGCTGGAAGCCACCATGCCCAGCCGGTTGTACACTTTAAAAGGTGGATTTTATGGCGTGTGAACTATAACTCAATAAATTAAAATCAATAGTCTCTCTTATGAAAAATTTATGTTTAAGAAATCTTAAATTTACTTGAAATACTAAGACTTAAAAAAACCTTATAAAAACTTTCAACCTTGGAGAAGAGTAGAGAGAATATAATGAACTGTAATGGACCATTACCCAGCTGCAATAGTTATGGACTCATAGCAGATGTCTCACCTGCACCCCTACCCACTACTCTCCACTCCATTCAATTATTTTGAAACAAATCCAAATTTTCATAATACTCATCTGTAATACTTCTATATATCTCAAAATTAAGAAATATTTTTTAAATAACCACAATATCATTCATATATCTTAAATTTTAACAATCATTCCTGGCTGGGCGTGATGGCTCGTGCCTGTAATCCCAGCACTTTGGGAGGCTGAGGTGGGCGGATCAGCTGAGGTCAGGAGTTTGAGACCAACCTTGCCAACATGGTGAAACCCCATCTCTACTAAAACTACAAAAATTAGCCAGGCATGGTGGTGGGCGCCTGTTATCCCAGCTACCCAGGAGGCTGAGGCAGGAGACTCGCTTGAACCCAGGAGGCGGAGGTTGCAGTTAGCAGTGAGCAGTGATCACAACACTGCACTCCAGCCTGGGCGACAGAGCAAGACTCTGTCTCAAAAAAAAAAAAAAAAAAAGAAAAGAAAAAAATATATATCTCATTCCTTAATATCAATAGGCAAATGTTCATGAGTGTTCTAATTTTTCTGATATTGTCATATTTAATTTGCAACGAATTTGATTGAATTGGGATCCTAAGAAGGTATACAAATTGCACTGAATTAATTTCAACATGTTTTGTTATTGATAGGACTTTTTCCTCTTGTGAAAATTCCTTTGACAATATAAATATGTTTTTTTTTTTAATTCATAGGTCTTAAAAATGAGCTATAACAAAGTCCGAAAACTTCAGAAAGATACTTTTTATGGCCTCAGGAGCTTGACACGATTGCACATGGACCACAACAATATTGAGTTTATAAACCCAGAGGTTTTTTATGGGCTCAACTTTCTCCGCCTGGTGCACTTGGAAGGAAATCAGCTCACTAAGCTCCATCCAGATACATTTGTCTCTTTGAGCTACCTTCAGATATTTAAAATCTCTTTCATTAAGTTCCTATACTTGTCTGATAACTTCCTGACCTCCCTCCCTCAAGAGATGGTCTCCTATATGCCTGACCTAGACAGCCTTTACCTGCATGGGAACCCATGGACCTGTGATTGCCATTTAAAGTGGTTGTCTGACTGGATACAGGAGAAGCCAGGTATCTATATTGTTTATTTTTTTGTCCCAATTAAATGGAGGAAATCTGCTTGGAGGTGTTATAGTAGGAAGTGGAGAGGCCAGGATAATTTAGGAGAGAAAATAACATCTCAGAAATAATTCAAGAATAATTATTTACACATTATCTATGGCTGTGTTTTGGCTACTGTGGCAGTCAAGTAGTGTCAGAGAACTGTTTCACAAAGCCTAAAAATCCTTACTCTCTGGCTCTTTATAAAAATGCTGCTGATCCCTGGCTTAGAGAATAAATCTCATGCTCCTTAGGCTACAAGCAGGTCCTCCTAGTGTGGTGCTGGCCTATCCTCAGCCTCCTTTCCCTCCTCTCCAACCCTCAGCCCCGCCCATCCCAGGCACACAGGCAGTTTTTGCTCTTAACAACTCTGGACAACTTCTGCCACACCACAAACTGTTTTACCTCCTCATACCTGCTGCTACCCCTGCCTGGAGCCCTTCCTTTCTTTTTCTGCTTGATGGTTCTCACCCAGCCAGCAAACTGCTCAGTCCTTCTGAGAAGTCTGGCTGCTTCTCCACCCACCCCATCTCCATCAGAATAACCATTTCACCACTTGGGTTGTTTGCCTATACTTCCATTCTTGAATGGATAACATTTGGTTATGTTTACTACTATTAGAAGTCTTTTGCCTTTCCTGTATCTAATTTATCTTTAACTGTGGTCTCAATATGTCCCAAACTTACATATATGTATAAAAACACATCATATATGCATTTATACATATGTCATATGTACATATACATATGCACACACACGTAATCACACACTGCATACTGATATCTCAGTCAACAACAGATGGCATATATAATGATGGTCCCATAAGATTTATAATGGAGGTGAAATAAAACTATTGCCTAGTGACATTGTAGCCATCATAAAGTGGTAGTGCAACATGTTACCTTTTCTAAGTTTAGATACATAAATAATTCCAATTGTATTACAATTGCTTAAAGTACTCAGTAGAGTAATATGCTGTATGGGTCTGTAGCCTAGGAGCAGTAGGCTTTACCATATAGCCTAGGTGTGGAGTAGGCTATACTATCTCGGTTTGTGTAAGTACACTCCATAATGTTTGCACGACAAAATTGCCTAATGATGTCCCTGTTGTTAATCAATTCATAACTCTATATATGTAAAATAATTAAACCCATAGGGGCTCACATCTTTCAGTCTTAATAATCAAATGTTATCCTTTTGACTGAGATGACTTAATAATTTTTACAAGACCCATGGGTCAGTCACATCAACCTCTTCTGCTTTGAAAAATTTTCGTTGATTCCAAGAGATTCGACAGTTGTTCATGCCTTCAGTTGCCTCACTTGGCATGTGGTAGGCAATCCTTTTGCACTGATCTCAGTAGTTAAATGTAACACTCCTTTATCTACTTGTGGTTATCTTCTATTCTTTGATTCCGCAAAGATGTCGATGCAGCATTTCTATAAAATGAATTTGTGGCTGTTTCTCTAATGAGCATTTATTTCATGAATATGAAATCTATGTTCTGCTGCTCTGTTTCCATTCTTTTTTACATACTTGACAACCTGTTTTAATGCTAAATCATAGTGTAATCTTAATTAAAACATTTTAAAGGCAAATTTAATATATGTCGTAGCACCAATACATGTGATACAATGGAAAGCAATGACAATAGCTATGACAGTCTTTATAGGTATACAAGCTGTGATAGTTATATTGATTGCCAATTTGTCAGTTGTTACTGTAAAACATCTTCAATTGCAAGACACATCTCAATTTATAAGTTGAAATGTGAAAAAACAAACAAAAAAACATGGTCATAGAATTAGGCACTTTTTCTTGCCTGCCTGTCTGCCTTTCTTCCTTCTGCTGATCTTTCCTGAGCATCCATTGGCCAGGGCTGGGGACATACAGACGAACAAGAATGAAGTTTATAGTTTCATGTGAAGACAGATAAGTAAACAGGTCATTCTAATAGTGAATAATGAAAAAGTAGGATATAAGAGGTGAAAGGTACCAGAAGACTATAAAACAGGGAGCCCACCCAGAAGAAGTGCTGTTCAGACTGGGTTCTGAAGGATGATTGGTAAGTACTTGGGTCATGATGAAAGCCACCAAGTGTACAGGACATAGAAGGAACAGCGTATGCCAGAGCCAATGGGGCATGGCAGGCTTGAGGAATGGAAAGGATTTCCATGGGGCTGGAACCGAGTATGATGGAGGGAATGGAGGTGATGTGGTCAGGTTTGCATTTGAGGCAAAATACCTGATGTCCAAGGCCTGCTAACTCTGGCTCAGTGCAAGCAATAATAAGCATGCCACAGTGTGAGCATATTCTATGATGAGGTTTCATTAAGCCAGAAGTCTGCCATGTTGTCTTAGCCCAGGGTACTGATAAGTAGGTAAAGGAATACAGCTTGTTGGCAAGTGGGTGATTGGGAGGCAACTCTTTTTTTTTTTTTTTTTTTGAGATAGAGTTTTGCTCTTGTTGACCAGGCTGGAGTGCAATGGTGTGATCTTGGCTCACCACAACCTCTGCCTCCTGGGTTAAGTGATTCTCCTGCCTCAGCCTCCCAAGTAGCTGGGATTATAGACATGTGCCACCATGCCTGGCTAATTTTGTGTTTTTAGTAGAGACGGGGTTTTTCCATGTTGGTCAGACTGGTCTCGAACTTCCAACCTCAGGTGATCCGCCCGCCTCAGCCTCCCAAAGTGCTGAGGTTACAGGCGTGAGCTATTGCGGCTGGCCAGGAGGCAACTCTTACGATTGTTCAAAGGTTTCCCAACTTGCCAGCCTCCTCCTCTGCATAGGTTTAGACTATAAAATTTGCTGAAGAATGCCTCCTTGTCAGGCATCTGTCACATTACCTGTAGTACACACAGAATAGTTTGGTGTCCTTGGTCAGAGTGAGTTTCTTAAGCCTTTGAGAGGACATGTGCACACATGGGAAGGAGATTTGACCCTATCTAGCCACTCTGACAAATTAGATCTTCTAAGAAGTACAATGCTTTTTTAAGTGCGCTGTCTAGTGCATCATATAAGAGCTACTACATGGAACGGCATGGATGTCTCGGGCTGTATTTTGTGTAAGGGAAAAGTCTATACCTCTTACCAAGTATTCCAGTGACCAGCCATTTTAAATAGGCTCACCAGAGCAGAGCTTTTAAATGGTATGTGATATCCAAATATTTGAAAGACAAGGCACCTATGACTTAGAAATTCTGGTCCTTATAATGCTGGTCCTAGTGCTGTAAGACTTGCAACCTCTGACTTTGCCAGAATGTCAGACCTTTAATGGGCCTCCCCACTGCCTTGGCACAGTGTTCTTCCCTCCCCCTTAAACCTGAACCTGCTCTAGTGCATCTACCTCATCCAAGGGAACCATCAACCATCCAGTTTCCAAAGTCATAAAATGGAGTCTTCCTTGACCCTTCCTTTTAGTCACTGTCCGTATTCAGTCAATCCTCACCTCCTATTGATTGATTCTACCTGCTTCATTGTCTCCTGCATCCATCTGCTTCTCTTAATTCCTATTGCTACTAAGCTAGACCAGGTCAAGGTACCCTGTAATTCAGTCAATATTCTTTTGGATAATGGAAATAAACTTGGGTTTTTTAATGATATCCAAGGAATTATAAATAATCCTTTAACAAACAGCTTATCTTTTAGAGAACAATGAGGTCCTGTGGCCATATTAAAATGTTAAAATGAAGAAATAGAACTAAACTGTTATTAATAAAAACTGACAAACATGAGCATATCATTTTGTTTCCCTAGATAAAAAAAAATGACTAATTCAACTAATATTTACTGAGTACCAAATATATATCAGGCATTTGCTGAACATGGGAAATACTGCAGTGAATAAGATAGACAAAATTCTATGTCTATGTATATTATGTTGTAGCAGGGTATACATACATAGCTTTTTAAAAAATCAATTCAGAAGCAAAAAATCAGAAAACTTTCTATTGAACACTAAAATTTCCAAATTGTTTCAGCTTCTAGCAAAAGCTATTTCTTCAAAATGTTTATGTCAATTCATAAAGAGGTCATGACTGATAACTCAATTGTGATTTTTTTCCAGATGTAATAAAATGCAAAAAAGATAGAAGTCCCTCTAGTGTTCAGCAATGTCCACTTTGCATGAACCCTAGGACTTCTAAAGGCAAGCCCTTAGCTATGGTCTCAGCTGCAGCTTTCCAGTGTGCCAAGCCAACCATTGACTCATCCCTGAAATCAAAGAGCCTGACTATTCTGGAAGATAGTAGTTCTCCTTTCATCTCTCCCCAAGGTTTCATGGCACCCTTTGGCTCCCTCACTTTGAATATGACAGATCAGTCTGGAAATGAAGCTAACATGGTCTGCAGTATTCAAAAGCCCTCAAGGACATCACCCATTGCATTCACTGAAGAAAATGACTACATCATGCTAAATACTTCATTTTCAACATTTTTGGTGTGCAACATAGATTACGGTCACATTCAGCCAGTGTGGCAAATTCTGGCTTTGTACAGTGATTCTCCTCTGATACTAGAAAGGAGCCACTTGCTTAGTGAAACACCGCAGCTCTATTACAAATATAAACAGGTGGCTCCTAAGCCTGAAGACATTTTTACCAACATAGAGGCAGATCTCAGAGCAGATCCCTCTTGGTTAATGCAAGACCAAATTTCCTTGCAGCTGAACAGAACTGCCACCACACTCAGTACATTACAGATCCAGTACTCCAGTGACGCTCAAATCACTTTACCAAGAGCGGAGATGAGGCCAGTGAAACATAAATGGACTATGATTTCAAGGGATAACAATACTAAGCTGGAACATACTGTCTTGGTAGGTGGAACTGTTGGCCTGAACTGCCCAGGCCAAGGAGACCCCACCCCACACTTGGAGTGGCTTCTAGCTGATGGAAGTAAAGTGAGAGCCCCTTATGTCAGTGAGGATGGACGGATCCTAATAGACAAAAGTGGAAAATTGGAACTCCAGATGGCTGATAGTTTTGACACAGGCATATATCACTGTATAAGCAGCAATTATGATGATGCAGATATTCTCACCTATAGAATAACTGTGGTAGAACCTTTGGTCGAAGCGTATCAGGAAAATGGGATTCATCACACAGTTTTCATTGGTGAAACACTTGATCTTCCATGCCATTCTACTGGTATCCCAGATGCCTCTATTAGCTGGGTTCTTCCAGGAAAAAATGTGCTCTATCAGTCATCAAGAGACAAGAAAGTTCTTAACAATGGCACATTAAGAATATTACAGGTCACCCCGAAAGACCAAGGTTATTATCACTGTGTGGCAGCCAACCCATCAGGGGTTGATTTTTTGATTTTCCAAGTTTCAGTCAAGATGAAAGGACAAAGGCCCTCGGAGCATGATGGAGAAACAGAGGGATCTGGACTTGATGAGTCCAATTCTATTGCTCATCTTAAGGAGCCACCAGGTGCACAGCTCCGTATATCTGCTCTGATGGAGGCTGAGGTTGGAAAAAACACCTCAAACACAAGTAAGAGGCACAACTATCGGGAATTAATACTCCAGCGACGTGGAGATTCAACACATCGACGTTTTAGGGAGAATAGGAGGCATTTCCCTCCCTCTGCTAGGAGAATTGACCCACAACACTGGGCGGCACTGTTGGAGAAAGCTAAAAAGAATGCTGTGCCAGACAAGCGAGAAAATACCACAGCGAGCCCGCCCCCAGTGGTCACCCAACTCCCAAACATACCTGGTGAAGAAGATGATTCCTCAGGCATGCTCACTCTACATGAGGAATTTATGGTCCTGGCCACTAAAGCTTTGAACCTTCCAGCAAGGACAGTGACTGCTGACTCCAGAACAATATCTGATGGTCCTATGACAAACATAAATTATGGCACAGAATTCTCTCCTGTTGTGAATTCACAAATACTACCACCTGAAGAACCCATAGATTTCAAATTGTCTACTGCTATTAAAACTATAGCCATGTCAAAGAATATAAACCCAACCATGTCAAGCCAAATACAAGGCACAACCAATCAACATTCATCCACTGTCTTTCCACTGCTACTTGGAGCAACTGAATTTCAGGACTCTGACCAGATGGGAAGAGGAAGAGAGCATTTCCAAAGTGCACCCCGAATAACAGTGAGGACTATGATCAAAGATGTCAATGTCAAAATGCTTAGTAGCACCACCAACAAACTATTATTAGAGTCAGTAAATACCACAAATAGTCATCAAACATCTGTAAGAGAAGTCAGTGAGCCCAGGCGCAATCACTTCTATTCTCACACTACTCAAATACTTAGCACCTCCACGTTCCCTTCAGATCCACACACAGCTGCTCATTCTCAGTTTCTGATCCCTAGAAATAGTACAGTTAACATCCCGCTGTTCAGACGCTTTGGGAGGCAGAGGAGAATTGGCGGAAGGGGGCGGATTATCAGCCCATATAGAACTCCAGTTCTCCGACGGCATAGATACAGCATTTTCAGGTCAACACCCAGAGGTTCTTCTGAGAAAAGCACTACAGCATTCTCAGCCACAGTGCTCAATGTGACATGTCTGTCCTGTCTTCCCGGGGAGAGGCTCACCACTGCCACAGCAGCATTGTCTTTTCCAAGTGCTGCTCCTATCACCTTCCCCAAAGCTGACATTGCCAGAGTCCCATCAGAAGAGTCTACAACTCTAGTCCAGAATCCACTATTACTACTTGAGAACAAACCCAATGTAGATAGTGCGAAAACAACACCCACAATAAAATATTTCAGTACTGAAATTTCCCAAGTGACTCCAACTGGTGCAGTCATGACATATGCTCCAACATCCATACCCGTGGAAAAAACTCACAAAATAAATGCCGGTTACCCACGTGTGTCTAGCACCAATGAAGCTAAAAGAGATTCAGTGATTACATCGTCACTTTCAGGTGCTATCACCAAGCCACCAATGACTATTATAGCCACTACAAGGTTTTCAAGAAGGAAAATTCCCTGGCATCAGAACTTTGTAAATAACCATAACCCAAAAGGCAGATTAAGGAATCAACATAAAGTTAGTTTACAAAAAAGCACAGCTGTCATGCTTCCTAAAACGTCTCCTGCTTTACCCAGAGACAAAGTCTCCCCCTTCCATTTCAGCACACTTTCAACAAGTGTGATGCAAATTCCATCTAATACCTTGACTGCAACTCATCACACTACCACCAAAACACACAATCCTGGAAGTCTTCCAACAATGAAGGAGCTTCCCTTCCCACCCCTTAACCCTATGCTCCCTAGTATTATAAGCAAAGACTCAAGTGCAATAAGCATCATATCAACACAAACAATACCAGCAACAACTCCTACCTTCCCTGCATCTGTCATCACTTATGAAACCCAAACAGAGAGATCCAGAGCACAAACAATACAAAGAGAACAGGAGCCTCAAAAGAAGAACAGGACTGACCCAAACATCTCTCCATACCAGAGTTCTGGCTTCACTACATCCACTACTATGACACCTCCTGTTCTAACCACAGCTGAAACTTCAGTCAAGCCCAGTGTCTCTGCATTCACTCATTCCCCACCAGAAAACACAACTGGGATTTCAAGCACAATCAGTTTTCATTCAAGAACTCTTAATCTGACAGATGTGATTGAAGAACAAGCCCAAGCGAGTACTCAGACTTTGAAGAGCACAATTTTTTCTGAAACAACTTTGTCCAGCAAATCACACCAGAGTACCACAACTAGGAAAGTAATCATTAGACACTCAACCATCTCACCATTCCTGAGCAGCAGTGCTACTCTAATGCCAGTTCCCATCTCCCCTCCCTTTACTCAGAGAGCAGTTACTGACAACGTGGCAACTCCCATTTCCGGGCTTATGACAAATACAGTGGTCAAGCTGCATGAATCCTCAAGGCACAATGCTAAACCACAGCAATTAGTAGCAGAGGTTGCAACATCTCCCAAGGCTCACCCAAATGCCAAGTTCACAACTGGAAACACTCACTTCATCTACTCTAATCTGTTACATTCTACTCCCATGCCAGCACTAACAACAGTTAAATCACAGAATTCTAAATTAACTCTATCTCCCTGGGCAGAAAACCAATTTTGGCACAAACCATACTCAGAAATTGCTGAAAAAGGCAAAAAGCCAGAAGTAAGCATGTTGGCTACTACAGGCGTGTCAGAGACCACCACTCTTGCTTCAGATTGGGATGGACAGAAGAATGCAAAGAGTGACTTTGATAAGAAACCAGTTCAAGAAGTAACAACTTCCAAACTCCTTCCCTTTGACTCTTTGTCTAGATATATATTTGAAAAGCCCAGAATAGTTGGAGGAAAAGCTGCAAGTTTTACTATTCCAGCTAACTCGGATGCCTTTCTTCCCTGTGAAGCTGTTGGAAATCCCCTGCCCACCATTCATTGGACCAGAGTCCCATCAGGTATTTGAAACTTTTTCTTTACACTTAGTTTTTGTTAGAAAACAAGAAGAAGAATGTTATGTTTTGGGATTAAACATCCAAAGAATCAGTTTCAAATTTTTCTAAGACATAGAAACTATTAATATCCTCATTTGACACTGGCATATTTTCACTCATCAGAAGGGCCTAAAATATGTTAATGAACATTTTTTGGAATGCCTCAACAGCTGATTCAAAGTAATATGATTTGAGAAAGAGAGAGTGGTTATTGTGTTGAACCATCTGGCTTTTAAAGTAAAATTATATGAATAAAAAAATGCAGGCTGGGCACGGTGGCTCACGCCTGTAATCCCAGCACTTTGGGGAGGCCGAGGCGGGTGGATTACCTGAGGTCAGGAGTTCAGGATCAGCCTGGCCAACATGGTGAAACCCACTCTCTACTAAAAAAAATACAAAAATTAGCTGGGTGTGGTGGTGTGCCTGTAGTCCCAGCTACTCGGGAGGCTGAGACAGGAGGATTGCTTGAACCCAGGAGGTGGAGGTTACAGTGAGCCAAGATCATGCCATTGCACTCCAGCCTGGGTGACAAGAGTGAAACTCCATCTCAATAAAAATAAAATAAAATAATCCAGGAATAATTTTAGCAATCTGAAGACTAGATGTCCTAATTTTTTTTTTTTTTTGGTCTGTCACCTAGGGTGGAGTGCAGTGGTACAATCATGTCTCCAGGGGCTCAAGCGATCCTCCTATCTGAGCCACCTGAGTAGCTGGGACTACAAGTGCACACCACCATACCTAGCTAATACTTTTTGTTTGTAGAGACAGGGTCTCACTATGTTTCCAGGGCTGGTCTTGAACTGCTGGGCTCAAGTGATTCTCCCACCTCAGCCTCCCAAAGTGTTGGGATTACACAAGTGAGCCATAGGGCTGGGCTTTCATTTTAATTTAAGTGTATTCTTAGTAGCCCAAAAAACGATAGCTTTATGTTTTCTATCTGAACTTTGATGACCTATAGCAATAATTTTCTTTTTTTCTTCTCAGGACTTGATTTATCTAAGAGGAAACAGAATAGCAGGGTCCAGGTTCTCCCCAATGGTACCCTGTCCATCCAGAGGGTGGAAATTCAGGACCGCGGACAGTACTTATGTTCCGCATCCAATCTGTTTGGCACAGACCACCTTCATGTCACCTTGTCTGTGGTTTCCTATCCTCCCAGGATCCTGGAGAGACATACCAAAGAGATCACAGTTCATTCTGGAAGCACTGTGGAACTGAAGTGCAGAGCAGAAGGTAGGCCAAGCCCTACAGTTACCTGGATTCTTGCAAACCAAACAGTAGTCTCAGAATCATCCCAGGGAAGTAGGCAGGCCGTGGTGATGGTTGATGGAACATTGGTCATCCACAATCTCAGTATTTATGACCGTGGCTTTTACAAATGTGTGGCCAGCAACCCAGGTGGCCAGGATTCACTGCTGGTTAAAATACAAGTCATTGCAGCACCACCTGTTATTCTAGAGCAAAGGAGGCAAGTCATTGTAGGAACTTGGGGTGAGAGTTTAAAACTGCCCTGTACTGCAAAAGGAACTCCTCAGCCCAGCGTTTACTGGGTCCTCTCTGATGGCACTGAAGTGAAACCATTACAGTTTACCAATTCCAAGTTGTTCTTATTTTCAAATGGGACTTTGTATATAAGAAACCTAGCCTCTTCAGACAGGGGCACTTATGAATGCATCGCTACCAGTTCCACTGGTTCGGAGCGAAGAGTAGTAATGCTTACAATGGAAGAGCGAGTGACCAGCCCCAGGATAGAAGTTGCATCCCAGAAAAGGACTGAAGTGAATTTTGGGGACAAATTACTACTGAACTGCTCAGCCACTGGGGAGCCCAAACCCCAAATAATGTGGAGGTTACCATCCAAGGCTGTGGTCGACCAGCAGCATAGGTAAGTCTATACCTTTGGGTTGAAATTATCTGCTTTATCTATTTAGCTGTACAACTTCTGAAATAGAAAAAGTGACGCAGTGAGGCTAGCAGCAGTTTTAGAGTACATATAGACTTTGGACATAAAGGAAACTCTCTCGAAAAAAACTAATCTTTTGAGATCATTTGAATACAAAAACCATTCTTTTCACATGCTTAACTCAAAGGGTCAACTTCTTAGGGTTTTTGTATATTTTAGGGAGAATAAAAAAATCTCATTTATCTCCATACTTGGCACAGTCTTAAAATAGTAACTGTAGGACAGGCACAGTGGCTCACGCCTGTAATCCTAGCACTTTGGGAGGCCGAGGCAGGTGGATCACCTGAGGTCAGGAGTTCAGGGCTAGCTCGGCCAACATGGTGAAACCCTATCTCTACTAAAAGTACAAAAAAAAAAAAAAAATTAGTTGGGCATGGTGGCGGGTGCCTGTAATCCCAGCTGCTTGGGAGGCTGAGGCAGGAGAATTGCTTGAACCTGGGAGGTGGAGGTTGCAGTGAACCGAGATTGCACCACTGCACTCCAGCCTGGGCAACAGAGTGAGACTTTGTCTCAAAAAAAAAAAAAAAAAAAAAATAGTAATTGTATAAATATATTCATACTCTCTATAAACAAAACAGAGAAGGGAATTTTTGTGATGCATTGGAGATTCTGGAAAGAGACACTCCGTTATTTTACTCGTCTGAATCCCCTATTTGACATTTTAAACTTCATTATAATCAGTACTTAATTTTTTCTTTCCTAAAATTACAAAGCACTTTGTGAAAGTCACAATATTAAGACCTCCACCAAGTGAAACGTATTCAGGGCCCCTGCATTCTGATGTGATGAGACACATATATACAAATACACACTTTCTCTGGTCTGTTATAGGCATATGAATATATATATTTTTTGAGACAGAGTCTCACACTGTTGCCCAGGCTGGAGTGCAGTGGCGTGATCTCTACTCACTGCAAGCTCCGCCTCCCGGGTTCATGCCATTCTTCTACCTCAGCCTCCTGAGTAGCTGGGACTACAGGCACCCGCCACCACATCCGGCTAATTTTTTGTACTTTTAGTAGAGGCGGAGTTTCACCATGTTAGCCAGGATGGTCTTGATCTCTTGACCTTGTGATCTGCCCGCCTTGGCCTCCCAAAGTGCTGGGATTACAGGCATGAGCCACTGCGCCCGGCCTCAATATTCATTTTATAGCTGGCTTTCTATATAAATTCTATCTTCAAAAATCAATAATTATAGCTTATGAGGTTTTTTTTGCAAGTGGCATGACTTTACACAATGGTTTTCCATTACATGACAAAAAATGAGGATGAGAATTTCCATCTTATATATCTGTTTATTCATTAATAGAAAATATCCATGCAAAAAAAATTACACATAGTAAATGTGAATTTGTACATGCTTAGGAGTTGAAGATATTTTTCTAATGACATGAGTTGATACTGAATACAGCTAATAAATTTAACTTGTGATCTTTAGTTCAAAAGTAAATATTAATTTTCAAGTTTTTCAAATGTCATCAAAAATCACCTAAATTAAATTGAAATTCGTTTAGAATTTTTAAATGCTGAGTTATGAAATGTGAGTTTTGTGCTTTGGAGAGGCTGAAGATGCCTCTACGTTAGTCTTTATTAAGAATTCTGTCCTCCACTCTGGGAAACCTTCTATTTTCAAAAATAAATTCTCTCTCTCAAAAATATTAGTTTATAAAAAGAAACATCAATAGTTCTGTCTCTTATATGTCACAATCTCCAGTTGCATCCAGTGTAGGGGATATCACTCTAAGCCAGTCTTTCTCCAAGGGAAGATCCCCCTACCAGTAGTATTAGCATTGCCTGGGAATTTGTTGAATCAGCAGCTCTGATTTTGTTTTAATAAGCAATCTGCTCTTAAAAGCCCTCTAGGTGATTTTGTTGCTAAAATTTGACGCTTGTTTTCAAACTTAATTTTTTATGTTAGCTGGGAAGTTTGTTAAAGAGTGGGTTTCTATATCCTTGGCGAGACCTATTGAAGCAGAATTTCAGGAAACCAAAGCCAGGAAATATGCACCTTAAACTCGGCCCATGTAATTCTAATGCAGCTGATGAGGGATCTTCACTAAGAACCAAGTCAGAACAGTGGCTCTTTGCTGCACATGGAAACCTTTAATCTGGAAAATTTTAAGAATCCTGATGCCCAAGCCATGCTCCACACATATTAAGTCAAATTCTGGAGGTGGGACCCAGACATCAGTATTATTTTAAACTCCACAAGTGATTTTAATGTTTAGCCAAGTTTAAGAACCAATACTTTTAGAAAGCATTAGGAAAGAATGCCAGTATAGCATGGTGGAAAGCATAAGGCTTGAGAACCAGCCCTGTGACCTAAGGCAAGTGGCTAAATCTCTCTAAATACCAATTTTTCAGCTGTATAGTGACGGAATTACTTCAAGATTAAACAACCAGTGCAAAGCACCTGGCAGTTTCCCTTCATTTTAAGTGTATTCGTATTGATTTTACCTTGGTTTATATGCCAGAGAACTTCCTTCCATATTTGGGGAAAAAAAAAAAAAAAACAACTTTTTCTAATATTTTACTATAATACTTTCTATACTTACCTTTGCTGGAGAATAACAATGACTTGATGGCTGAGTGTGGTGGTTCACGCCGGTCATTCCAGCACTTTGGGAGACCAAGGCAGGAGGATCTCTTGAACCCAGAAGTTGGAGACCAGCCTTGGCAACACAGTGAGATCCTGTCTCTACAAAAAATAAAAAAATTAGGAGAGCATAGTGGTGTGTGTCTGTAGTCCCAGCTACTCAGAGGTTGAGGTTGGTGGATTGCTTGAACCTGAGAGGTGGAGGCTGCAGTGAGCCATGATCTCACCACTGCACTGTAGCCTGGGCTCCAGAGTGAGACCCTGTCTCAAAAAATATATAAATAAGTAAATAGAAAATAGGAGAGAGAGAAATGACTTGAGGCTGTTTGACCTGGTTAGCACTTATGCTATGAAAACAGTTTTTACTTTTCTCTCCAGTTTTATCTACCTGCTTAGCCCATGTTGCCCAAAAATAAGAAAGACGTTTTCTCATATAGGTATCCCTGATAGCACTTTTAGCACCAGTTGAGTTTCCACTGGTCTAAAAAACTAGATTTAGTTTTACCAGGAAAGATCTGCCATCTGGTGGTTAAATTTGGTAATGGTAGGCTGTGCAGCCACTGTACATCTGGAGAAAAATGGTATTCCACACAGCTCAATCCAGTGCAAAAACCAGTCACTCTACAGGTGCCCATAGAGGGCAGATGCTGCTGCAACAACCTTCTAAGGAATCTTGCGTTGGTATTCTCTTTATAACAAAGTAAAATTTATTTTTTTTCTAAAACAGAGTTTCATTTTTGTCACCCAGACCAGAGTGTAGTGGTGCGATCTCGGCTCACTGCAACCCCAGCCTCCTGGGTTCAAGCGATTCTCAAGCCTTAGCCTCCCAAGTAGCTGGGATTACAGGCATGTGCCATCATGCTCAGCTAATTTTTTGTATTTTTAGTCGAGATGGGGTTTTGCCGTGTTGGCCAGGCTAGTCTCAAACTCCTGCCCTCAAGTGATCTGCCCACATTGGCCTCCCAAAATGCTGGGATTACAGGTGTGAGCCACTGTGCCCAGCTAAAGTAGAATTTATTTTCTAACCAAATGATTCAATAATTGTTCTGTTACTAATAACTTTTTAGAAAGTATCATCTGGCATCTTTTCTGAGCAATTGAGTTTACCTATATATATTACAAAATGACCATGTCTGTGGATCCAGTTAGTTTACTTGATATGTGAAATGGTCAAGGAAGTCATGGTGTCTAGAAATTCCATATTTCTAGCACGTCCCTCATCATTAAGATTTTTCTTAAATTACTATGTAACTGAGATTCATTTGAATTCCATCTGAGAAATACTTACTTGCACTAAATTATACCTGTTCAATTAGATAATTTCATCTTTCAGCAAATGGCTTAGAAGACAGTAAGCTGGTAGTAATTTTATTTTTTATTGCAACAATTTAAAGCTAATCACACAAAAACAGGTAACTATGAGGTGATGGATATGCTAGTTAATCGTGGTCATTTCAATATATATATATATATATATATATATATATATATATATATATATACCTCAAAATGTCATGTTCTACACCTCAAAGATACACAATTTTCATTGGTCATGCTTCAATAAGGCTGGGGCAGAGGGAGGCAATCCTGAGTAAAACAGTTTCCCTCATTGCTAACAGCTGCACACTCAAATGAATCCCTTTTCTCCTTAGAGTGGGCAGCGGGATCCACGTCTACCCAAATGGATCCCTGTTTATTGGATCAGTAACAGAAAAAGACAGTGGTGTCTACTTGTGTGCGGCAAGAAACAAAATGGGGGATGATCTGATACTGATGCATGTCAGCCTAAGACTGAAACCTGCCAAAATTGACCACAAGCAGCATTTTAGAAAGCAAGTGCTCCATGGGAAAGATTTCCAAGTAGATTGCAAAGCTTCTGGCTCCCCAATGCCAGAGATATCTTGGAGTTTGCCCGATGGAACCATGATCAACAATGCAATGCAAGCAGATGACAGTGGCCACAGGACCAGGAGATATACCCTTTTCAACAATGGAACTTTATACTTCAACAAAGTTGGGGTAGCAGAGGAAGGAGATTATACTTGCTATGCCCAGAACACCCTAGGGAAAGATGAAATGAAGGTTCACTTAACAGTTATAACGGCTGCTCCCCGGATAAGGCAGAGTAAGAAAACCAACAAGAGAATCAAAGCTGGAGACACAGCTGTCCTTGACTGTGAGGTCATTGGGGATCCCAAACCAAAAATATTTTGGTTGCTGCCTTCCAATGACATGATTTCCTTCTCCACTGATAGGTACACATTTCATGCCAATGGGTCTTTGACCATCAACAAAGTGAAACTGCTCGATTCTGGAGAGTACGTATGTGTAGCCCGAAATCCCAGTGGGGATGACACCAAAATGTACAAACTGGATGTTGTCTCTAAACCTCCATTAATCAATGGTCTGTATACAAACAGAACTGTTATTAAAGCCACAGCCGTGAGACATTCCAAAAAACACTTTGACTGCAGAGCTGAAGGGACACCATATCCTGAAGTCATGTGGATCATGCCAGACAATATTTTCCTCACAACCCCATACTATGGAAGCAGAATCACAGTCCATAAAAATGGAACCTTGGAAATTAGGAATGTGAGGCTTTCAGATTCAGCCGATTTTATCTGTGTGGCCCGAAATGAAGGTGGAGAGAGTGTGTTGGTAGTACAGTTAGAAGTACTGGAAATGCTGAGAAGACCGACATTCAGAAAACCATTTAATGAAAAAATAGTTGCCCAGCTGGGAAAGTCCACAGCATTGAATTGCTCTGTTGATGGTAACCCACCACCTGAAATAATCTGGATTTTACCAAATGGCACACGATTTTCCAATGGACCACAAAGTTACCAGTATCTGATAGCAAGCAATGGTTCTTTTATCATTTATAAAACAACTCGGGAGGATACAGGAAAATATCGCTGTGCAGCTAGGAATAAAGTTGGCTATATTGAGAAATTAGTCATATTAGAAATCGGCCAGAAGCCAGTTATTCTTACCTATGCACCAGGGACAGTAAAAGGCATCAGTGGAGAATCTCTATCACTGCATTGTGTGTCTGATGGAATCCCTAAGCCAAATATCAAATGGACTGTGCCAAGTGGTTATGTAGTAGACAGGCCTCAGATTAATGAGAAATACATATTGCATGACAATGGCACCTTAGTCATCAAAGAAGCAACAGCTTATGACAGAGGAAACTATATCTGTAAGGCTCAAAATAGTGTTGGTCATACACTAATTACTGTTCCAGTAATGATTGTAGCCTACCCTCCCCGAATTACAAATCGTCCACCCAGGAGTATTGTCACCAGGACAGGGGCAGCCTTTCAGCTCCACTGTGTGGCCCTGGGAGTTCCCAAGCCAGAAATCACGTGGGAGATGCCTGACCACTCCCTTCTCTCAATGGCAAGTAAAGAGAGGACGCATGGAAGTGAGCAGCTTCACTTACAAGGTACCCTAGTCATTCAGAATCCCCAAACCTCCGATTCTGGGATATACAAATGCACAGCAAAGAATCCACTTGGTAGTGATTATGCAGCAACGTATATTCAAGTAATCTGACATGAAATAAAGTCAACATCTGGGAAGAATTTATTTTTTGGAAGAAGTTTAATCAAAGGCAGCCATAGGCATGTAAATGAATTTGAATACATTTACAGTATTAAATTTACAATGAACATGCAAAATAAAAGGACTTGTAAATAAATGCATTATGAACTGATGATACTGATATCTTTAACGGATCTCAAAACAAACTTTTAACTTACTTAAGGCACTTTTATTTTGCCAACAAATAACAATAAACATTAAAACGGTCCACTATAAAATAACAAATGGCTAATGTACCTGAATTTTTCAGTAAAAAAATGAACTTTTAATACCAGTTGCCTAGTGTCCACCTCCTATCAATCAATCAATCAATGTTACAAGCATGGCACTCAGAACAGAGACGACAATGGAAAATATTAAATCTACAATCTTTATGTAAATTTACCATCCTGATGTATAAATATTTTGTGGTTTATAAATTTTTTTGCTAAAACCTACAGAAAATAAGCACTGAACTGTCTTGATTATGATTCACCATTTGTTCACACTGAAAATTTTCATTGATTGATGGGGAATACAAAAATGTTTTAATAACTGCATTTAAAAATAAATGCAGGCTCACTTTTCCACATGTAAAAAGCAATGTAATACCTGCACATCATAAAATGTGAAAAGGGGGTTATTTTTGTCCAAATACACCCATTAAAAAGGTTTTAAAAATACAATGAAACTTCTTTATAACGTTAAGATCTAGCTCAGGCACCCCTGGTTTGGAGCTGTTTATAGGGAAATTTTTCTGAGGAATCGTTGCTCTATAAGCATTTCATTTCATTAATTAATTCTTTATGGGATGGGAAAATGCTTGGGAGGGTCTAGATCTATTATATATAATGAAGTTTCACTGTATTTAAAATCTGATCAATCCTACACAAAATGTTGCGTTTTTGTAATTCACTGAATTTATATGATTGATCTTATCTAAGGGTGGTTTTCCAGTGTAATTTCTCCAGCATCTATTCAAACATTCACCTAGTACTTAAGAATTATAGGAGCTTTATAAATGGGAAAAAAATGCCATAGGTCTTAGATATCTCAGTGCACAAAACCGAGAATTACTAATATGTTAGCCCCTGCCAATCATTTGAGCCATGTGGAATAGTACCCTTGGGTTTTCATCACACTGACTTTCAGCTAGCTCCATCTAAGCCTAAAATGTGACCTGGTTGCAACTTATGTCTGACGTTAGTACCCTGTGGCTGGAAGTGGTCAAAGATAGATATGCACTGAAATTGATCTCCTCTACTTCCAGGCCAAGAAGGGTAAATGCAATGACAAATGCAACCCTGTTAACCCTGTTAGGAAAAAGCCTACAGTGTAAACAAGAGAGTCTATGGGCTTCTTATATCCAAGAATTGTGATAGGTATAGCTGACTCCATTTGATTTCAAGGTCTTGTCTTTCTTTAAGGGGAGTTGGGGGGTCTCCATCTTATTCTAAGGTAATTTCCTCTGCTAAGGTAAAGTACCAGGTTCTGCCACAGGGCTTTCCCTTGTGATCAAAAGAATGCATTTGCAAGAAAAGGAAAAAAAAAAAAAAAAAGAAACCTCTCAAGATATAGAATTAACAGGGAGAAAATCTGAAGACTAAAGTAAAGTAATTCTAGTTATTTTCTTTATAATGCGCAGGGGTAAAACAGCATTCTTCAACTTTCAATAGAATCTTGGAATTAGAGTCGTAGCATAACTTCCTCACCCAAAAAAAGAACAAAGATATGCCCCACAGCTTTCATGTGCAAAATGATTAATAATTTAACTCACCTCTGCAAAGTATAAAGTGCATACAAATGCTATGCAATTATAACACTTATTCTTAAAACAGTATTACTGTTTGCAATGCTGAGCTACAAAATATATGGTTCAAACTGAACTGGCAAAGAAATCTGGAAATAACAAGGATGGAACATGACTCACTCACTAGGCACAACATTCACATTTCGGTTGTTTTGCCAATGCAGTCATTATATAGATATATTACTTTGAAGAAAACAACTTCATTAGCTTATCTAAGTATGATTCTTGAGAGGAAAAAATCTGATATACAAAACCAGCAAAAATGTGTACAGATACGTCTTCTGAAAGCAGATAGACTATTAATTTAGTGAAAAGAATGGTTTTTAATGTTTTGGCAAAGTCTTTTCCAGCCCAGAGTAAACACAAAATGGGCAGGCTGGAGTGAAATATTTTCACAGTGTACAAAGCAGTTCACATGGATGTTGCCACAGCAAAGTAAGCTGACATGTATTTGAGGTCATTTGCATGAGTCAAACTTTGCAATGAGTAACTCACCTAGGAATATATAAATTATTTATATATAATGATTTGCAAAAGAAAATGTCTACTAAAGTTGTACTAGCTACATTTTAAAAAAGTAGATTTACATGGTCTGCTCATTATAGACAAGTCTATTCACAGTATGCTTGACTATATTATATGTAAAATCATATGGCAAAAGAAAATGAAATAACAGAACATGGGAAAATATCCCCCACATGTTTTAAAATGCCCTGCAATTTTCACATTCAAAATTTTATGCATCTAAATCTAAAAAAATATTATATGGAATACTCTTAAGTTACACAAACTGATAATTTACTGGTTTCTTTTTTACTCTAATAGGAGCAAATTACCACATATTTGAACAAAGTTAAAATAGTTACTATTTCTTTATAATAAATTTGATGTATAATTTACTTGTGCTTTCTGCACCAATTTATAAATACAGTATATGCAATACACAACCAAGACTGACACTGACAGTAATAATTAAATTCAAAATAGCAAATACTTACCATACAAAATAAACAGCAAATACACCTTTTATGAAAACCAGAGCCTTCTGGACTTTGGGGCCAGATTCTCTGGAAACCATGTCAAGTGTGAGCACTGGAATCTCAAGCCAGCTACTGGATTTTTTTTCCCCTTAAGGTGGCATAAGGTTCAGGAGAACCAAAACTGGCAATAAATAGTTGGATGATTCCACTGCAGTTCTTTCAGGCCTTTAGGATTTACATGTTGTACCTTCACAATGACTCTCATCAATGATCTTGCCTCAAAACAAATTTAAGTACAGCTACTTCTAACAGGTTTCCGCACATCTTAGGGCAGCTCTCAAAGAAACCTTGGTTTAGGTTCTTGGTTTAAGAAGTTTAAGTACTAAGCAACAATCTGTTTCAGCACCTTTTGACCACAACAAAAGCAAAGAAAAGTCCTACATAAATAAGAACAAAGTTTATAAAGTGCTTATGAGATTACAAACGTTTCAAATTAGAGCGATGCAAATAAATGTCCGTTTCACCATCACAGATGAATGCAGAATAAACGGGCCATGTTTCTGTCAAGGTCTGACATGCCTTTCAAATCAGTAGTTTGGTCCAGCACAGTTTGTAAAATAAAATTAAAAAAAAAAAAACTTCATCATTAATGAATGAAATATATAAATACTTTAAATCCATCATAATCCATTCTTTCTAGAAATGTGAGATTCAAAAAAAGCACCAATTTCAAAAGGTCTGCTAGCACACTCTTCTGGGAGTAGGCCTGCCTCCATGATTCACATTTGTAAACCTACTATAAAGGTGAATTCAACAAAATCAAACCACAACTTCTCCTTGGCTTTTTGTCTAAACACCTTTTTTTTTTTTTTTTGTGAGATGTAGCATAAAATATAGTAAAATGTCAAAGAAATGAAAAAACAAAGGGACATTTTTAAAATGACTAATGCATTAAATTTGATTTTCTGTTTTTCAGTGCAAACATAAAACGTCATGTCTTCTCTTCTTGCAGATTCAGAAATGTGAAGGATGCCCATATGGAGTCACTCCTTGCTGTGGCTGGTTGCCTAAGGAGAAAAATAAATTCAACCAAAATTACAGATACAAAACTATTGCACAGATGGATGCTACCCTCTTGTCACTGCTCTCAGTACCAGCTGCAGGTACAGGGAAACAGAATGGCCAGAGAGTACTATCCTTGTCCTGAAAAACTCTTGTGGTGGGATTCAAGTACCACCCTGCAGAGGGGACAACTTTATTCACAGTCCACACTTGCCAATGCAAGGCCGCAGGATTTAGGTTACTGGCCCATCCAGAGTGTCTCCCTCTGAACTAAACTACTTGGTATTAACTTTCAAAAGGAGTACAGCAAAAGTTTCATAAAACATTGAAACTTCTCAAAATGCTTATAAAAGTCAGCTATTCTACTTTAACACATAATTGGTAAGAAAAAATTAGATTGGAACTGGGCAATTTTCTGCAAATGGCCACAAGGTATGTGCAACAGAACTGTGCAAGAGTACATGCAGGTGCAAGAGTGTCCGTGTGTGACGACTCGAGCATGTGCCTGTGTAGACATGCATGCCTGCACATGCATACAGAAACAAGGAATGGTCAGTAGATACCAAAAAATGACATGGGCTTAGAAACAGCTACTGCGTGTTTAACTCTGGAGTATTCAAATCTGGAGGCCCCATTCACATGGGCCATGCTATCAAAGGAGCCCTCTGGAGCCGTGTGGTGGGCAGCTCAGTTTAGTCACCACCCTTCAACAGTGAAGTCTGGCATAACTGCTTATCAGGCAGCTGAGTATATACTGTGGTTAAGAGGTGGGCTCTGGAAGGAATGCTTCTGAGTTCAAGTCTCAGCTCTATTAGCTGAAAAACCTTGGGCAAATTAGTCAATGTCCCTGTTCTTCAGTTGTTTCCTCATCTGTAATGTGGGAACAGTGATAATACGTAATCTCACAGGGTGGGTTAAAAATAAAGTAAATCAATACATGGAACAGTAATAATACGTAATCTCACAGGGTGGGTTAAAAATAAAGTAAATCAATACTAGGACATGGAAAGTCCTAGTGCCTGGGTCCTAGAAAGTACTCCATAAATGATGGCTTTAACAAAAAGCTGAGCTCTGGTAGACAGGAACTAAGAGTAGACATCTTTCCCCAAACAGATGCCACTTTATAAAAATCATAGGTACCTATTTCTAAACACTAGAAGAAAAAATCTGCCTTAAGATTGTATTTTCTATAAGGATTCTGGAATTAGTGAAACATAATGAGATTTTAATTACAAATGTGTTTTAATAGACCACATCTATTAAACAGTAAACAGTAGCTAGAAATGAAGATTTACTTGATTTAACTGACATTAAATGAGGCCATAAGAGGAAAATATTTTTAAAGAAGAAAAAAAATCTTGGGTATCCACTGGTAGAGACACTAAGGTGTAAGAGGGACATCCCTCTGTCAGAAAATCAACTCACACAGCAGCCAGGCAGAAAATTAAGACAAAACCAAGCTGCCCCTCAGTAATTACATGACCTGTTTCCTTACCTCTCAGCAGGCTACCAGACCTGCACCACTGCCTTCACCACAAACTGGTCTTCACTCTGGTACCTCACAAGTACATAATCCAAGACCAAGAGGAAACTGCTAGTCTCACTCATTGCACGGATGGAAAAACTACACAATCCAGATAATGGCGGCCAAGTTGACACCAAAATTTACATCTCCTGACTTCCAGGCTAATATTCTTTGCATCGCAGGGAGCTTGCTCCCACTTCTAAAAGGATTTTCTGTCCTATGACAGCAGCCCAGGGATGATTCAATTCATGGGAGCACACTGCTGGCATTGAGATGAGGTATGATGAAATGGGCTATTGGTAAATTCTCTAGAAAGGCAGCACATTAAAAAACAAAACAAAACCAAAAAAAACACCACATCAGCACTACAGGCAAGATTACTAGGGAGAAAACACTGTCTCGCCATGCTGTCTATGATGTTATAGGTTTTGATTTATGAGTCACTATCAGAAGGGTAGGATGGTGCAGTGGTAAGAATATTCACAGTCTGACAGTTTAGTGCTGGCCTCTCTGTATCTGAAAATCTTTGGGAGGCCAGCTAACTTTATCTGTATAATTAAGGGCATTAGCTGATGCTGCCTGAACTCTCTAGCTTTAAACAAAGGACACCTTTGATTCCACAGGAGTCCCCCCAATGAGAAGAAATATTTCTAGGTACTGGTGGAAGCAAAAAGAAAGTATCTTCACTGAATTTGAGAAAAATTGGGGCTTTCCCAGGAAAGGAAGCATTCAAGCCAAAACCAAAACAAGATAGAATGAAAATACCTTGGGCTAAACCAAATAACATGAACACTGTACTGAGGAAGATGGTACCATCTTGGGAAAGCCGCCACTTTATGTTTTGCTGGTTTATTTTTAATTTTCCAGGAGCCGTCTGTTCCATGACACACAGGGGTACTTACTGGAAAGCTGCTTCTGGAGCTGCCGCACCAAGGCAGCCGTCTGCTGCTGCTGCTGGGTCTGCTGCAAGCCTTGCCTGGGAAACTGTAATGGCGACAGGAGAAAGGACAGAAATCATTCCATGGTGCCAATCACAGACAAGAACAGATACTAACTCGCAGGGCCAGACAGTCTGTAAGGTACTTCTCAACACTTCACGGAAAAAGGGCCATGACAAGTGTGTGTGGATTAATTTTCATCTACACCTTGTTGTACATCTGGTGAACATCTGAAGTACCCCATCTATTCAGGAACCCACACTCCAGGTTATCAGTTGGCATTTATTTGAAGAGCCCCAATGAAGAACTCCACACTACAGATATAGCTCAGCAGCTCAAAGATCCTGGTCATCTCACCCTTCACCAGCTAGCTCATGAGTATCATGATATTAATTTGGTAAAATGAAAGGTCTCTGGTTGGAAGATTTGTTCAAGGACTACAGGCTGTGCCTTGCACAAATGGGAGAAAATAATCCAGTGAGGCAGAGTGGTGCCCTAGGACTAGGGCTCATTTGAGACTACACCATCCCCATATGATGGAGGATGAAGGTTCGCTAATCCCACCCTCAGAGCCGGGGCCTAGGCAGGATGAGTGAGTGAGGCCCTAACTTTAAGAAAGTGCTAATTCCCAGGGCCATGCAAATACAGGCTCTGTAGGAAGAACCAGGTTCGAGGCACAGTATAGGGGGCCACATGCCCTGATTCTATCCATTAGGTTGATGCGAGAAATTGTGGTTATTCCAAAGAGGAAAAAAGTCAGCATCTACTAGAAGCAAAATTACTTTTGGTTAGAATCACTGGTAGTGCCAATTTGCTTTTTTATCTTAATCTTCAAATTTCAGACTATCGTTTTCTCCTTTTCTTTCTTCCCCTTCTCTCCTCCCCCGACCCTCTTCTCTCCTCCTGGTCTGTCACTGTCATAAAGGAGGCGTTCTGACACAGGCACATACACCAGCACTGTGCTGGCTGTTTCCCATGTGCCCACGCTCCGTGTGCTCACCAGGCTGCCTGTGTGGAGGGCATCAACAAGGCTGGCCCCTCTGCCCTCCAACTTCTAGGTGGGGAGGGGGTGTTCCCAGGAGACTGGAGCATAGGAACACCGTGAGGCTGGGAGGGAGCAGAGTGAAGTTTTGTTTTTGCCAATTTTCCTCCATGAGAGTCTCTGCTGGCTGGCCACGTCCCACTCCTGGAAGGTTGCAGCTCCCATCAGGTAGCCTCCCTACCTCTCTCCCCTTCTCGTCCTGCTGGGATTAGGGGCAGTCAGTGAGTGCGCCATCACCCCCAGCTGGTTTTCCATACCTTTGTAATTTGTCTTTTGAAAAAGACTCCTCAATTACCCAACGCCAGTGCAACATCTATTTCCTCCTCAGAGCTTGCCAAGAATAGCCCAGGATTGTTAAGTACAGTTGCCAGATTTAGCAAATAAAAACACAGCATGTCCAGTTAAATGTAATTTTCAAATAATAATGTTTTAGTTCCAAGCATGTCCCAAATATTGCACATGACAAATACTGCATTTAGTATAAGTATATCCCATGCCGTATTTGGGATATACACTAAAGTGTTATTCATTGTTTACCTGAAACTCAAATTTAACTGGGAGCCATGTATTTTATCTGGCAATCCTGTCTTATCCTCTATTTAGAGGGCATTACCAAGCTGATACTTTCAAAACTGAATATTTGGCATGACAGCTGGTTCAACTGTTTCTCTCCCACTAGACAGTGAGTGACTGAAGGACAAGGGCTTGGCATATCTACTGATGTATCTGTAATATCCAGCACTGCCAGGCACACAGCAGGTGCTCAGTAGCAACTGATGGAATGACTAATTCTAAGAGCCTTCAATTCCCACAACTTTCCTAACAAGAAAGATCCACAAAACTAATGAACTATTTCCTCCACCAATGTTACTATTTTCCCCAATACAAATTAGAGAAGCAGCAGCTTGCCATTTTTTTCCATTGCCCAAATCAAGAGTAAAAAATAAAAATCAATCTTTCATTTATATGGAAATGCTAGTATTCTTTTCTATTCAATAGTTTTTATGCTTACTTAGGGAAACTATTGTACTATGTGCCAGGTACTGTTCCAGACATTCTATGTGTCTATTAGCATATTTAATCCTGACTCAGCTGTAACTGTCCTCAATCTCTTATCCAAAGTCCTAAGACAGGTATGTGCTTTGGAATCTGAACATATGCAGTTTACTAAGAAACATTCCTAATATGCAGACCAGGCAAAATGTAGGACAGCACTCCATAATCAAGCATATTACATTTCTGTAGCAAGCACATGAATAATTCTATCAGGCAGGATAAATGAAAAGAGCCTCATGGCTATTCAGGTCAGCTTTTGCCACCAATGAGTTCACGTCAAATTTTGCTGTTCACTTCTGGCTGGTTAAGACTGCTGCCCCCAGAAAATGTCCCATATCTATCACATCTATCATCTTACAGACTAATTTCACTGTGGTGAACACATTTAAAATCTACTTTTAGCAATTCTGGAATATACATTATTAACTACAGTCACCTTGCTATGCAATAGATCAACAAAACTTATTCCTCCTGTCTAAATGAAACTTTGGACCCTTTGACCAACCACTACATTCCCCTCAAGCCTATCCATGATTGAAAATACCAGCTTCCAAATATCACTTATTCGGAAATAATTAGATTCTAAAAGGCTGGCTATAAAGATGTCTAAGCTGATTTAACAGCATATTGGGGTACATGGTATATAGTCAACATTTATTCACTCAACAAACACATAGCTGCCTTCTTTATGTTCGTTTAAAGCCTGCTTCAAATAGAGTATTTCACAGAATAAAACACTGTAGTGGTTGCCTCAGATACTATATTTTGCAGCACCTAGGCAGTAACTAGGTATACCCTAGGAAGCTTGTGTATACGTGTGTGCGTGTGTGTGTTGGGGAGTGCAGGGTGGTCTGAGGGTGGCTTAAGAGGTAGTACATAGTCAGAGGACCTCAAATTGTCATCCAGGGATTCCTGGGAGAGGTCCCCAAGACTCTGTCAGGTTATCTGCAAGGTCAAAACCATTTTCAAAATAAATACTAAGACATTATCTGCTTTTTTCACTTATTTTCTCATGCACGTACATTACAGCTTTTCCAGAGCCTACATAATATGTGCTATTACAACAAATCAAATGTTCTCTATTAAACCTGACATTGAAGAAATTTTCAAAAATGTAAGCCAGGCAAGGCACAGTGAGTCACATCTGTAATCCCAGCACTCTGAGAGGCCAAGGTGAGCAGACAGCTTGAGCCTGGGAGTTCAAGACCAGCCTGGGCAACATGGCAAATCGCCATCTCTACAAAAAATTACTAAAATTAACCAGGCATGGTGGTGCATGCCTGTAGTTCTAGCTACTTGGGAGGCTGATGTGGGAGGATCACTTGAGCCTATGAGGTCAAGGCTGCAGTGAGCCGTGATCATACCACTGCATTCCAGCCGGGGTAACAAAGTAAGACCCTGTCTCAAAAAAAAAAAAAGTAAAACCATGTCATTCTCATATAACTTTATTTTGAAACGTGCCTATTTTTCATAAAAGCATGTTACTTCTAGTAACATGAGTTTATCTTTAGGTACTAAACATAACAATATTTAGTATTAACAGATATTTGTTTTGATTTCTAACATGGTAAATACTGATATACAAAAGCTCTTTGGGTCCACAATAATTTTTGAACATGAAAAGATTCTGAGGCCAAGAAATTTGACCAACTTCCTTAAACTGACCAGAAGTACATGGTCTATATCTACAATCTTCTTACAGTGTTTTACCACATCTACTTCCTCTCAAGGCCTCTGGATACTAATTTTAACTTGCTTTCACCTATACATGCACAGGCACTAGGCCCCAGATGCAATTTCTCTGGGCTCTGGAGCACCTACCACTAGGGGATGAGGGCTGCCTCCAACACCCTACAGAAGCCTCACTACTGAGCATTTCAATTCAAACTGAACCCTTCCTGTGAAGAACTGAACCCTGTATGTGGCTAAGGAAGCACAAAATCACTGGGGGAAATGTAAAGGATTATCCTTCTGGGATTCCTCTCTAGACTTCCTGAATTAGAATTTCTGTAGCTAATGTGCTAGAAATCTGAATTTTTTAAATGGCTCCCCCAAGTGGTTCAGGTGCTTGGTGAGATTCTGGAATCATCACTGTGGTGGGAGTTGAATTTCTAATTTACCAAAACAGGTCAATAAATAGGTTCAGTGAGGTTTACTAGAGGTCCCCCAAATCATAATCTATGTATGTTTTGCCTTCCCTATTCAAATGTGATAAATGAAGTGGGAAAGATTTTTTGGCCCATATCCATACAGGAGATGATCTCTCCCCTCTGTGCCTTTGCAGATATTCATCCCTTCTCCTGGAATACACTTCCTCCCCACTTCATTCCACTCTACCCTTCCCATAAATCTACTCATCCTTCAAAGATCAGCTGAAGTTATCATCCATTCCCTCACGCATTTAAAGAGTGAATCACTGCTTTTGTACCCTTAGTACTATGTAAATGCCTCTATTAGCAAACATATGGTTTAACATGATAATTGCTTCTCTCTCTAGGATTCTGGATTTTTACTTCTCAGAGGCAGAAGCCGTGCCATGCTCCTGCTGTAACCACAAGACCGAATACCCAGGTTAATACTGTCAGGTATAACTAATCAACATGGTATAACCACTCTCCAGGAAATACCATTGTTTGCTGAATTAAAAAAAAAAAAACACACAAAAACAAAAACAAAAATGTATTTACTGTAGTTCCCAGCTACTTGGAAGGCTGAGGTGGAAAGATCACATGAACCTAAGAGTCTGAGACTGCAGTGAGCCATGGTCACACCGCTGCACCCCAGCCTGGCTGACAAGAGTGAGACTCTGTCTCTAAAATAAATTAAAATTAAAATTCTGATAATGTATTTTGATGTATTTTGACTGATCGCTAAATTCCGATTTTATTCAATAACATTTACTTCTGCTCAATCACAGCATAGGCAAAAATGTGCTGCTAATTAGTAATTTCTATTTAAATAAACATCATTTAAATATTTTTTGCCTCAAAACTTGAGCTTGCCCCGTCAGCGAAAGCATATGCTGACAAAATCAGCCACAGGACTGATTCAGTGATGGACCTATGGATGCTCGGATGGTCTGGACACCTTGCCTCCTGAATTGTGATTTCCCTTTCTTATGGATAATGTGTGATTTTAACAAAGGTTTTTTTCATTGCTTTGACATCCAACAAATGAGTCATTCAACAAATATTTATCAAAATCCAGGCAATCTTCTGGGTTCCAAGGGCACCAGAGTAAAATACATCCCTTCCCTCATGACAGTTAAGAGGTTTTTGCTGTGACCACTACATGTGTTACCAAAAGAACAAAGCAGCAAGGCAACATTTATTTTAAAACTGCACTACCAGCTGACGGAGTCCACAGACAGATTCCTCCGATGAATGAAGCATGGTCATCCGTCCATACAAGCGGCAGCGGAAGGAACAACAACGTATAGGGTTGTGCATGCACTCAGCCACATCTCCACTCTCACAGGGTGGCACACTCTCAGTCTACACTCTCAGACAGAGCTAGCAGCTGATGTGTTTCAGAATCTGTTATGTGTTTATTTTCAAGGTAACTAGTAACTTGCATAGAGTCTTTTTTTTTTTTTTTTTTTTTTTTTGAGACAGAGTTTCGCTCTAGTCGTCCAGGCTACAGTGCAGTGGCACCATCTCGGCTCACTGCAAGCTCCGCCTCCTGGGATTCACACCATTCTCCTGCCTCAGCCTCCCGAGTAGCTGGGACTACCGGCACCCACCACCACACCCGGCTAATTTTTTGTATTTTTAGTACAGACGGGGTTTCACCGTGTTAGCCAGGATGGTCTCAATCTCCTGACCTCGTGATCCACCCGCCTCAGCCTCCCAAAGTGCTGGGATTACAGGCATGAACCATCGCGTCTGGCAGAGTCATCTTTTTAAATCTGTACACAGTTCAGTAAGAAAAAAGTACTATATCAAATATATTGGCTATCCAGTTACCAGAAATCTCCTGATATTTCTTCCCCAACCTCTTTCTATAAATATTAGTTCTTCTTTTCCTTCAAAAAGAAAAAAAAAAATTTCCAAATTCATGCAAAGGAAGGCAACATAGCTCAATGTTCTCTGGACCTAATTTCTTCCACTTCAAAAGGAGAATCATATCATCTGTACATGCTACTTCCCAATTCCAGAGGCAGACTGAAAAAAATCTCAATTTCTCTGAATGGAACAAATGAATTTCTTGAGGAAGAGTAAAGGACAATTTCACAAGTGATCACTGACTAAAATTTAATGGAATTAAGTAACTATTGCTACCATTATGCATATTTTTAAAAGGCAAATATTCAATATAATATGAAACAGACACAAGGATCAGTCGATGTAAAAAGCCAACTATTTAAAGCTTTCTGTTAGCATATTTTTTTAAGTCACCAAACTAACACAACCTGAGTTTAAGATGAAAGGAAATGACGCAGCGGGATGGTGTCAACATTATTTTCTTAACACTGGAAGTTTTAAAGAAAAGATCATGGTGTGTCAACATATTTAGTTAAGAGTTAATTTAATCATAACAACACATAAGCATTAAAAATATTTTTCTAGTCAAGAACTATAATTTAGGCCAAAATTAGACATGCCAAATATATTTTCCCAGCAAGGGCACCCATGTCTTTATCTCCAGATATTTTCCTTCACAGAATACAAGCAACTTAAGTAAGTAAATGACAACACAGGCATTGATATTAAGTCCAGATCAGATTTAATTTGTAAACATAGACTTTTCTTAGTCTTTCTTGCTCTTTTCACAGAAAAACTCTGTTTTCTGGTGACACGTTTTAAAGAAGCACTAATTTCTGTCCTGAGTCACTTTTTACAAGTTGTTAACTTTTTATAAGTTTTTAAAGTGATTTTTTACAGCCAAAACCAATGGATGATCATTGTCTCACACATCCCAGCTGATGCCGTCAACGAGCAAAGAGATGAACAAAATAGTCAAAAAGCAATGAATCCATTCTGCACATGTACTCCAGAGCTTAAAGTATAAAAAAAAAAAAAAAAAATAGCTGGGTGTGGTGGCAGGTACCTGTAATCCCAGCTACTCGGGAGGCTGAGGCAGGAGAATTGCTTGAACCAGGGAGGCGGAGGTTGCAGTGAGCCAAGATCACACCACTGCACTCCAGCCTGGGTGACAGAGCAAGACTCCGTTTCAAAATATATATATATTATGATCTCCTAGAATGCATTAAAATAGAATGGACTTGTGCAAAAGCTAAAAAAAAAAAAAAAAAAAAAAAAAAGAACTAGTTCTGTTCCTCTTACAACAGCAACAAAAGAAAAAAATATATTTTCATTAATTCTAAATAAAACTTGAATTCTAACTCAAAAAAAATTAACATTCAACTTTTTCTTTTCAAAAAAAACAAAAACAAAAAAAACAAAAACAAAAAGCAATGAATCAAATCCTACTGCCTTCAACATCTGCCACATTCAGCCTCCTTCGGTCAAGGCTTCCCAAACTTCTCTCACCTTCTGACCTGTTATTATTTCGGTTGAATTATGTTCCCTAAAAAAGACATGTTGGAGTCCTAACACCCAGTACCTCAGAATGCGACCTTATTTAGAAACAGGGTCTTTACAGTGGTAATCAAGTTGAAATTAGGTAATTAGGATGGGACCTAAACCAATATGACTGGTGTCCTTATAAAAAGTGGAAATGTATAAGGACTGGTGTCCTTATAAAAAAGAAGACATGTATATGCCCAGGGAGAATGCCTGTGAAGGTGAAGGCAAAGCTCAGGGTGCTGCTTCCACGGGCCGAGCGATGCCAAAGAGTCCCAGCAAGCCACCAGAAGCTGGAGGAGAGGCATGGAACAGATTATCTCTCACAGCCCTCAGAGGGAACCAACCCTGCTGACACCCTGATCTTGGACTTCTGGCCTCCAAAACAGACAATACATTTCTGTTGCTGAAGACATCTAGTTTGCGTACTTTGTTAGGGAGTTCTAGCAAACTAATACAATGCCTCCAGCTCTTCTATCAAAAATTCAGCAACCATAAACTACTTTCCACAGGCAGTGCTGCCATTGAGCCACTTCCTATGATTCTAAGTCCTCTAGTGGCAGGAAGTGATGTTTCACTGGCACGCTCTATAACACCTGGCAGGGTGCTGGTCTCCACCACACACACATGACCGCAATGACTTCTGCACTACCCTAAGAAAAAAGCATTTATTGAATTCAACTGTGAATGTCACCAGATAGCAGCAGGACAAGTCATGGGATGGGGGGCAATGTGTTACCATTACTACTTCTGCTTTGATACAGCATGAAGCAGAAAGAATCCCAAAACAGGAAGAGTTCACTTATCTTCAACAGCTACCTTACCACCCTCTTCTCTAGCAAATTAAAAAACAAAGAATGGAGAGCGTTGGCTAGTACCAAGAACTGACTCTGCTGGAGATGTTTATAAAATATAAATAAATATATTTATAATACATATAATGCATCTTAGTGGAACTATTAAGAAAAAGAAAAATACCAAAAGATAAAAGGAAATATAAAAATTTTCCTGCCAGGTATGGTGGCTCACGCCTCTAATCCCAGCACTTTGGGAGGCCCAGGCAGGTGGATCACTTGAGGTCAGGAGTTTGAGACACCTGGCCAACATGGTGAAACCCTGTCTCTATTAAAAATACAAAAATTAGCCTAGTGTGATGGTACGTGCCTGTAATCTCAGCTTCTTGGGAAGCTGAGGCACAAGAACTGCTGGAACTCGGGAGGTAGAGGTTGCAGTGAGCCAGGACTGCGCCACTGCACTCCAGCCTGGGTGAGAGAGCAACACTCTGTCTCCAAACACAAACAAACAAAACAAAAAAACACGGTAAAGCATGGGAGGAAGCATGACTGGAAAACTAGTCACAAAGAAATTTGGGGAAGAGGTATGTGGATGGACCTCTCTGAGTGGTTGAAAACTGTGAAGATATTTGTATTCCATGTGAGTGCGTGCCAGTGGGTGACCTCAGCAGAGGAAGATTTTAATCAAGTGGATAGGATGACCCATTCTGTGGACACCACTCAGCCTCTTTCCCCAGCCACCACTTTCATTCCTCAATGGGCCCATGAACAAAGTGGCCATGGTGGCAGGGATGGAGGCTACGCACAGGCTCAGCAACATGGACTTCCACTCACAAAGGATGACCTGGCTACGGCCACCACTGAGTGCCCAATTTGCCAACAGCAGAGACCAACACTGAGCCCACGATATGCCACCATTCCTCAGGGTGATCAGCCAGCTACATGGTGGCAGGTTGATTATATTGGACTTCTTCCACCACAGAAATGGCAGAGGTTTGTCCTCACTGGAAGACACTCCAGATGTGGGTTTGACTGTCCTGAACGCAACGCTTCTGCCAAGGCTACCATCCGTGGACTCACAGAACGCCTTATCCACCAGCATGGTATTCCACACAGCACTGCCTCTGACCAAGGCACTGACCTTACAGCTACAGAAGTGCAGCAGTGGGCTCATGCTCATGGAATTCACTGGTCTTACCATGTTCCCCATCATCCTGAAGCAGCTGGATTGACAGAATGGTGGAATGGCCTTTTGAAGTTACAATTACAATGCCAATTAGGTGACAATACTTTGCAGGGCTGTGGCAAAGTTCTCCAGAAGGCCGTGTATGCTCTGAATCAGCATCCAATATATGTTTCTCCCATAGCCAGGATTCACAAGTCCAGGAATCAAGGGGTGGAAGTGGAAGTGGCACCACTCACCATCACTCCTAGTGATCCACTAGCAAAATTTTTGCTTCCTGTTCCTGCAACATTACGTTCTGCTGGCCTAGAGGTCTTAGTTCCAGAAGGAGGAACACTGCCACTAGGAATACAATGATTCTATTAAACTGGAAGTTAAGATTGCCACCTGGACACTTTGGGCTCCTCCTACCTTTAAACCAACAGGCTAAGAAGGGAGTTACAGTGTTGGCTGGGGTGATTGACCCGGATTATCAAGATGAAATCAGTCTACTATTCCACAACGGAGGTAAGGAAGAGTATTCATGGAATACACGAGATCCATTAGGGCATCTCTTAGTGTTACCATGCCCTGTGATTAAGATCAATGGGAAACTACAACAGCCCAATCTAGACAGGACTACAAATGATCCAGACCCCTCAGGAATGAAGGTTTGGGTCACTCAACCAGGAAAAAAAAAACACGACCTGCTGAGGTGCCTGCTGAAGGTGAAGGGAATACAGAACGGGTAGTAGTAGAAGGTAGTCATCAATACCAGCTATGACCACATGACCAGTGGCAGAACAGAGGACTGTAACTGTCATGAGTATTTCCTCCTTCTTTTGTTAAAAACGTGTTTGTACAGGTATACACTTGTACTAACATCTTAATTTTATTTCCTTTTCCTTTATCATGTGACATAGGATTTACTGACTTCATATCAGCATTTAAGAATTGTTAACTTTATGTAAGAGTATTTGGGTTGGGGATTGGTGCGTTTCCGGTTGCATGAAGGACAGTTGTATTGTTAGCTGTAATTACAACCTTACTGCTATTGTCTTTATTTGAAGATTATGTCTGATCTCAGGAGGTATGTATGGGCTCAAGTTGACAAGCGGTGGACTTGTGATGGTTAGTACTGAGTGTCAACTTGATTAGACTGAAGGATGCAAAGTATTGGTCCTCGGTGTGTCTGTGAGGGTGTTGCCAAAGGAGATAAACATTTTTAGAGTCAATGGGCTGGGGAAGGCAGACCCACCCTTAATCTGGTGCGCACCATCTAATCAGCTGCCAGCGAATATAAAGTAGGCAGAAAAACATGAACAGGAGAGACTGGCCTAGCCTCCCAGCCTACATCTTTCTCCCGTGTTGGATGCTTCCTGCCCTCAAACACCGGACTCCCAAGTTCTTCAGTTTTGGAACTCGGACTGGCTCTCCTTGCTCCTCAACCTGCAGACAGCCTATTGTGGAACCTTGTGGTCGTGTGAGTTAATACTTAATAAACCCCCCTTTATATATACGTATCTATTCCATTAGTTCTGTCCCTCTAGAGCACCCCAACTAATACAAATACCAACTGCTAAATGCGGAAACATAAGAGTAAGAAAATCACCATTTTGTACCCATTACAGAGTAAGAACTAGTGTTTGGTAGTACAATAGGGCAACAATGGTTTACAATAATTTACTATATGTCTCAAAATCACTAAAAGAGTAGAAGTGGAATACAAAGAAATACAAAGCAACACAAAGTAACACAAAGAAATTAGAAATGCTTGAAGCGATTATGGGTACCCCAATTACCCTGATTTGATCATTACACATTGAAAGCTTGTATCAAAATCTCACGTATCTGTACACAAATATGTACAAATGTTATGTATCCATAATTAAAAGAATTAAAAATTAAAAAAAGAAAATAATTTTTCCACATCCATAGTAAAAATGAATTTAGGCAAGAATAATTTAATAGATGCTAACAGTAGTGTGTGAAGATTTGATGAATAATGACAGCTTTATCAAACTATTTTCATAAATTATTAATTACAAAGGGAAAATAATAAGTTCACAGTGGGGAGATCTATCAGACACAAGACACACAAAAGGATTCCAGTAATATCACCAACAATGTATATCCTAATGCCATACACTGAAAAGGACACAATGGCACCTAAAATGTATAAACTGAATCTAATCATGATTAATCTAGGCAGATAAATCAAATTGAGTAGCATTCTACAAAATAAACATTCCATAGACCTTAAAAATGTCAACTTCATGAAGACAAAAAGGCAGCTTTGGAGTTGGTCTAGATGAAGGTGAGTAAAAAGACATGAAAGCTAAATGCAAAATGTGATGATCCTGAACCAGGGGGAAAAAAAAAATCAATGCAATAAAGAGCATTAATTTGTCTATTTGCAAAAGAGTTATCGGTTATAAAGCATTGTAGTAATGTTCAATTTCCTAATTTTAATAATAATACGCAGTTTTTATATGAGAATATCTTTGTTTTGGAAAAAAACAAGCTAAAGTACTTGGGGTAAAGAGGCACATGTATGTTTAAATGGCAGTAGGTAGGGGGAGTGAAAGCGAATAATAAAGCAAATGTGACAAAATGTTAAGAATTAGTAAATCTAGGTAAAGGGCTTATAGAAATTCTTTGTACTATTCTTGCAACTTTTCTGTCATTTGAAATTATTTCAAAACAAAAAGTTGTATCTCATTCTTGTATATGGGACACTAGACTCAGCTAACAGTGGTGCATCCAAAGGAACCTCTTCTACAACATTTGCTAAGTAACAGCCAGTTCCTGCTAATACACATTGGATAAGTAGGCAGTCAGTGCAGTTTTACATACTACCTCTACTTTAAGAAGGTTTTCTGAAGTAGATTGCAATAAATGTCACAAATATATGTATTTTTTTAATCAGAGCTGGAAAAACTAGATCCATAATTAAAAAGAATTAACTTAAAAATGGGGAATAGGCTGGGCACAGTGGCTCACGCCTGTAATCCCAGCAGTTTGGGAGGCCAAGGTGGGTGGATCACCTGAGGTCATGAGGTCAAGACCACAATCTGGCCAACATGGTGAAACCCCATCTCTACTAAAAATACAAAAATTAGCTGGGTGTGGTGGCAGGTGCCTGTAATCCCAGCTACTTGGGAGGCTGAGGCAGGAGAATTGCTTGAACCTGGGAGGCAGAGGTTGCAGTGAGCTGAGATCCCACTGCACTCCAGCTTGAGTGACAGAGTGAGATTCTGTCTCACAAAAAAAAAAAAAAAAAAAGAAAAAAAAAAAAAAAAGGGCTGGGGGAGCGGAACAAACTGGCTTAGGCAGAGTTTGTTAAATGTACTATGGATGCCCTATTCCAGTTGACCATGTTCTGGTCAATCTGATTTGGACACAGTTCTTTAACCACCTAACTCTACTCTGATCCCTCCTCATGTACTATCTCTACACCACGTTGTTCCCCCTTTTCTACAAGTTGTGAAATCAGCCAGTTTAAAAATCCTGTGCTGAAGGCAGTCTACACTAGTGTTTCCCAAAGTGTGAGACATGAGCGGTAAGCCAGCTCGTCGTAGGTAGGACTCATTCATGCAGTTCACATCGCTCAGTTAAATGGAGATTCCCTTCTAAATTCTTTTTGAATTTACTTTCATAGATATTTCCAATATGTGGCAAGTGATATAATTATGGATGGTAGTGATAAAATGCTTCTTTGAAAAATACATTTATTTAAGCAAATATAATAAGATGACAGTTTAAAAAAAGTAATTAATGAAACAGGAATATGGCATTGCAAAAGTAAATGCTGTTGTAAATGACTGAGGTTTAGAAAATTTTGATGGCTATGCATATGACATTTCCAAATTTGATTTATGAAGCTAGAGAAGTGAACTACCTGACTGCGAGTTACATGAAAATTCTTGCAGCAAGTGCTAACTGAATGAAAAACAATTTCCTATTGAAGATAATAGATAATATTTTAGAAAGCGTGCCCATGGTTTTTGAGATTATAGTAAAAATCAAAGTACGGTAAGATAATCTTTTAAACATACATAGTAAATCATCATTTTAACATTGTTTAGGAAAAAAAGACCACGTCTCAATGTAAAAATTTTTGTCTGTGGAATAGTCCGAAAAATTTTGAAGAAGAACAACAGTATAACCTACTGAATCCCAAATATTTACTTGTATCTTCCTACGAAAATAAATATACCAACTACAATGACAACAAAACTCTAGTAAAGTTCTAGGAAAAATTTTTAGGGTATATTTAGGCTTTGTCGATTCTTAATAATCTTATGAACAATGCAACCTGCTTTTAAAGAAGAAACCCACATGTCTGATTCCAAAACACCAGGCCTTACCAAGGGCTGCTGGGGCTGCATTGCTTGGAGACCAAGGGTCTGACTCTGGGGCTGTGAGGACTGCTGGGGCTGGGGAGGCTGCTGGGGCTGGGGCTGCTGGGGCTGCTGCATCTGGAAAGAGGGTAAAAAGGTTATACACTTAAAAGGAAGACGGTAACAGCATTACTGAATCTGTTTCCCCCATACACCTTTTATCTAATTTTTATGTTGCAGTAAAAACAATATATACCTGCCTGCTGCATCTCTACCTTGCTGAACCTCATTCATCCTTTTGAGGGCAAGACCTAAACCTGCTCATCCATAAAGCCTTCTAGGACCACCCCAACCCCACGGATCTCTTCCAGTGGCAGTCAGTACTGCTGTCTATTCCACACTGTGCTGTCTGGGGCCATCCTTTCCGCTTACTGTTTTAATTCCTTTCATGTCCTTTGTCCTTCCACATGTTTTATCCCTTCTTACACTACAGGTTGGACACGGACTGCTCAGTAGTAATCTTCTCATTCCTTATGATATCTGGCAGAATTCTTATAGGGTTTTTTTTTTTTTTTCTCCCAAAAGGAAGAGGCAGGCTAGTCACCATGACACCTTCTGGCATAATTTACATCATAAATTCAGAAATCATGTCAGTAACAGGGTTGGCTCAAACACACAGCTCTTGGAAAATGCTTCCAAGTCACAGAAGAAGCACAGACCAGACATCCACCAGGTGGGACACAGAGGAGAGAAAAATATTAATAGTTGTTTTGTTTTGTCTCAATGACCTTTAAAATTTCCTCCACCCAAACACTTCATCCTGATAATGATGACAGTCTAGACATTTCTTCATCTTTTGCACTTTTCCAACTTGGTTTGCATACTATCCCCTCAATTACTGGTCTTCTTTACAGCCAAGTAATAAATAGCTATTGCCATTTGGCATTTCTCACTAAGTGACAATGCTCATGGATCTGGAATCCTAGCAGAGGTCTGGGTAGCATGATCCCAACAGGAACAATGCAAGTTGGACCAAAATCACAATGATTGCAATATGATTCTCCAGTTAGCCCTCTAGAACCTCTTCTAAGAAAAATTAACCCAACTTCATCATTAACTTTTTACTTTACAGAGGTGGCCAGTCACCAAAAAAGAAGTATAATCCTGTTGTAGAAGCAAATCACTTATCTCCAGGGAAGAATGTGTTGATGATGAAAAAAATTACCAGAAGGACATATTATGCTAATTAGGATAAAAAGTACATATGGTCCAATAAGAAAAGGCTTTCCGTATTTGCAGCCTTGAAAAACACCAACATAAGATTTAAAACTGATAAGCAAACAAATAATGTGGTAACTTTCCTCAGTGATTTGGAAATAAGAAAATCTAAACTACAGCAAAATATAAATTATCAATCCTAAAAAATTCTGAAACATAGCCTCAGAACTTGGAAAAAAATGATTTAAGAAAGTGAGTACTAATGGTTATATTAATGATAATAGTCATAACATTAATCGTAAAATTATCAAATGAGTGGTTTACTTGAATATTCTTATTTAATCCTTTCTACATATTTAAGAGATAGGTACTATAAGTATTTCCATGACAAAACAGGATTAGAGGGCTTTTACCATTGGAAACAACAACTATACAATGATTGAGATTGCTATCTGAAGGCCATACTCTCCTAATCGGTTACCACATGTTATCAATTTTGTGATACAACTTTTTTTTTTTTTTTTGACATTTTTAACAGGTCACAAATTGGGATGGAACTAATGACATCTTACTACTAATGGCATCTTATAATTGGGAAGCCCAGTTCCAGAGGGTGTGTTGGCTTTTGCCTGTCACCTGGGCACTACCAACCAGAATTTTGCGGATCACACTGAATTCAGACTCAAACCCACCTGAGCTTGTGGTTCAAATGCTCGGGGGAGATATTTGTTTCTCCCCTCTATCCAGTGTCAAGGATAAGACATCCAAGCTCCTTTGTGTCCCTTCCTGCATGGCAGGTTTACTTCTCACCGACCTCATACCGAGCTGAGAGTACAGCCCTTGGGCACTCCAGCTCTACTAGACTCCTCATTTTTGGTGTTCTGTTCTTGGTAGTATATAAAATAAGAGTGTATCTCAAGTTGGACTGCTGGTAAGATTACAGCCCACTGTACAGTCTCCTTAGGAAATCTCCAATCCAATAACATAGGACAAGCTTGTTAATATTAAAGACAAATGACACAGGTAAACATAATGGCCTATATTTTTTAAATAAGCAAGTCAGAAACAAGAACGTATCAAGGAAGCTGGGTGTGGTGGCTCACACCTGTAATCCCAGCACTTTGGGAGGCTGAGGTGGGCGGATCACTTGAGGTCAGGAGTTTGAGACCAGCCTGGCCAACACGGCAAAAACCCGTCTCTACTAAAAACACAAAAAAATTAGCCAGGGGTGGTGGCGGGCGCCTCTAATCCCTGCTACTCAGGAGGCTGAGGCAGGAGAATCACTTGAACCTGGGAGGTGGAGGTTGTCCAGCCTGGGCGACAGAGGGAGACTCCGTCTCAAGGAAAAAAAAAAAAAAAAAAAATGTATCAAGGGGAAGAACCCTTTATCTAAGTGACTTAAAATGTACATCAAATAAGTGAATGACAGTTCTCTGGATTCTAACAAAGACAAGATGAAATATCCTTTGAAACAGTCCATGTTCCTCCCATTTCACAGCCTTATCAGACCAGAGGTGTAATAGAAATGTTTTTAGATTACAGAATGCTCTAGGAACCTGATGAAAGCTCTGGATGGCTCAGTTTTTTGTTTCCACATTTATGAAACTTCTAAAAAATCTGCACGGCTCCTACTTAAACAGAGACTGGGTAATCTGAGGCTAACTCTATTAAAGGCATTCGTCTGCCCTCCCAAACCTTTGTGAAATGGGAAGAACGTTCTGCAAAACGTACTCTTCTGCCCATAACCGGGTAGATACACAGAGAAAATAAAATTCTTGCCAAGTTGTAACTAAATTGTACCAAGGTAGCTCCTAGCATCAAATACACAGGGATCCTTGGAATTTGGCAATTGACATCTACAGTGTTTTTCATTTTTTATGACTTGCATATTTGCACTGTCTGAAGGGTGATGGCACTGCCCTCATCTCCCTGCCCCGTACCTGGAGGAGTCTCTGCTGCTGTCGAACTTGCGGCTGTCTGGGTCTCATGGCATCCTGAGGCAGGGGCACGGAGGGAAGGTTTGGATGTGCAGAAGTCAGCACAGCATCAATTCCCCCGCCCACCAGAGGGCTCTGCTGTAGAGCCTGATGGTTCAGTCTGGCAAAGAATAATGCAACTTGGTTCAGGCCCAAGTATAATGTCAAACTTTTAATCAGTGCTACCAGCACATGACATACACCACCCAAGAAACAATCAGTGCTCAATAATCCTTTGCACAATTCAAATAGACTAAAGCCCAGTGGTTAAAATCAAGATGTGACCACTTGAAGAAGTACAGCAAGCACATGACTTAAGGTAAAATTGTAGTCATGCAATAAATCACTTTTTAAACATTTAATAGTTTTTAATAACAAGGAATATTAATTGAGCATTTACTTTGAAGCAGGCACTGTACTAAAGATCTGAAATGTGTTACTTCATTTACTCCCCACCAGAGAGCCCTTTAAGGTCAGCAGTTTTGTTATCCCTACTTTAAAAATGAAAAAACAGAGCTAGAGGTAACTTATTAAGAAAGCAAATGGCACAGGTGGGATTTGAACCCAGAACTTTTGGGCTTTGAAGTTCAAGTCTGTGGACCATGCTATGCTGCTATTTATTATAAAAATTGTACATACAATGCACATTTTCCAAATTATTATCCAAAATATCTATTTTCTCAAATGTGTTACCATCAACCTTGCCAACTTTCCAAAGAGCAATTACTTGGAGTCGTCATGCAGACATTGATGGTAACAGATGGGAGCTGTGCTGCAATCCACTAGATTGACACGTTTTACATGATACTTCTAAGACAGTACTATCCAACAGAACTTTCTACGATGGCTGCAATGTTTTCTCTCTGCACTGTCCAATAAGATAACTACTAGCCACAAGAACGAACTACATAATTTTGGGGTCTCAGTGAATAACGAAAACACAAGGCTCCCTGATCAAAACTTAGTAAGAATTCCCACAGAGAAACTGCAGAGCATTAAACTAAGCATGAAGCCTTTTTAAACACAGGCCCTTCTAAACACAGCGCACATCACACACCATTGAAGCTAGTCCTGCTGGCCACATTTGGCTACCACTGAACACTTGAAATGTGACTAGTGTGACTGAGGAACTATATTTTTAATTTAATTTTAAATAGTCTAAATTTAAACAGCCACAGGTGGTTGGCAGCTACTACAACAGATAGTACAGTTATACACTCTAAGGGATCTAATTAAACAAGAACAGAAAAAAGTCTATCATAATCCTGTTTTGCCAAACATCTTTGAGGTGGAAAAGGTAGAAACTAAGTTATAACAAAACTCTCATGTGCATCATGCACAATTAGTATTGCAGTCATACATTTTATTGCTCCAATCAATAAACTGTAGTAAGGCATTCCTAACAATAATCAAGAGTTTTCTCTGTTAGATGTGTTCAGAGAATTTTTAAAAGAGAAGAGGAAAAACAAGAATACTGAAGCAAACACACTATCAATTAAAGACTGTTACATTCATGTCTTGGAAGATATGAGTCAAAACTGTAAGGATCTTTAATGAAATAAACAAGATGGAACATTCTTTATGTTAAACCTCTATCTGGATACTACTAAAAATGAGATGACAGAATGCAAATTATTTGCAAATATGCAAGCTCATAAAAACAATGATAAAGTACCATGCCCTATAAGAAGCATAAGAAACCCAAGAATGTGACTGTTCATTACTGCCATCATCATTTCTACATGTATCACCTCTGAGAGCCAGTCAGGGGCTGCAGGTACGGCGAGGCCTGCTGCTGAACATAGCCACTCGGCTGCTGCTGAATCTGTCTGAGTCTTTCCATTAGCACGGGGTTGGAATGTGCAGCCGGATAGGCTCTGGAGTTATAGCTGGGAGACACGACCACACTGCCAGCCTGCTGCTGCGATGTCTGCTGCAAAGGCATCTGTGTCCCATACATTGTATAGCCCTGGGGCATGGTCTGCAGGTAGGCACAAGGGAAGAAGTCAGTGTTTCAATTTATCACCCAGCTTTCCCATCACTACGATATATGGGGCAAAAACAAACCCATGATGACTCCCCTGAAATTCACTGTTTTCAAAGGTTCTCATAACTCAAAATTTGAGAAGGACTACCCTGGATGCAGGGAATCTGGTCAGAAAAGCCACAGAACGATCTGGCTGTGTAATGATTCACCGGAAATATCAACTTAAAAAAAATGAATCCTCATTTAGTTAAACTGGCTTTTAAGATTAGCTGCTTATTTTTAGAGAAGAAGAGGCATGTTTCTATATAGAAATAATCAGGCAAGCATCTAAATCTTCAGTGCACAGATGACATCAAAGTTCAACAGATCCCAAGTATTATTAATATCATTTCCGAAATTAGAAAAGCTACCAATGCTCAAATGTAAATTAAAATAATGAAATACACTTTCCCAATATGTGACTACACCTTTTCAGGTCTGATAAATGTGTGTGTAGTAACTAACCAGTTCCAAAATAACAAAAAACTATTAATACCTTAGCCAGGAATGGTGCAATTGGTAACGGTTCATTATCCTCTACTACTGGCTGGACCTAGTTTGGCACTCTACTAATAATGTGAACACTTAATTTACCTAATGAATATTAATATACAAGTACCTAGTTCTTTGTATATTGTCACCTTATGGAAAAGAGAAACCTGAAGTTCTGTTGGATCACTAGGTACAATTTATGGAACACAATGCTAATTAAGGTAGAACAACATTGCTCTTCAAATCCTCAAAGCACCACATTTTCAGGTAGTTTAATGCCTCTGACTTGGAAGACAGAAATGGATAATGAACTTCTAGCAGGCAACACGAATGGATCCAGGCTGAAGGATTCAGTGCCTGTGTAGGTCAATGTGGGCTTTTCTTTCAGCTGTGGACATAGATTGAATTGCCAACCCAACTAGCAATCTTGCCTACACCCCTGTGTTCCTGATTCCCAGAGGGATAGGGTGAGAGTATGTGAATACAGAAATAGCAAAATTATTAGTAAAAGTAGCTCAAGGTTTGCATTACATTGTGTATCAGGCACTATGTTAGTTCCATAGGTTGTTCCATAGGTTGTCCTCATACCCTTCATCTCTATTTTACAGAGAAGGAAACCAAAGCTCAAAGTAAGTAACTCACACAACGTCACACAGATAGTTAAGTTGCTAGGAACTGTGCCAAAGTCTGATTTCAAGCCCCGTTATTTTCTTATTCTACCATGATTCCTCATTGCTGCTATCTTTGAATATGACAATTTCTATTTATTTATTTATTTTGAGACAGAGTCTTGCTCTGTTGCCCAAGGCTGAAGTGCGGTGGTCCGATCACAGCTCACTGCAATCTTAACCTCCGAAGCTCAAGCCATCCTCCACTTTAGCCTCCCGTGCAGCTGGGACTATAGGTGCATGCCACCACGCCTGGCTAATTTTTTAATTTTTTATTTTCTTTTGTAGAGACTGGGTCTCACTATGTTACCCAGGCTGGTCTCAAATTCCGGGGCTGAAGCAATCCTCTCACCTTGGCCTCTCAAAGTGCAGATTACAGGCATGAGCCACTGAGTCCAGCCCAAATATGACAACTTCAAAACTGAATTACATCATTATACATTATCATAAAAGAAGTAACTCCGGGATTGTTAAGTATTTCAATATCTACAATCATCAATAATAAAAGGTTTGAATTTACACTTTTAAAGGGTTTTCTAGAATGTTTTATGCTCCTTAATCAATCCTAAGACTTGTTCAACAACCCTGATAATGCTTTTTTGAAATGTCAATTATAATCTATAAGTAGAAGAAGTAATCAAGTTCTAGACCCTATAGGGAGTTGATATATTCTATTTACTTAATTTCCCACCTCCAATAAAGAGCTTTGAAAGTCCTGTCAGTACCTACAAAGCAAATGTGGGTACCTGTGCTTGCTGCAGCCCTGGATACTGAGGGAGCTGAGGGGAGGGCCGTGCTTGCGCAGCAAAGAGAGCAGCCTGGTCCCCCGGCTGGCCCTGGAAAACAAAGCCAAAGCAAACTCTTGATCATAACAGCAAGGGCTTGATTTGAGCTTCTGGTTAATAATCCAAATAACCCACATCTAATCTCATTACATGGATAAAGAACTCAAAAAGATTTTCAAAATGTATTAAATATTATTTCTCATCAATATCCTATGTGTGTTTAGACTGTTGAATTTATTCCTTCCAAAAAAGACTACAGATTTTCCCAATGATAACACAGACATAAATGCAAGCCTAAGTTATCAATGGTCTGCTCAGCAGAGAGGCTGTCAGCTGGCTTCCAATACATGCCAGGGTATAAATGTACCGCTAAGTGTGAAATCTGGAACCACAGGGCTGCACTACCCAGTGCCTATACAGGGAAGAGAACATGTGGTACAGACACATGGTGGCATATAAAATTTTTATGACTTTTTAATGAAGCTTCTTCACAGTGACCTACTAATTGCCTATTTAGCCAGATATTCAAGGAATACATTTAGTACTTTCTATGACTCTAAAAATCAATGAGAATATAGTCGATAAATTTTGTAAGTTAATGGCAAACATAATTCCAACCAACTACAATGCAAAATAAAACCAATTAACATCTGTTCACCAATCTTAATCTAATGCATGTTTTGGCCATAAGAAAACAAATATATTCACAAAAGCAATGGTATGTGTGTTTTATGTTTTGGTGGCAGAAGTTACTTCATGGAAGCTTGCAGTAATAATCATAAAAAGAAGCCTAGTTTCCTACCACTCTGGTTTTTTTCAGGACTTACTGATTATAAAGAATTATTGTAGGATTATTTTACTACTGTCTTTAACAGAGATTCTCATTTTAAAAAGTGCTAAATTATAGTTACATAAAGCTATTTTAATGTGCTTGAAAAGTAGTGTAGGTATTTCTAGCAGGGGAAAGGGATAAATATGTAGCTTAAGAGGAAGGATATCAACGATTATTAAGAATCGATCATATTTCAGAGGCTGGGCTTCTGGTTCTTACTCTCATTTTCTCACAAGAACCCTATAGGAAAGGAGCATCATCCTCATCTTCTTCAGACAGGAAAAGCCAGGCTCAAAGAGCTTAAGCAACTTAGCAAACTTGCCCAGCAAGACCTGGCAGTGCCATGATCTAAACTCCAGGAAGTCTGACTTGAAAGCCTAGGACTCTTTCCATTATCATGAGATGCCTCCATGTGTGACATTAAGGATGAAAATACTTATTTGGTGCTTATTCTTCAAGGACATATAGCCTCTTAAAATCATCCTAATGAGAAACCAAAAGGACAATCTCTATTAAGACTTACTAATGAGATACCAAAACCAAATGCATACCTAAGACAGTTAAGCCCTTTCTCTGATCCCCACAAAAAAAATCACAGGGCCATTTACAAAACTTCAGCATCTCTAATTTTTGAGTGTACCTCTGAGGGTATCTATACATACAAGAATCTTACTTTCAGAGAGGGCTATCATGAAGATACTCTTAGTCTCTAGCTCATTAATGTGTTAAAAAACAATTGTATCTCCATTTGTTTGAGTTAGAGAAAAATAACCCAAACTTCCTCTGTGAGAACCCATACCATGACAGTATGACCATCAGGAGCCTAAAACTGTTCTTCCCAAAGAATCCAAATGGCTCTTGATCCTCCAAACATTATGCCAAGGAATCATTACATCAACCAGATCCTTAAAGACCACTCCTGGACACTAGCATCATACAAGGTCCCTGAGACATACTGCTGTGCTTCTTTGTAGAGACAAATATATGTATATTACCATTTTTACAAAACAGAAAAATCAACTGTTTATATATGAGTTAGAAATTAGGGATCGATAGCCAACACTCGTGCCCTCTTTTGGCTTTGTGGGAAACGGGATGTGATCTGCATGTGACAGCTGCATGCAGATGCATAAAGCAGATGTTTTCTAACTCTTTGCTCTTCTTTTGCTTTTATTGAAGAACTTTATGAAACACATTATGACTTACATGGTGGGGGGAGCTAGAATACTAATAAAGTATATATCTGAGCTATTGGGCAATACTCTTATTTACATATATTAGTTGAGATCATGGGAATTTAAGAAATAGGAACTGGGCAGGTGCGGTGGCTCACGCCTGTAATCTCAGCACTTTGGGAGGCCGAGGCGGGTGAATCACTTGAGTCCAGGAGTTCGAGACCAGCCTGGGCAACATGGTAAAATCCCATCTCTACAAAAAATACAAAAAATTAGCTGGATGTGCTGACACATGCCTGCAGTCTCAGCTACTTGGAAGGTTGAGGTGAGAGGACTGCTTGAGCCTGGGAGGCAGAAGTTGCAGTGAGCCAAGATCGTGCCACTGCACTCCAGCCTGGGCACCAGAGTGAGACCCTATCTCAAAAAAAAAAAGAAGAAATGGAAACTGAAAACTATTATTCTACATTTTAAAAAATCACAAAGCATTCAGAAAATCGTGCCATACTTTTAAAAGGAAAAAGAAATACAAACTGAAATATAGTTTTTGTATATAGTTTTATACCATGTTCAGGTACACACCCTAAAACTTTCCACTTTTATATCTAAAGGTGAACTATTTATATGTGAGCATATTATGTTCCCTCCTGACCACCAGTTTGTCCCAACACACTACTTAAGTATGGAAAATAATTCAGATATGCAATATTCTCCCTGAGAAAATCACAAACACCCCTATTTGACTAGCACTTCCCAATTTTGCCGTGCGTAGCTGTTTTATCATCATGTGCTCCTAAAAAGAAAACACCCTAACCTCTCCTATCAGAATGAAATGGATTCCTACTTTGTTTTTCCCAGAATAATGTCAGGAACACATTATTTCAATTTGTAGAAACAGTTCAATTAGTTGAGAACAGAATAAATAAGTTCTTTAATAACTTGAAATATTTTACAAATGTTAAATAAGAACCACAATGTGGGAATAATCAAGGAAACTAGAGACTGAGAATTAGTAAAAAACTTTTAAATGTCGGTAGGCATGGGTTTGGCCACATTAAACCAAGAAGAGACGATCTAACATGTCATCCAAACTAGGACAAGATGGGCAAGAGGGCAAAGTGAGAGACCATGCCTGGCAAATCAGGACATCTGGCCACCTTAGTTATCTGTTAATTTCTGAAAATTTTTCAAGCTTTATTTTTAATTAGTGCCTAGCACATATAGTAAGTGCTCAGTAAATATCTCTTCAGAATAACTAAGATCTAATTTAGTTTATCTGTTAACCAAGAAATCCAGAGGCAAATTAGGATTTATATTTGAGCATCAATTACTTTACCAAGTGCTTTCTAATTGCCTCACAGTTGTCAGCACCATCTTTTGAAAACTCAAATTTAATGTTTAGCATCTATCATTCTAATGATCGCTTCTTTCTGCCAGCATTAGTATCTGAAGAGTAACTTAATTTCTCCCTATTTATTCTGCTCAACCAAAACAATTGAGGCCACTTCAACTTCCTATTTTTTAATGCATGGAGAGAACTGTCTGGGAACATGATTTGTTTGTTTTTGTTTATGTGAAACACAAAGTGAGACAGCATCTCACTTTGTTGCCAAGGCTGGAGTGCAGTGGCAAGATCATACTTCACTGTGGCCTCAAATTCCTGGACTCAAGAGATCCTCCAACCTTGGCCTCCTAAAGTGTTGGGATTACAGGTATGAGCCACTGCATCCAGCCTGCAGGAAGATGGTTTTTGGTGGCATATTTGTGTCTAGCCAGGTGCTATGTGACTTTAAACATATCAGTAAGAGAGAACAAGATATTTGTTCCCTGCTCAAGCTTCCATGGCTCAGATACCTGACTTGTATGTGCAAAGGGAATGATCTACAGAGAACTGGGACTGTCTAATAATTATATAAGCCCATCTCTACATTGCTACCTGAAGTAAATTCCTACACATGGTCTCTTTACTTCATTTTTATGCACTTTGCTTTGGGCTTACCTCTATAAACAAAATATAACATTAAATAAATATGTACTTTCTAAAATTTTAAAAATTTTAAAAAAATTTCTAAAGAAGCTGTGCTGTTCGATATTGACCTATCTTCCTAACCTTTATAAGAAGAGTTCTCTCTCTTACTGGTATATTTTTTAATTAGACGGAAGTATGTGAGCTCAAAGAGATGTTGACTCAAAGGCTTTTGGCATAATTTGAAATGAATGCATCCGATAAGTTTTAAATTTTTGATAAATGATCCTCAAACATAATTTTCATTTTTCTGTATCTTAATCTGATCTGTATTAGCAACTACACCCTCAATCAAATGAGAAAATGTGAAGATCTCCTTTTCACGCAGGACTGGTTATACCTCCAATTAGCAATCAGTAAGGATTATAATCAGAGCATTTCAGAATCAGGAGTTTCCTATCCGCTCAATTTACTAGTAATGATTCAAAGCCTTATTTAGTAATTTTTCAGTAGTGTTTAAGGGTTACAAGTAGAGAGACAAGTTATATCTATGAAAACCACAGCCAGATTTTGTGACTTGGTTTCTGGAAATACTGATTTGGAAAAAAGTAATAAAAGGCACATAACAAAAACCAGTGGGTAATGTTTTACGAGTCACCTAGCAGAAAGGGTTTTATTTATAACTCCTAGTTTGGAAGTTACTGAGTGCTTTAGGCTAAAACAACACATGGTATGAACCAGAAGTTGTGGTCATCACATCATACTGGTTTATTTCAACTGCAGACAACAGAGAGAGGAAACTCTAAATTATAAGAGGTCTTGTTGGCTAGTTATGCTTGATACTTTTAAAAGTTTTCACCTCAAATACAACTTGGTTGAGAATCAATGAATAGTAACTAACTGCTAGAATAGTCTGATTCATTCTAAAACAAACACATCCCATACAGTAATGAACCTTTATGATATTAGCATGTCCATAAATTATAAGAACTGATTGAGTATATACTCATTAACTTCCTAAGAAAGCAGAATATTATAGAAAAATAAGAGTGGTAAAATGGATAGCAAAAATACACATTTTCATTACTTTGAATTAATATAGAAATCATGGAGCCTTCTTTTGACTTTAAATACTTATAAATAAAATAGCTGTCAATAAAAACATTTTAAAAAAAGCCAGTGATTGATGCAAATTGTTTTCTATCTGAATTACATTATCATCTGAATAATAAACAATGCCCCACAGCAAACATAAGCTGTCTCCAAAACATTTTTGAACTTCATAGTTTAAGTTTTTCAATAAAATCCTCATCTGCCCCCTGAATACCATAAAGTGTCAAGAAAAACTGAGTATTTTCAGAAAAGTTTCCAAGCTTTCCTTTGCTGAAATAACTATTGGAGAAAATGCCTATACAACAAGTATTAAATAACCGAAATATTTTCGAAGTTTGAATATGCAGTTAAGGATATTTTTATCAATGTATAAATAATGTTACCCATTAAATTGGCAGTGAAACAAGTTAACTTACAGTCACATCTGAGATGTGTGCTCTTTTTTATTCTAATGCTTCTTGGGTTTATGCTGTGGGTTGGCTACCTAATACAGAAACCTATAAGTAATTTAATGTAAAACATGCATTCTTAGCTAGCCCAGGCAAAGCAGCAGAGATGAAGTCTTATGACATGCATGCACAAGACCTATGCTCAAAAAAAAATCTTCTCCATACTGGAAAGAAAATAGAGATGATGTGTTCCATTGAGATTTTGGGAATAGGCAGTGAGTGGGATGTGATGACAGGGTAAGTTTCATAACCACAGTTTTCATTATCTTGCATTGGCCTATGAATCAGCATGCCATGCGTTCCTCTACTAATGATATAAATTACCATAGAGAGAAGCAAGAGCTCAGGAATAGACAGGTTCAAAACTGGGACTGAGATGAAGGTGCATGAACTGGTCTATGTTCCCAAGCCCAGGCCATGAATGTCTATTGGTTTCTATACCATACATGTATATGATGGAAATCATGAGGCGATCAAAGGGGTGCACTTTCAGAAAAAAACTTCCATTAAATTAAACATGGTCAATGCATTCATGATTCTGTGTTACAGTCTCAAACATAAACCGAGTGAGTAACAGTGAAATGAAGACTATAATTATTACCAGCTACAGAAAAACCTGCTTCTCATTTTGACGTTCAAAGGGCAATGCTATAAAAATTTATTTAAAAAAAAAAAAAAAGAAAGAAAAAGGAAGGAATGACAGCAGGGGTGTTACCATTATGTTGTCAAAGTCTTCCAGAAGGGAGACAGCAGAGTTACAGAAGTCCTACAGAAAGGGGACAGCAAGAAAACGGCAGACAATACAGATAAGATTTTTTAGCCTAATGACGTGGGTAGCCAAAATACATATGAACTATTTCATTTAAAACAATGTTGCAGGAAGTCAAGACTTAAAAACATAGGCCCCATAAGGGTTTTATTAATTCATATGTCAAACATCCTCACTACAGACTGCAACACTGATAAACAATATGGTGATTTTCATGTACTAGAATAGCACAACATGGAGGTTAAATGGTGACATAAAAGAAGTAGAGGAGATATCAGACACCGAAACGTGCTGCAACTAAGGGGCTTAGGAACCCCCATGTGACCAACAGGGGGCTAGGGTCCTTCCCGCCCTAGGGCCAGTGGGGGAGCTCAGGACATGTGGGTCACATTAAGCAGACAAGACATTAAGTAAACAAGTCAGCAGGCCATATGTTCTTGAAGGATGTAATTAGCTCCATCCCCAGTAAATCCAAGTAAGAAGAGATCATCAGGTTAACCACACATTCAACCAATCACAGTAGACAACAAATATTTATAGTGCCACCATTGTTTGCACACTAAGAGGGAATCTGATTTAGGAAAAGTCAACTGAATACCTGGGGAAAATTGCTATTTCTCAACTAAATGAGTCCCTTTCTAAATCATTTATATATTCAAATTCCAAAGGATATATTACTGAGATGTTAAAAATTTCCCTGAGCTCACTGAGTTCTGGAGATAGAGATGAAGCAAAGGATTTCACCAATAACAGAAAAAGCATTTCACTATACTGAGGATTAGAAAGCATAGGAAGAATTTCCCAGGCAAATAATACCTATTCTCACCATTTTACATATAGGTACATAATTCATTGCATTTGTACATTGGTCTTTAGATCCAGCTGCCATGCTTGTATTGGTGATTCATTTCCTCACCACTCCATCCAGTCTTCTGCCCTCTCTCATAAAAATCAAGCTGCAAACACTATCTCCGAGCTCATTATATTTGCCTAATCACAATTTTAGCAAATAAAATCAGCACCTCCCTCATCATTCAAATAAACAGAGAAATACCAGATATAAGTAATCAGCGAAGCACCCACTTCCCTGGACATGCTTTCTACCCAAAAACCAAAATAACAGGGTTTAGGACATAATTACCAGGACAGTGGTTTTCTTCTCCTAAGTTCATTTTTGTCATTGAAATGTATATTGATTACACCCTCTGAATAAACACATTAGTTATCAATACTCAAAATATGTTTCAACAAGACTATTTTGCCTACCTTTAACAAATGAGACTATAATTTGAAATATGCTCTATTTATATGATCAGGAAATTTACAAAAGGGAAAACCTGAATAGCTAGCAAAGTTATAAAAAATGGTTAAACTCACAGGTAATCAGGACAATGCAAATTAAGATGTCATAATGTAATACCATTTCACCTGCTCTGATTGAGAAAAATAAGGTCTGATAATACCAAGCATTGGTGGGAATATGGAGAAAGAAAAATGCTCATATACTATTCTAAGAGGAATCACCACCACTTTCAAAATAAATCAGCATTTCCATGTTCAGGTACACACCTTAAAACTTTCCACATGTATAGAAGAAATGTAAAAGAATGTTTACTCTAACAGTTAACAGTAAAAAAAAAAAAAAAAAAAAAAAAAAAAAAACTGAATAAATTAAATGACCATCAACTGAATGAATAAATAACATATTAATATTCATAATGAAATAACATCCAACAGGATAAATGAATGACTATAACATGAAGCAAAGTAGAAATAATTAAAACGTTAGCTACAAAAAAGCTGCAAAATACTACAACACGTGTGAGAACATTTACATAACATTTCAAATCTACAAACACTGTACAATGTTTATGCTGATGGATGCAAACGTATATATTAAAAGTATAAAAACATGCATAAGAAAGTAAAACACTAAATTCATGATGGGGATTCCCACTTTAGAAGAAGGGAGGGAAATGATGATACAAGGAGACTCATCCACATCTGTAATGTTTTGTTTAAAAAATAATCTACAGCATTATGGAAGAATATTATTTAATAAAGCTAGTAAGTGCATTAGTGATTATTACATTATTTTCTATTCTTGTCTCTATGCTTCAAATATGTATACCATTAAAGAGTGAGTGGGAGGGATAGAGAAAATAAACATATTCCAAGGTGATACCATTTCCTTAGGGTGGGAGATCAATTACCGAACAAAGGGTAATTGCTCAACTTAAATGGTAATCCAAGAGCATGTTCCCATGAAGTCACAGATTCATTTTTGCCAAGGAGCTAACAGCTCTGGGAGGTTCTGACTCAGTCATCCTTCCTTCTTTAAATTACCTATTTCCTTGATTTGGATACACAAATGATGGGACCTGCTCCATGGTGGATAATCTAACCTCTTTACAAGTCGCTACATGTACTAGCTATAACTGGGCACACATTTCTGTCCTCCGAAAGGAATCTTCCTCTTTTCTGTCCTGAAGAATCCTTATGATTAATGATCTGTATGGAGCCTATAACCAAGTGCATTTTTGAACCAATTTGTCTGAATCTATTCAAGCTAAACATATCTTCTGTCTATCCTTCTTTGGACTCTTGAAAATATGCTGTCTGGAATTATTACAAAGAACAATAAAATAATTTACTATACTGAAAGGAAAAGTCAGGATAAAGCAACACCATAAATCAAGGCATAAAGTTCTTTTCCTGGGTCAAAACTTTAGATTGCTTCTGCAAGCCTCGTCCCTAGATGTTGATATTGTGAGGGGTATGAAAGTTCCTTAAGGCCTGGCGCGGCGGCTCACGCCTATAATCCCAGCACTACAGGATGTCGAGACAGGCGGATCACCTGAGGTCAGGAGTTCGAGACCAGCCTGGCCAACATGGTAAAACACTGTCTCTATTACAAATACAAAAAATCAGCCAGACGTGGTGGTGCACGCCTGTAGTCCCAGCTACTCGGGAGGCTGAGGCAGGAGAATCGCTTGAACCCGGGAAGCAGAGGTTGCAGTGAGCGGAGATTAGGCCACTGCACTCCAGCCTGGGCGACAAAGGGAGACCCTGTCTCAAGAAAAAAAAAAAAAAAAAAAAAGAAAGTTCCTTTAGATTCCTTCTGCAAGCTCCTTCCCTAGATGATTGATATGGTGAGAGGGATGGTGAGGTGAGATGAAAAAAAGTTCCTGTTGTCAAAAGAAAAATACTGAGTATAAGAAAGGAATGAGTGGAAAATAATTAAAGCAGTGTTTTGCATTATAACCAATATTCTATATTCTGTGATAGTTCTAACAGAATATGTGAAAAATATAATACAGTGATACTTTTAACAATGAGATTGGAATGAGTCTCTCAAGTATCACAGTATTTAAAGAACAAAAACACACCACTCTAAGAAGCTAAAATGACAATCAGGATGACAAAACAACATTCCTTTTTATCAGTTTGTTCTATTGGTAACTGCTAAGCAAATGAGAATCAAACCAATCCTATTAATGGCATACCATTTGGTATGCTTTTATTTTAAAGCTTAACATATTTAAGAAAATAATATTATTATGGGAAATGAATTTCTTTTGAAATAACAAACCATAAAAATACTAATAAGCAGCAACGATAAGTATGACAGCTAACACTTTTTGAGCACTTACTATGAGCCATCCACTGTTCTAAGGGCTGTTTTACACATACTTAATCATTAACTTCACAACTACCCTGTAAAGTAAGTACAGTATAGTATTAGCTCCATTTTATACACGGGACTCTGAAGCACAGAAAGATAGTGTAACCATTGGACTGAGTCCCATCTAAATACAGGACATTGAGTAAGAATAGAAACAGTTTTTTTTTTTCCAGTAGTCGCCACTTCTCTGCGGTTTCACTTCCCACAGTTTCAGTTACCTGCAGAAAACCGCAGTCCGAAAACAGGTGAGCACAGCACAGTAAGGGATTTTGAAAAAGACAACATTTACACGTTTGTTACAGTATAAATGTTCTATTTTACTATTAGTAAGATATTGTTAATATCTTACTGAGCCTAATTTATAAATTAAACTTTATCATATAGGTACCTATACATAGGAAAAAACATGGTCCATATCAGGTTTGGTCCTCTGTGGTTTCAGCAACCACTAAAGGTCTTACAACGTATTCCCTGTGCAGAGTGATGAGACTACTGTATTTTCCTAGATGAAGACTGCAACCAAGAAGAATGAAAACAGGTTTCTTGCCAAAACATCTTTCTGCATGTCCATATGCACTAAAGCTATAGGAAAATATACTCAATTATAACAATTATTACATCAAATAATCTCATTAAAATACTTAACTATATCCATGCTATTCAGCACTTGTTGTCTAGGTACTGTGTTAAACACTGTCTTAACACATCCCCGAGGAAATATAAGACAATCCATGACAGAATATTCCATGACTGACTGAAGCTCATGTACAATCTCTGCGGTGGAACTAGAGGGTTATTTTATGGAATTCTAGTTTTCATTGTGTATCACTGAAGGCTGGATGGTTTCTGCATATGCCAACTTCCCCCACTAGACAGAAGGAGGATAAGGGGATTCTGTGAGGTCTTAGATATATCCTGAGTTCAGGAATTTATGTTTACCTTTCCCATTTAGGTTTCCAAAACAACCGTGGCAGACGTCACTAGAAGGGTCAGTTTCTGGAAGCACTGGGAGGGAAAGCTATGAGAAGGGTGTGTGGATAAAAATCAGAGTGCTGAGGATTAAGGCTACTAAGAAACTTTAGGCTCCTGGAAGCAACTGTTCAAATCTTACATTATTCATTTGATACACCGCTCACAGATTGTACCGTGTGCTTAGCAGATGAAAGGATAATACAAAATAGTGTACAGCCCAGTGTCTGACCTCATAAGAAAAGGGGGTAATCAGTGGGTTACTAGAAAACTGTCGTAGGAAGCAGTCACATCCAAAACCTGGAGAAACTCATCAGCTTGTAAAAGCATCTGCTGAATTCCAAAATCAGTTTTGAAGGTTAATATAAATGGAAATTCTCTAATATGTTTGTTATGTTTAAGAAAATGGACCTCTGGAATAAAAATATATCTACTTACTTTTCTCTACAAGAAGCCAAAAAATGAAAAAATAACTATATTATTAGTCCTTATATAGCTAGAGAAATTCAAATCATATGTGGGTGAGTAACCTGAGAAAATCTTCCTGCCATAGCATGAAATGGTCAGTACTTACTAGGAAAGCAAATTGTGCCCAGCAACATATATTAAAACAATTGATCAATATTGCTTATATTCCATATAATTCTGTCTTTAGATTTTGAAGGATTATCACAAGAATTTTTTTCTGCTATAACACCATATTTAGCTAAATTCCAGTTATATTAATAGCTTATACATGATCTATTAAGAGAGAGGAAAGGCACTAACATTTCCTCAGAACCTCCTAAGTACAGCTGCCATGACGGATGCCACATGCAAATCTCATTAGCTCGATGTACTACAGGATCACTGTACATTGTGACTGCATGATGTATGCATTTCTCTTCCTTTAAGACTACTATTTTCCTCAATTATCTAACACTTGAAGAATGATAAGAGAGAAAAAGACATATCCTATTTGTGAAAGCCCTTCAGAGACTCCATAGTTAAGTTTCAACTGTTAAAAACAATATGAAGTGAGTTTGAGATGAAGAGGTGAATATTGTACAATCACTGTTATGAAGTGGAGCTTTTACTATTTGAAAATGGCATTTCTGGTCTTAAAAGTTTAAAAAGAGAAGAATAAAGAAAAAAAAATCCAACATTGTAATGGAGTTAGCACAAAAGAATCAGAAAAAGAATGAAATAACAATTAATTCCCATTGGTACAAGCAGTACAACTGTAGGTGGTACAAAAAGATACAGCCAGGTATTTTTGCTGGCAGAAAGAAAAGTAATGGTGTCATCCAGGTACACTTCCCCAAATATGCAAGGATATCTTTGATTACATGTAGATTATTCAATTAAATGCTTTAAAAAAATTTCTAGCTGAAATCGTTTGTCATGGCTTATATCAGGAAGTGAACCTTTTAAAAACAGGTATATTTACCCATAAATGGCCCAGTGGGCTTTCCCCCAGTGCTAGGAACAACTTAACAGTATTTCAAAGTTAACTTGGCAGTAACAGTTTGAAAGTGGGCTATAAATAAGAAAAACTATGCCTTGTGATAAAAAGGTAGATATGAAAAAATGAATTAAAGTGGCAAGTTTTACTTTATTCTATTTATTATTTTATTTATTTTTCTTGAGATGGAGTCTCACTCTGTTGCCCAGGCTGGAGTGCAGTGGCGTGATCTCAGCTCACTGCAAACTCCCACCTCCCAGGTTCAAGTGATTCTCCTGCCTCAGCCTCCCAAGTAGCTGGGATTACAGGCATGCTCCACCATGCCTAATTTTTGTATTTAGTAGAGATAGAGTTTCACCATGTTGGCCAGGCTGATCTCGAACTCCTGACCTGCCTCAGCCTCCCAAAGTGCTGGGATTAGAAGCGCAAGCCACCACGCCTGGCCGTAGGTGTTACTACTTTGAAAGAGGGCTAAATTCATTCTAGTGGGATGATTTTTCAACTTCTAGTGAAGTTTTTTAACTCAAAAATGATTTGAAGCAATAGTATAACTCTATTTTTGCTGATTCCCAAAAAGAGCTAAAAATCCCAATGAGGTTTTAAATGGCTCTAAACATGTTGCTTATTTAGGCAAATTAAATAATTTTTTCATATTTTAATCAAATGTTCATCATTTATGTGCAAGCAGCAGCTTAGGCCCATGTTTTCTGACACTCAGGGAGCTAAAGCAATCATTAGAGGTCAGGGAGAGACAAGCATGTGGTGATAACTGTTGCTTGCGTCATCATACAGTTCAATTAGTTTCTTCTCTCTTGTTGTTATAATGACTAAACTTGCCATCACCATCCACCAAAATCATCACTAAGTGGCCCAAATGCAGGGAGTGCTGTAAATTACACAATGGAGATATGCCTAGAAAGTTATCCAAAAGACAAAGAATATTTTTTAAAGCATTTGAATTTCTTGCTATGTTGAAAGTATTATGGTTATTCTTAGAGCAGGATGTACCTGTAGATTCACTATTTCCATGTGACGATCACAAAGGTACCTAACTCAAAAAGTTACCCTGGTATCTTAAGATAGCTAATACATCTTAAGTGCTTAGAAATGTTTTGGCATATAGTAAGTGCTCTATTAGTGTTAGCTATTATTATCAAAATAGTGCATGACCATTTTAGAAAAGCTAGAAAATACAAGTATACAGAAACTAGAAAAAGAAATCCCCATTCTCACTTCACACTTTATTTTAATGTACAGACGCATAGGTTTTTCATGAGTTTGTACTAAGTGCTGATGTTTTCTTAAACATGGATCACCGTCTTCTATGAAGAACATTGGGTTATAGGCCACAAAAATCGAAATATAAATCAAGAATTAAATTGAATGTATCCAGATCCTGACTGTTGTTTATAATTTATCTGCTCTAGACCTTATTAAATATACACTAGAAACAAAAATTAAAGGCAGGGCACTAACAGAGAAAACCTAAGAAACATCAGGGCTTCAGAGACATAACCTCACAGTAATAAGTCTAAAAATAATACATGAAACAAGAGCTGAAAGTAGTACAGAATACGGTGGTAATTATAATAGAAAAATGAGTGCTCAGAGAAGGTCACCTCAAGGATAAAGGCCTGCTTCTTCTAATTGACCTAAAAGTCATCAGCCCTTCTTTTTGTTTTTAGGTATACTTTTAATAAACCTAAGACACATCAAATTCTTATTTGAGCAATGATACAATGGAGGAAAAGTATTTACAAGCCCGCAACAGAGAGATAGACCTGCACTCACACAAGTATACAGGGATATGCATACAGAAAGAATATGCCACATACCCCAAACTTATCCCAAGCTAGCAGAGGTAACAAAATGCAAAGGACTCCGTTGCTGGGGTCTGGACAAACCTGTTGGAAAGGCCGAGTCTGGGCTTGCCTGAGAAGCCGCTGTTGCTGCTGCTGCTGCAGAAGCTTCATCTGTATCAACTGCTGCTGCGATGTGATTGCATGAAGAGAAGGCGGCTGCATCATGGCGCCCGAGCGCCGCTGTAGCATGTTTGACAGAGCTTGTTTGGTGTTGGTTGGGACAAAGGAGCCTGCAGGGTCCAATCTGGAGCCACCTACAAAAGCAACCAAAAGGAAACACTTTCTAACTACGTTAATGCAACAGGTCTTATTTATCAAAACACAGAAATTTCACCTTCTAAGTCTCACTTTATGAACAAAGTAGAAAAAAACGCACTGTCCCACCTGCCACAAATATTATAGACCTGTTGAGCTGCACAATTTACAAAAGATGGGGGGAGTGATGTAGAAGTGAATTATACTACTTTGATATAACTTCATGGAGGTCTTCAGTTCATAAATTGAAATGCGTAAAACATAGAGTTGTTGGCATAATTTCATAATTACATGGGTTTTAAATTAGGCAAGGCCCTCAGGAACATATTACTTGTATAAAACATACTGCCTTTGTGATGTATTTTGCCAAGTTCTTAAGCCATTCATATAAATCCTTTTGTACTTTTCATCTAATCTGAAGCTCATGTCATTGAAGCCTTTTCACCACGGCAAAATGAAAATGCCTATTTTATAGTAGAGGCATGAAAATACTTTAAAATCTTGAAATGCTTGCAAACTTCAAATACTATGATTGTAATGACAAAACATCTTTTTTGAAGGCTAAAAATCAAACAAGCAACTATTATACTGATGCTTAAGAAACCACAGGAAATCCTTTACATATTTGTATATTATAATTTGTCATACGCCTTTAAAAGTTAGGGAAAAAAAAGTCGACATTTGCTGGCTTCACAATACATGTCAATTCTTCATTCACCAAAAATAGTCCTTAATATACGTAAATGAAAAAAACCTCTACATAAGCACCTCACAAAAGTTGTTTTATCTTTTCTATAAAGCAAGGTGTATGATGAAAACAAACATTTTAAAGCTGTTTTTTTGGAAAAACCCACATTCTTTTAAAGACTCAGTGCCACAATCAGCAATACAATTTATGAAGTTGTGAAAGGAAACTAAAAATCTTGGGATGCCAAACTCACTATGACAAAGGTAAAAGTCAAGTCAATGTTGGGAACTGAGTCATGCAAAACTATCCCCCAGTTTGTTTCCTAAATAGATAGCTGCAAAGATAGAAGGCTATATATCTCCCTAGGAGGCCTCCCTCATAATTTGCTCACAAGGAAATTCCTTGTAGGCTCCAAAAGATTTACCCTAAAATTAACAGCTTATCTTTACGGTGGGAGTGGGGGGGTTGTGGGGGAGCAGGACAGAACTAGAAGTCATCCCTCCACTTACCAGAGACAAATATATACTTGACCTCTTCCTCTACTCTATGTTTACTTAATCTTATGTAAAAATGCAGATTCAACACCATAATTGACTAAACCTTTAACCTGCTTCTTTCATATGTAAAATGTAGATTCAGGGAATGCTGATCAAAGCCTCAAAAGAATGAAACTGCTTACTCCTTTTATCTACTTCCCCTTCTTTTTCTTTCTTCTTTCCCCTACTGCCTACTCTTTCCCCTTTAAATACAGAAGTCCCCAAATCCTCTTTGGAAAAAGCACAGATGTTCCTGTGATTCTGTGTTCCTTTTTCCCAGGTATGTCCTCAACCTTGGCACAAGAAACCTCTAAAATGAGTGAGATTTGCCTCAGTCATCTTCTTCTATTTACAAAGTCATTCAGCAGCATTTGAAGAGCATTTGGAAAAAAACAGAAGATCAATCTAAGTAACACATGGCAGGGTAACTTCTGTTGAAGCAACAATCAGAATGTGTATTACGTGTTAAGAATTATGTATATTAATATGTAAAAACAGACTCATTATAGAAAAGGGAAATTCTTTTTAAAGATTAAACTATAATCTAATTTTTAAAAATTTTCCTAACTCTATGATCTTGTACCTCTGAGAAACTACTGGAAGATATTACAAATATGGCTGAAGCCCTTTGTACACCTAATTACTTTCCTCACTTACTCCTACCAAATGCTACTCTGAATCTGGAGTTTACTATCCTATGCATTTCCTTACAACTTTATCATACTGGTGTGTATATATGAGAAAGATTAGGAAAGATACGTTATGTTTTTGTATGTGAGTGATGGTGGGAGATTATTTTGCATTTAAACCCTATATGAATGGAATCATGCTGTACATACTGTCTTGTAACTTTAGATTGTGCTTGTTTAAACGAAAATAAATTCGCTCATATAAATCCTCAAAAATAATTTTTTTTCAAAATTTATTTATTTATTTATTTTTACTTTCTGAGATGGAGTCTCGCTCTGTCACCCAGGCTGGAGTGCAATGATGCCATCTCAGCTCAAGCAACCTTTGCCTCCTAGGTTCAAGTTATTCTCCTGCTTTGGCCTCCCAAGCAGCTGGGATTTCAGGCACCATCATGCCTGATTAATTTTGTTATTGTATTTTTAGTAGATAAGGGGTTTCACCATAATGGCCAGGCTGGTCTTGAACTCCTGACCTTAGGTGATCTCCCCACTTTGGCCTCCCAAAGTGGTGGGATTACAGGTGTCAGCCACCGTGCCCAGCCCAAAATTTATTTTTTAAATGCCATCTCATACCTAAAGTTCCTCAACTTATAAAAAGCTTTCTACAGTATTCTACAGGGAGAGATTATGTGCTTTTACAAGTAGCTTTCAATTCACAGACAGTCCTTGTGTGTCAATATCTACAAACAAACTTCTACATCTCCAAAGTTTAAAATGGCTAAAAATTCACATGGAGCTTGGCATTAAAAAGAGGAAGTTTAAAAGGATGATGATTGCATCCTTCTTTTTCACTCTGAGTCTAGTTTGTAGTCTATATTCATTCACTCAACAATCTATTTTTAAAAGCCTACTATAAAGCCAGAGGTTCCTCTAAGTTCTGGGGATACTGCAGTGAATATAATAGAAAAAATATGTACTACCAGGCTTACATTCTGGGAAGATAATAAATCAATAAGAAAGTAAGATATAAGCAAGTCTGATGCTGTAGAGCAAGCTCGTCCAGCTCATGGCCTGTGTGCTGCATGCGGCCTACGAGATTTTTTTTTGTGATTTTTTTTTTTTTTTGTAGTTGATCACCTATTGTTAGTGTATTTTATGTGTGGCCCAAGACAATTCTTCTTCCAATGTGGCCCAAGGAAGCCAAAAGATTGGAAGCGCCTGCAATAGAGAAACAGAAGAGAGAAACAGAGGGTACAGGGAAGGGGTATGGGTCTACAATTTAAAACAGGTTAGTGAAGGCCCCAGTGAGAAAGTAATATGACCAAGCCCAACGGAGACAGGCAGGAAGTGATGTAGATATCTGAGGGAGAGCACTGCAGGCACAGGGGTCAGCAAGTACAAATGCCCTGAGCTAGGAATATGTGAAGATCGCTTACTGAACATGTCTGTGGGGTCAGGCTACCTTCCAAAGGCTATATAACTATTACAATTTACTTTTAAATCTTACATATGTATGCGTGTGTAACACAAACTTTATTTCATCTTTTAAAAAGTAGGTATTTTGCACATTTTAGTCACTGCAATATCCTAGCATCCAAAACTGGGTCTGCTATATCATGAAGCTCAATACATTCTTGAATAAATAACTGAATCACCCACCCTATGGGAATAGGTATTAGCATATTCATTTTACAGATGACCAAAATGAGGCACAGAGAAATTAAAATTTGGCCAAGATTATATAGCAAGAGAGTGGTAGAACCAGATTTGAATCTAAAACGCTTAACTACCAGACCAGTTCCTTTAACCATTAATTTAGAGGACAAAATATGGATTTCCCCCTGCTATAAGCCATAAATGAAATATTTTCTTCCACAGACCTCAAAATGTCAAACTCAAGTTATAATAAAAATCACAATAGAAAAATTTAAAAAATTATTTGTTAAAATGGCACATCCTAACAATGCTGACAGAGTTCAAATAATTTAAATATGCTAAAACATGCAATGTTTCATATAGAAAGAAAATTGAATTCATTTTTAATTAAGAGATGTTTTCATTTAGAAAATTTTCATCTGGGACGAGAAATCTACTTGGGCTCAAACCAAAGCAATACTAAAATCAGGAACATTTACTATGGTAGTTTTCCTTGTTATCTAAATCTTGCTGAACCAATTTTCTTAGTTGTCATGATAATTCAGAACAATAAAAGACACTGTGCAATACTGTGTAATCTTTTAAAACGCCAATACGAATTATATCTGATAAAAATACACACACATTTTATAACATAAAACCTTTATCAACTTTTATATCTTACAGCTTAGATTTTAATCACTAGCTAATTTCCTTTTAACACTAAATAAAAGTTCAAAAATCAGTACATAAACTCATAATTTAACCTATTTTAGAAAACAAAAAAAATTTCTGTGAGAAGAGAATTACAGAAATGTCAACTGAGCACTCAGTAGTTGAAATGTCCAAGTTTTGTGGAGGTTTCAGGTTAAAAGCAAAGAGAACCACAAGCTGTTTCTCATCTCTGAGTGATCTGTTCTTTCTCATTACATACCTGGAGTAAGAGATTGGTTCTGAAGGAAAAACCCAGGCTGCTGGGGCTGGCCCAGGAGGTTGTAACCCCACAAGGTGGACTGTGGATGGTGCATCATTTGGGAGGAGATAGGCGAGTAATTAGGAGGCACTCGGTATATGTTGCTCTGTGGATATTCCTTCAACATAAAGTTTTTTAAAAAGTTACTTAACTCCACATATTACACAGCTAATTAATGCAAATAACTTCAGTAAGCCATCTGAGGTACCCCCTATCCCAATGTACAAAGCTGTTTTTTATAAAGGAGAAGATGGAAGGAAGAGTGCTAATAAATCCCCTGGAAAATATTCATTTGAGGTAAACTTTTCCTTGACTTAAACAGTGCTTGGCTTGCAGTGGGCAGAGATGGAAAAGGATCTCTTCTGAATTCTGTTTCAAAAGACTACAAGTGTGTCAGGAATACCAATACTGAATGACACTCATCACTGAAAAAGCACCTTCAGTTGCTAAGACTCATGATCATTTCATCTTAGAAGGCCTTTCCACTATCTTGGGTCTGGAGAATTATGCCAGAGAGCCCTACAGTGCTTCAGAACCACTCTTTGGCCAAGATGGTGTTTCACTTGCAATTTTCCAGACATCATTCTAAAGAAGTAGACACTCCCCTCATCCCCCATGCTTCCTCTTCCTTATAGTAGCTGCAAAGCCTGTAAGGATCTCAATTTCCCGACCTTCCCTGAAGGTCTCAATTTCCCTACCTTCCCTCATCTAGTCTAGCCCTAGAGGATGGAAGAGAAACAAAATCTCATTTCCCTGCAATTTTACCAAAGAGTATATCTCATTGAAAAGAGGGAGCTTCAGGAAGAATAGAGGAAGAGGGGACATGACCAGACTGACTTGGGGAGCAGGACTGGTTTCAGGGCTTTTGCATCTGAAAAGAACAAAAGTCCATCCATGTGGACTGACAGGCTGGAAACCCCAAATTTGAGGGAGTGTCAGTCTGGACCATTTTAAACTTCCCTTCAAGACAAAGGATACTGGTAGGAAGACTGAATGAGAAGGGGGGCACTGATGCTCAAGTGGCATCCTAAAGTGGTAGTGGTCATTTCTAGAATAGTATTAATCACCAAGCTATCAGCTAGGAAAAAATGTATTTTAGTTCTCACATAGGTAAACAATAACCAATCATGAATATCTGAATGAAATGGTGAATATTTCTTCCACTGTGCAGCAAGAATGCTGTGGAATTTCATTAAAAATGTCTCAAATCCTCTATCAAATATTTTCCAGGTTTTAATTTAATTTAAATAGAAAGATATTTTATGCATTACTTCTCAAGGTTTATAAAATTATTTCTAAATCACCATCAAATAGATTTCTGTTGTAATGAAAACCTTGTTATACGTGGGGAACACTAATAGAGAAGCAAGAAATAAAACTATTTTAAATTAGGCTTATCTTCATCTTTTTTAAAGTCTGAAAACATGGGAAAGAAGTAAAATATATGAAGGTAAGATGGAATACTAAAACACAAAATCTCAGGAACATCCTATTGGCTATGTTAACTCCAACTTTTATCAAAGAAAAAGCAAGTAGAGCTTTTTATGTTAATTTACTGAAGGTATCAACCACATGAAATACAATAAATATTTTAGACATATTAAAGATATGTGAGAGAGCGGGATTGTATAGTTCTAAAAATTTCAAGTTTCAAATCTGAGGAAATTAGGAGGCACTGAAATATTAACTAAATATCACAATGGAAGCCTACAATTAAAATAAAATTATTAAAAGTGGAGAAGGGAAAATCAAAAGCTTTAATCTTTTGTCTGTGACAAGTCATTGTGTGCCATTCAGTTAATTACTGCAGAAACCTGTTAGGAGAACTGTCATAACAAAACTTATCCTGCTCTTGGTAATGTTTCGAGGGATATGATTTGGGCACGAGTAAATCTCATACTAAATGCTAATGAGCCAGGGTTCTCCTTCCTTTCCGCACTTACATCAACTCTTGAGCTAGATTTCGTCTTGCGCTTCCTTCCCTTTGTTTTCTTTTCTTCATCTGTTGTGGTTTTTCCCTGATCTGACAGCTCAGCTGACTTCCTTTCTGGTTCCTGAGAAACTGGAGATGTGGGCTCTTCCTCTTCCTCCTCAGGAGGCAGGGGCAGTGGCTGGAGGTAGTAACTGCGGGGCTTGGGCATGGGGTGTGTGTGATACAGCAGGAGATGATGCTGCTCCTCGTACTTGATCACTCTTCGGTCCACTCGGACTGTCCCAAACCAGGCCCAGGACAGAGGAGCTGGGTTCTTCTGACCCTCAAACAAGTCCCACGGGGATACCTTCTGCTTCGTAGAGACCTGGAGACCCTGTGAGAAAATAGCACTGTAAGACAGCACACTCAGATCTTTTCCTTATTCATAGGCCAGGCTTGTATGGGATATGGAGTCAGAGAACATTTTGGCTGGCGTGAGCCCTAGAGAACCCGAGAATACAGCAGAGAGGGTTACACAGCTACATCACCGGAGAGCAGTGGCTAGAATTCAGACCTTTGTAAACCCGGTTCTACAGTTCTTTAACCACATGATGCTCTGTTTAGGCAACATAGGCAGTCTAGCATATTTTATTGTTAATGTGTATTTCCTCTTTTTGCTAAAAAAATTCTAAAAATTATTTGCTAAAAATTCTAACACTGCAAAATTAATCTTACTAAATTATAATCAGTTCTAAATCTCTGTATCTATTTGTAATTTTGAAAATAATATCAAATTTAAGAGTCATGTTATAGTCAACCTCTAATTGGGTTAGTATTAACTTCAATCCAAATCTGTATGAGCTTGGTTCAATATGGGGGCCCTGTACTTAATAAGCCATACTCTGAATATAATATTATTATTAGAGAATTAAATTGTAGCAGCAGGAATAAGTAAAGTCTTTCAACTCAAGCTTATCTTTACTGACTCTAAAAAAAAAAAAAAAAACTGTTACTCTGTTTTTATTCTTAACATTAATTGGTGACATCTCTTGGCACTTGCCTTAAAATCTCAATTTAAAAATATTTTTCCTTAAATGGCCCCCAAATAACTACTCAGTCATTCCCTAAGATGTGAGTGCTACTGTTGTTATCTATATGCATTCTTTTATGAGTAGCTTCATCTAAAACCAAGGTTCAGGCCAGGAACAGTGGCCCGTGTCTGTAATCTCAATACTTGGCGAGGCTGAGGTGGGTGGATCACCTGAGGTAAGGACTTTGAGACCAGCCTGGCCAGCATGGTGAAACCCTATCTCTACTAAGAATACAAAAAAAGGCTAGGTGTGGTGGCTCACACCTGTAATCCCAGCAATTTGGGAGGCTGAGGCAGGTGGATCACGAGGTCAGGAGTTCAAGACCACCCTGGCCAAGATGGTGAAACTCCGTCTCCACTAAAAATACAAAAATTAGCCAGGCATGGTGGCAGGCACTTGTAATCCCAGCTACTCAGGAGGCTGAGGCAGAGAATTGCTTGAACCCGGGAGGTGGAGGTTGCAGTGAGCCGAGATCACGCCACTGCACTCCAGCCTGGGCGACAGAGCAAGACTCTGTCTTGAAAAAAAACAAAAACAAAAACAAAAAAAAATTAGCTGGTCCTGGTGGTGCATGTCTGTAATCCCAGCTACTCAGGAGGTTGAGACAGGAGAATTGTTTGAACCCTAGAGACAGAGGTTGCAATGAGCCAAGATCGCACTACTGCACTCCAGCCTGGGCGACAGAGCGAGATTCCGTCTCAAAAAAAATAAATAAACAAATAAATAAGTAAAACAAAATAAAACCAAGGTTCAACTGCCACCTGTAAATTGACTGTTTCCTAATATTCATCTTGAGATGAGAACTTTTTCCTTGGTGTAAAAACCACATATCCAAAGGGATTCCAGATGTCTTACTACCAGGAAGTCCGCTGACACTGCAAACTCAAACTTGACCAGGACTTTAGCTTTTTTCCTTTACACAAACTAGTATTAGATTCTCAGGCTACTCTAAATTCCCTGGTAAATCTGATTCTTTCATGTCTTCATATAAATTCTCCCTTTGTTTGTATCACAATTTTCCCTACCTCCCAGCTAACTCTTAATCCTTCAAAATGACTCGTGTCAATTTTCCTGGGGACCCTATTCTATCCCCTAATACTCTCTCTGTACCATGACACACAAATCTCATTACACTGTAATTGTGTGTACTTCCCCCTTGAGGGTAGGAACTCTGTCTTTCATCTTGGTGATTGTGGAATGTCTGTGGTTGCTTACTGTTTGTTAAAAGAATAACTGACCACTTTTCTCATATTTTAGAGAACCTTCTTTAATATCTTATATAAATGTCCATTAAATACTGTTTGATAGGAATAGAGAATATCCTAACAATTAAAATAATTTTTACTTGAAATAGCTTACTACATGAAGGTTTTTGTTTTGTTTTTTTCCCAGAAACAGGGTCTCACTTTGTTGCCCAGGCTAGGGTGTAGTGGCTATTCACAGGCATGAGCCTAGCACATTGCAGACTTAAACTCCTGGCTTCAAGCAATCCTCTTGCCTCAGCCTCCCAAGTAGCTGGAACTAAAGACATGTGCCACCATGCTCAGCTTACAAGAAATTTTTTATTGATAAATATACTCTGCTTCTAAATCTGAAGCAAAATCAGAACTTATTTTTGCTTTTTTTTTTTTTTTTTTTTTACACTAAGCTTTTACTTAGTTTTCTCTTGGTAGGTTTCCGAAAATTTACTTAAATTCAGGGAAAACATTTTAGGTCCTTTAAACATATAAAACGTAGATCTTCAAAGATAGGACCTCTTTATATGATAATGCCAATGACTAAGTACACTTAGAAGACAAGCATATACCTTAAAAACATCAACAGCAAAATTGACATTTTATATATCCTATGGTAAGACAAGAAAAAGTATTTCATTTTTTGTAAATAAATTTATATATAAGAAAAAACATTTACTCTTGCCTGTTTTTTATCTATAGAGTCAAATCCAGCAATTTTGTTTCCTTTTGTGTCAATCAAGGAACCCATAGGTTCACAAGTGATGACATCACATGTCTGTTTCGGCAAAGGTAGTAACTGTCGAACTTTGTCAATACTTTCTGATCGCTTGTCTCCCAGTTCTTTCTAAAGAAAAAAGAGAGAGAGTGAGAAGAGGGACAGAAATTACAATGAGAGCAAAAGTTAACCAGAAGGAAGTTCCCCTATGAAACATTTCCCTTTATATAGCTTAGCGCATGTTCTTTAACCCTGAACATGGTCTACAAGGCAGTTCCAAATAGACTAGTGAGTGTTTCATTTCTTCTATTTAAGTAGAAAATAGAACACATACAAAGGCACTGTTGTTACACAACAAACATCATAGTGCTGAAATGACAAAAATCCAGGGTAGCGATCACAATCAGAAGGCAGGAGCTGCAGAACAGAACACTTTCTCATGTCCAGGGTCAGATTACAAGGTAACCATTGATTTATTTGATTGGTAACGCATCAGATTTATTTGGTTTCTTTTTTGCACTGTTTTCTTATAATTTTTTCTAAAGAGTCTGTTAGTGGTCAGTCAAATGAATCGATTTATAAATTTCAATGCAGATGGCTATTTTTTCAATTACACATGCCAGTCCAAGCATAGAGTTATCTTAAATCTATCTAATGTTAGTATTCTGGTTATATATTTAACAGTGGATTTCTAAAGTTCTTTAAAAAATTAAACAAATATAATTGTTTTCAATAAAAAATAATCAAGGTTATGTGCATGTAACTTCTGGGTACTGATAAGGTTAGGTGAAACAAATAGCAAATAATCACATTAAATTAAGTTGAATACAATGAATAACATTTAATGAGTAGTAAATTAAAATGCACTAGATAATAAATCCATAAACAACTTGAGCTCATAATATAGGCTGATCTCAAACTTACTTTCAGTTTCTTTACTAAATTCATATATGCACGCTTGTTCTCTTCAGATCCCCCAGGGGATGCATTTGATAGGTCAGAGGCTAATGTTCCATTGATTAAAACACCCAGCATGTCAAGAACTGTTGTGAATAATTCACTAAGAAAGAAAATAATTATTTTCATCTTAAAGTGAAACTGAAATACACTTATTTAACTGAGTATTTTTATTCAAGTTCCAGAATTTTTAATAGTATCCAAGTAAATAAGATGTGGCAGAAATCATCATCAGTATATCAAAGCTTATAGCATGCATATATGTAACAAAATAAATGTGAAATGATAAAAAACATACTTGTTGGTGTGCATGTCAACAGTTCCTGAAGTAATGATCTGAAGGAGCAGGAGGGCCCAGTCTGTAGTCCACTGGGTGCTCCTCTGCACCGTGTCAAACATTCCTCCTACCTAGCAGACAAAATACAGTAAAATATCTGCATTCTGTAAAACAGAAAGTAACACCCCATTGCTTTATGTTATCAAATTTTGATTGTTTTTATTTAAAAAAACAAGGGATGCTCTAGTTTAGAGATTATCTTTTCTCTCACTTACCTACATGTTTATCACTATTTTCAGTTCTTTCAGCACAGTTCAGTCATTCAAAAATTAAATAAAATGAAGAAGGGAAGTGAGTATCTGAATGTGGGCACCAATAAACTTAGCTTTCTTTCGTTCCAAATCTTTTATGATGTCCAGTTTTATGATGCAATTATAGTTGAATTAAACCTGAATAATGCCAAAGTCATGTAATCCAATTATCTGCAACTTTGTGTTTGCTGTACAATTACCATTGAATCTAAGCCTGCTATCATAATACCATATGGAAACATCCACTATCACAGCAGGGGTGGGCAGGAGGCTCTTAGAAACAACTGCAAAAGTATCAGACAGGCCTTCCCCCAGAGGGGCCTGCACTTGGGCCTGCCTGATGGGAAAAGAAAACTCAAGGAATGCATAATATGTGAGACATTTTAAATTTCTATAAAACTTCTCTGTGGGATTTGTCTTTATAATCAATTTGATGGAAAGTTGGACAAAACTTTGAGTTAAAAGACTTTTTAAATGGTTTTAAATAAGTATAGTAAAAGCTAACACTGATCTTATAATAGTTTTCTCAGACTTACTCTTAGCACAAACTGAAGAGAAGGAGAGATTCACTGGGGTAGAGGTAGAGAAGGCAAATCAATGCTTAAAATACCTAGCACTGTCTAGATGTCTGACCAGACAGGAAGGAAAGCAGCAAGGGAAACAGAAGGCTTTAGAAATAGGGAAGTAATTACAGAGAGCAAAGAGTGGAAGGCCTCACCTTGTAATGCAGACTTTGCACTTAGGAGAAGTGGAAAGCTGGAGGTATTTTCACATGTAGATATGTTTAATGGAGGGAAAATACTAGAAATGTCACTTACCAAATTTAGGCGGAGTTGCAATGCTTCGTGCATCATCTGCCGCGCTTTTATGTCATCTTGGTATCGTTCTTCTCTCCAGTTACTTAAAATCTAAGATCCGGAAAAAGAAATCTTTTTCTCCCCATTAAAGTTTAATTTTTCTCTCATTTAAAGATAAATTGAGCTTTATACTGATAGCAAAAAACAACTTCTTATCTTTAACAAATTAAGAAAAATAAAATTTTAGCTTTCTTCTTCCTCCATCCAGACAGAAATCTGGCTATTCATTTGTGCATTTGCCTTTCTAGGTGGAAGAAGAAAATCTTATATAATTATATAGCCTATGATTAAGTCTGGGAAAATGCTTGAGAGGGCCATCAAATTAAGCATTAATAAAAACTTTTAAAATACGTTACCTCATTGGTCTTATGAAGAAAAACACTGGAGAGACAGAATTACATTTTGCCTCCGTCCTGTGTTATATTTCTAAGGACTTGCTGAACCCTAGCAAATGTATTATTTCGATGTTTTATAGAAGAGAAAGTCTGCTATCTTATGTATGTGTCTTCCTTGATAAAGAGAATGCACAGTACTTTGAAAAATATGGCATTGTAGACATCAGCCAAGTGGCTTTATCAGTTTATAAAGTGGGCTGCTTCTTCACTTCCTCACTGATTCATACTAATGCTGGAAAAGGAAAAATTTGCTTAGGAAAGGGAGCCACAAGTGGGCAACACCCTAAAATCAGACGAGATGAGCAAAAAAAAAAGAGTGCAATTCAAAACAAAAACAAAAAACCACCAACAAAAACCCTACCATGCTCTGAAATATGGTCGTTGATGAGAGTCATCTTAAAAGAGTTCAATTGAGTCACATGCAGAAGTACTCCATCCCAACAGATGACCTGTAGGTACCCTGCATGGTGAGATGAAAGCACTTCCCAAATCTCATCAAAAGAAATGAACCTCTCCCTAAGGCTGGCTTAAGGGGGCAAGGCAGTTAACTAAACAACAAGCTCTCATGGAGCTCAAATAATAGTAGTGGGACAAATAAAACTAAGTGTAACAAGTGGTTTGAGGCATGGCAATGGCATAGAGAATGGCTGTGGTCCTATTTTTACAGGGTGATCAAAGGCCTCCCGAAGGAGGTAACATCTGAACAGAGAACTGAATGAAGGGAGTAGGCCATGCTAATCTCTGGAAGGGAATCTTTCCACCTAAAGGGAAGAAAAGATGCACAGGCGCTGAAATGAGAATTTGCTCAGCAAGTTCAAGAACAGTAACATGGCCAGTGCAACAACAGTGGAGGAAAGAGGGCCATGACTGGTAGGAGACAAGGTAGGAAAGACAGCCAGTGTCAAATCATGTCTGGCCTTATCAGCCCGAATTTTTTATACTAGGTATACTGAGGTAATACGTGACTTACATTTAAAAAGCTTCACTATGATTGCTATATCTAGATCTCTCCTACCCAAAAGGTGAGAAATGACAAGAGGATCAAATAAGATTAAGTGTCCTTGTCCATGTCCATCTAGTAGCAATCGAGGGAAAGACATGGTGTCATAGAAACACAGCGCCACAAGAAGGGGTCAGTTAGGCTCTGTATCAGTATAAAACACCTCATAAGACCAATCTATCCACTTTGCTTAATTCCATGCTCTCCAATTTCTATTGTGAATGCTCAGTTTCCTTATAGTATATAGATGCAAGAGCCTCAAACAGTGACCAGGAGAACTGTGTTTGGTGAAAAGGCAATGCCCAAATTATTTCTAAATAAACCAATATGCCTTCTGATTTATTTCTTGTGTACTTGGTTGGCATCAATACAACTGAGTTTCTGAACCTACAGATTTCAAGCTGAAAACGTGCCTGATAACGTGGCATCCAAGCTTGAGGAGCTGGACTCACTGCCATGCCTACTGAAGCACAGACTGCTCCAGGTCCTCTCCTATGAGGCAGAGTTAGGAGACGGGCAGATACTTCAAAGTTATACACAATATGTAAAATTTTACTTTTATAGGCAGTACACATTTATTGTACATATCATTAATATAAAGTTGTTAATCTTGTGGTGTCTAGAATGCCAGGTAGAAGAATAAGGCATGGATTGTTTCTCAGCATCTACTGAAAACATTTTGTAACCTTACTAGTTTTTTTTGTTTTGTTTTTTTTTTTTTTGAGACAGAGTTTCACTATTGTTTCCCAGGCTGGTGTGCAATGGTGTGATCTCAGCTCACTGCAGCCTCTGCTTCCCAGGTTCAAGCAATTCTCCTGCCTCGGCCTCCCAAGTAGGTGGGATCATAGGCACACGCCATCATGCCCGGCTAATTTTTGTATTTTTAGTAGAGACAGGGTTTCACCATGTTGGCCAGGCTGGTCTCGAACTCCTGGCCTCAGGTGATCCACCAGCCTCAGCCTCCCAAAGTCCTGGGATTACAGGCATGAGCCACCGTGCCTGGCCCTTATTAATTTAATCTCAGTATTTGCCTGTCTTAATATTATACTATACTTTACCTGGTTAACTTGATTCTGGAGAGATGTTAGGAGGCCTTCCCTTTGTTCATCTTGTCCCTTAAGGCAGGTAAGTACCAGTGAGAGGAAGGGTTGTTGACTCAAAAGAGACATACTACAAAGGAAGTAATAACAACAGATCTAGTTAGAAATAATGCATTACTTCCTCTGGCAACATTCATTTCTTTGCCTCACTATTAGATAAATAAGAGAGGTGGTAAACAGCCAAAGACTGCTTGAAAGTTTAAATCATACCTCTACTTATGAGATTAAAAGCCACTGTAATGCTTCTAAATCACTTGGTATGCTCTAAATGCCCTCGAAGCCATATCTCAAACTAGCATCAATCCATACTGTATGTGAGCATGCTGGGCAGTGAGGGTAGAAGACAGTGAATTCATCTTCTACATCAATATGCAGAATTTTAAAATATACATCAGAAAGATTATCAATTTATACACAGGATAAAATTAAAAATTTTTAAAGTTCTCATATAAAACTCTTGTTTTAGAGTGGGAAAACAGGCCTATATGACTGTTGAGCTTGTTTTGGGGTTTGATTTTGTTTTTCGGCACATTTCCCAAGACCAAAAAGCAGGGTGTTAGTAGAGCTAATTTAGCAGGCAGGACTGAGGACTCCAAAAACAGTGTATTTGCTGGCGACCTCTAGTGTGCAGCTCCAACACAGCCCACAGGCTCCAGCATAGCCCGCAGCATCCACTGGTAGAGGGGTGTCAAGGCATTTGGTTAAAAATTCTGTTTTAAATTGGCATTTTAACAAAATGTCTTCAATTAGAGAACAATCAACAAATCGTATTGACAAACAAAGCGCCATGTCGGAAAGAAAAATTTCTTAAAATGAGACCTAGGCCAAAATATTTCAATCAGCATCATCCTCCATGGGCAGAATAAAGAGCCCCTGACGTGGGAAGAGCAATCTTTCAAGTCTCTTCAATACCATCTGTCCTGCCTATGGGAAGTTAGGCAATGCACATACACTCACCTATTAGCAAATATGATTTGAAAATTAAAATTATGCCTTCTTGTTGGTTAATTAATCCTGGCCAACATGGTAAAACAACCAGATGTAAAATAAATACAGTACATACAATGCTGGGTCTCTACCCAAATGTACCGTAGTTAAGAGCACAAGCTCAGAAGCCAAACCTCCTGGATTTAAACCCAGGCTTCATGTCCTCCATGTGTGTCCTGGAGCAACTCAAGTAACCTTTAAGTGCCTGTTTCAACATGATATAAAGAAGATAATGAGAGTACCTACCACATGATTGCTATGAGAATTTTAAAAGCTCATGTACATAGTGAGTTTTAGAGAGGAGTTGCCATTTTGTAAGTGGTCAATAAATGGTGGCTACTATAGTATTATTCATTAGCAGACAAGAAACCTATATGCTTAAAATTTTTTTTTTAATGGAAGAAATTATCAATTTTTTTCCTTTACTCCTAGGTTTCTTGGCATTTTCACATTAGGGTGACATTTCTTTCTTTCTCAGTAACACGGTTTTCAAATATAATTACTTGAAACCTTTTCTTGGGCATAAAATAAATTAAAACATTAGTTGTGGTGGCCTATGAGTTTTAATGTCTAGTCTAGAACAGGAGCCCTAAATATTAAAAATAAGAGCAACTAGTTCAGACACCAACATGCCAGAATTATATATTATATTTATTTTAAACATACATATCTAAATAATAAAAAAATAGAAATAATTAAAAATAAAATACAGGGATCAGGTAGCTATCCAGATCTGATTCAGTTGGTCTAAAGCGGGTCTCAGAAATCACTGTTTTTAACAGTTCAGCAGTGATTTGGATATAAAGGCAGAATTGAGAACTAATGTATTAAGGATTATAACCTGAAACTTTTTAGGAATAAGACAGCCTTGCCTAAGAGAATATTCCCAGTTCCATTTAAAAACTAAATTTCAGTGGACTGTGGGTACAATGACCACACAGGTTTACAGGAAGTGAGACTTTGTCAATTATTCTTTAAACTCTCACACAGACGCACATCTTCCAGCCACACCTTTTCTGTTTCTGTCTGTCCCTTTCCTTTTTGGAAGAAGAACCCAAGTGCTGTCCCTTCTCCAGCTCTTCCCCAGCAGCTTTC